>NC_077235.1:86408499-86708499 GCF_027887165.1 Monodelphis domestica
AACAGCGGCCACGTCACTGCTTATGGCCCAGGCCTTACTCACGGACTAGTCAACAAACCAGCCGTCTTCACTGTCAACACCAAGGACGCAGGGGAAGGTGAGGAGGAGTGGGGCCAGGGCACACTTGGGGAGCCTCGGCTTTTCACAGGGCCTTCTCGTCTTGCTCTTGGAGGTGAGAGGGAATTACCGCTAGTGATCACTGTGACCTAGTGGCCAGAATCAGCCTCGGACTCGGGAAAACACGGCCTCTGGCACACAGCTGGAGCATCTTGCTGCTGAAGTCACAGGTTCCTCCAGAAAGAGGCAACTGAGGGCCTGTGAGGGTCTGTGCTGAGCTTGCCCAGCAGGCTAGTGGGTCTATATAGAAGGCAATGACCCTTATGGGCCCAGAGCCCAAATTGCCCCCTTTTTCTGCCTTCAGCCTTTGAGCTGCTTAGGCCACATATGGCTACTGAATTGGAGGCAAAGTACACACCTCTTCCCCACCTAGTCCCCATTTGGGGCTCGGGCCTCTTATCCGAGCTGGCCCAGAATCTCTACCTTAACTCCCTTGGTGGCCTTCTCTCCTGCCACTTCCCACTCCACAGGCAGGTCGGTCCCCTTAAGCATCCCCAACATTTGTCAGCCCCTCCATCTTGGCTCATTTGGGGAAGGCCCTCTCCCTTGTCCCTGAGTGATCTCCTGTCGCATCTCCCTGGTGAAGTCTTGACCCTCCTCCAGGCTCCTGGGGATGGGGCTTGCCACTCTCCTGGAGGCGGCAACCATCTTTCTGTCCAGTCTCCCCTGAAGGGGTCTGTCATCTGCCATTTGCTGATTGATTGCTTAGATTTCCCAGTGGACCCCCGCCCCCTACCCCTTCTGGAGAGCCATCCCTCATAGGGAGGAAGCAAAAAGAGAGGGACAAACTGGCATTAACACCTGGTGTGCCACTGGCCCGAGACATCTTCCCCAGTCTCCTTCCTCTTCCATTGGCACCGTTGCGGCCGTGCTCTATAACATTTTCAAGATTCTCCTTGCTTCTACACATCCTCTCAGGCTCTTTATCATGTCTTCCAGCACACTAGGATTTCGTTACATTCAAAGACTCTGATCTAGTCAGTCGTTCCCCAGTTGACGGGCTGCTTCTTGGTTTCCCATGCTTGCTGGCACCAGTGGTTGGGTGTAGACAAGACTGGGGCCACAGAATTCCCAATTGCTTTCCAGAGTGATTGCCCCTGCCACCTTGAGCACGCTCATCTTTTGGAGGCGAAAGTCTGTCTTTGTGCTTGGGAGCATTCCTTTGTGTGCTTATTCTCATTCAGAATGCCAGCTTCTTTGGGGAACACTTTGTGAATGTTCATTAACCCCTCACCTGTTGGCCAGTGGCTTTTGATGCCAGCTGCTTTCACTAGCCTTCGTGGAGCTTGTAGATCACAGCACCTTGGCACAGATGCTTGGTGGCACAGAGTCTGTCCCCAGGCCCCCATCTTCTTCTTGCTCTGGTCATCTCTGTTGTGTTTGACCAAAGCTTTTCAATTACATGGAATCAGTGATATCTTTTATTTGGTTTCCTTGCCATCTTTGTTTGCTTGTTGCCTTTTCTCATTGTTTTTAATGGAGAAGTAGTATAGCCTGGTGGATAGAGAGCTGACTTTGGAACCAGACGACCTGGGATTGAATTGAATTCTACTTCTGGCACATGTTGCCTTCGTGAAGCCTCTTTTGGCAGCTCTCGGAGGCTCTCAGTTGCAGAGGAGGAAGCTCCGGCCTAAGAAGCTCCTCCCTTCACTGATGATGTAGGAGCCCATCTCTAACCACACACAGTTTGCCATTGGTGTATGGTGTGTGGTGTAAGATGATAGTCTGCCCCTAGGCGCCACTTTCTGGCTTCCCCAGAAATTCTTAGCAGAGGACTCTTCCCTAGTGTCACAGGGCTTATTGCCACAACATGGTGGAGACGTCAGTGTTCCCTGGGCCTCCCTTCTACTTCCTTTACTTATTCCCCGCCTCCTCATTAGAACGTAAGCTCCCTGAGGGAGGGACTCTTTTGGCTTTTCATGTCTTTGTATCCCCGATGCTGAGTTCTGTTGCATCAGATTGAGCCAGGCAGTGTGGCACAGGGCACCTCCTCCCTGGGCTCACGGTATGTCTTCTGTAGGGGGATTGTCCTTGGCCATCGAGGGCCCTTCAAAGGCCGACATCAGCTGTACAGACAACCAGGATGGTACCTGCACTGTCTCCTACCTCCCTGTGCTCCCAGGGGACTACAGCATCCTGGTTAAGTATAATGACAAGCACATTCCTGGCAGCCCCTTCACAGCCAAGATCACAGGTGAGAGAAGAGGCTGAGTTGAGGCCATCTCCTGTTGGGAAGGAGGGAAGAGACTCTTAGACTATTAAGTCCCATTTTAGAGTTGTGGCAAACTAAGGTCGAGGGAAAGGAATTGAATTGTTGTGGATCATGTGAACGCTAGCCTTTGTAAAAATGGAGATTTGAACCCCAGAGTTCAATCCCCAGAAGACCTTGGTACTTCCCAGAATTCCCTATAATCCACCTGGGTCCCCACCTGGGCAAGAACACAATTTGTATCTGAACTGGCTGCAACACCTCTCTTCCTCAACTTGAACATTGCAACATGTAGTAATTAGGCTGTGAATGAGCTAATCAGCCCTAGGCATGTGGCTTATTAATGTGTACCTTTGATTTCTAATAATCTTTAATAAGCCTTATAAAATATAATACTTTTATCAGTAGAGACAAAATTTAACTTTTACACCCTCCCCCACAAATGCAAATGAGTAGTAACATGTGGCTTCCAAGTTGGGCATATGTCCCCTTGGTATCCAGTAATGGAGCCTGTTTTCCCATCTCTCTTCCCCACAGGTGATGATTCCATGCGCATGTCTCACCTCAAGGTGGGCTCTGCCGCTGACATTCCCCTCAATATCACTGAGACGGACATCAGCCAGCTCACAGCAACCGTCATACCCCCATCGGGCCGAGAGGAACCCTGCCTGCTCAAGAGACTGCGCAATGGCCACGTTGGTTAGGAAGCTCTCGTTTCCTCTCCCATAATCCTAGGAAAACTGAAGGGATGGGCATAGCCAAGTATAAAGAAGGACTCGCTGGTGCCTCGTGAGGTAGTGAAGGCCCTGGCGTGGCCAGTGTTCAAGAAGAACTTGGAGAACCCCCTGTTGGGGATGGAATGCCCTAGGCTGTATGTCTGTTGGCGCCAGACGTCCATGGGTGTATATAACAGCAGGTAGTGAAAGACACTGGGTCTGAAGAGAGCCTAACGGGCAATCCCAGAACATGAGACTCAATCAGCTTGGGTTCCAGCCAGTCAACCACAGCTGTGTGAGGGTAGGGTAGATAGGGATTCACCAACAAAACCTTAGTATGAGTCAGCAGTTAGTGTAATAGTGTAATAGTCACACCAGCCAGATGTGACTGTGGCCTACTTTTAAAAGAATCCCAGCTTCTCAGGAGGGGACTGGCTGGACCCCAGTGAAGTTCAGCTCTATATGCCACAGTTTAAGAGGGAGATGATTGATGAGCTAGAGTCCCGAAGATGACAAACAGGATGATTGGGCCTTGCTCGAGGTCTGTGGCATCTAAAGACTTAGCTCAAGAAATTTGGGCTGTTCTGAGAAAGAAAAATTTAAGGGAGATATGCCGATTCCCTCTAAATAGTTTGTGGGCTCTCGTGTGGTTGAAGAACTAGACTTCAGCTCTCTTCGGCCCCCGAGGGCAAAACCAGAGACACTGGGGAAGGTGCAAAGAGCCTTCGCCAAAGCAAGGACAGTCCCTCAAGAGGTGGGAGGTCTGTTTCTTAGGTCCACATGGATCAATGAGGTTCCTTCCATCCAGGATGCTGGGATTCCTTGAGGGGGATAGACTGGGGTCCTCTGAGAGCCTTCCTTAGGTGGACATGCAGGATGTTAGGAATCCCCCAGCCCATGAATGCTGGCCCCACACTCCTCAAACGCTTTCAGGGTCTTACACGGTGGCTCCCAATGACGTAGGCCACTTGAGTTGGCACATAGTGGGGACTAAGCTTGGCGGGGTTGGGCCCGGAAAGAGGCCCACAGGGCACTGAGACACAAGTAGACTTTCTAACAAGTAGAACCCACCAAGGTTCCGTGGTGACTTGACCTAGTTCGTCAGGCTCTGTTCTCTACATCCCAGGCATCTCATTCGTGCCCAAGGAGATAGGGGAACACCTCGTGAACGTCAAGAAGCAGGGACAGCATGTTCCCAACAGCCCCATCACAGTGATGATCAGCCAGTCTGAGATCGGTGACGCAAGCCGCGTGCGTGTCTCCGGCCAAGGCCTCCACGAAGGCCACACTTTTGAGCCAGCCGAGTTCATCATTGACACCCGAGATGCAGGTGACCCCCTGGACTAGGAAACTGGGGAAGGGAGCCCTGGGAAGTCCTTGTTGGGAGGTGGAGAACGAGGCCTGCCAGGTGAGCTAGACTAGATCTTGTCATTGTCTGGGCCAGGCTACGGTGGGCTCAGCCTGTCCATCGAGGGCCCCAGCAAGGTGGACATCAATACCGAGGACTTGGAAGATGGCACCTGTAAGGTCACCTATTGCCCCACAGAGCCTGGAAACTATATAATCAACATCAAGTTTGCTGACCAGCATGTCCCAGGTGAGCAGTGGGTCCATAGGGAGGTGTGTGGCGCCAAGCAAGTGGAATGGTATGCACACAACAGATTGGGAGCCAGGCCTAGATTTGGCCTCAGACCCTTCCTAGCCGGGTAGCTGTGGCCAAGTCACGTGACCCTCATCGCTCAGCCCTTCCTGCTCTTCTGCCTTGGAACCAACACACAGTATCAATTCTAAGATGGAAGGGGGGACGGGTTTGACAAAAAAAGCAGAGCAGCTGAGGGAGGCAAGCCAAGTATTTCTCTATTTGCTTCACTGGCATGATGGTGCCCATCTTATGCCCAGTGTGGGCTTTCCCCCTGCCCCTGACTACAGTGGTTTGGAGCAGCCAACAAGTAGGGCAGAATAGAATCCATCACATATGGTGTAGTGCTTAGAACCCAGGATGGATATGTAACATGGCGAATTATGCCCCCTGCAGGCAGCCCCTTCTCCGTCAAAGTGACTGGCGAGGGCCGAGTAAAAGAAAGTATCACCCGGCGACGAAGAGCCCCCTCAGTTGCCAATGTGGGCAGTCACTGTGACCTCAGCCTGAAAATCCCTGGTAGGTACCCCCAAGGTGGCCTGGGCAGTCTTGGCCCTTTCCGTGATCCCGAGGCCAGGAAAATCCAAAAGAGGCCTTGCTGGGATGAGGACCAAAGGGTATGGCAATAAGGGAAGGAGCAGTGGGGAGCCCCAGGCAATGTCCGGCCTCTTCTTCCTACCCTCCCCACTTTCACTCCATGAGCTTCCTGGATCAGGAGGGGGAAAGGGCCCTGAACCTGGGCCCGATGCCATTTTCCTCCCTTGCCCACTGTCTCTTCTCCCCCCAGAAATCAGCGTTCGAGATATGACGGCCCAGGTAACCAGCCCTTCGGGCAAGCCCCACGAGGCTGAGATCCTGGAGGGCGAGAACAACACCTACTGTATCCGTTTTGTACCTACTGAGATGGGTGTGCACACGGTCATTGTCAAGTACAAAGGGCAACACGTGCCTGGCAGCCCCTTCCAATTTACAGTGGGGCCCCTGGGAGAAGGGGGTGCCCACAAAGTCCGTGCTGGTGGGCCTGGCCTAGAGAGGGCAGAAGCTGGAGTGCCAGGTAGGCCATTCCCCTCTTACGCCAGGGTGGCAGTCTGGGGCTCCTTCTTTCGTGTGGGCTCTTGGCCAGCCCCGGTGGGTTGAAAGGAAGATTTAGGTGTGTGAGGGAGAAGCGAGGCCCAAGTTGGGACCTTCATACCCCCAAGAGATCTGTAGTGGGATGTAGAGAGGGAGAGCTAAGCACGTGTGGAATACTTGCCCACGGCACGTGGGAGCCAGCATAGGCCTAGGCCAAAGATCATTAGCCCAGCAGATGGCCCCAAGGTGGAGGGCCCTAGAGGTATCCCGAGGCTGTGGTAGATGGAAACCTGCAATCCCAATTCTGCTGCAGCTTTCCGGGCCAGCCTTGTGGGCCCAGGTCAATTGTTTCACTGGTGACTGCCTTGAGGACCCGCTGAGACGGGGCACATAAGGTGCAGGGATACCCTCAAGACACTGCTTTGGTCAAGGCCTGTTGTGCCATCCCATGTGGCGGCTCCTCTGACAGCCTGGGCGTGGCAAAGGGAGGATTTGAACCCAAGGCTTAGCAGAATCTGAGCCTGGCCTTTTACCATTGGTCCATTGGTGCCACCCTAGAAAGTGAGCAGGTGCTGGCCCTGAGCTGAGCTAGAGGTTGGTACCTGCTGGCAGGAGCTGTGGCCCTTTGCCCCCGCACACACATACTTTCCACTCCCCCCTTCCCCCCCCCCCCCCTGCAGCGGAATTCAGCATCTGGACAAGGGAAGCTGGTGCTGGGGGCCTGTCCATCGCTGTCGAAGGTCCCAGCAAGGCTGAGATCTCCTTCGAGGACCGCAAGGATGGCTCCTGTGGCGTCTCCTATGTGGTCCAAGAGCCCGGTAGGTGGGGGGCAGGAGGGCAGGCTGCACCACGGCAGACGGTAGGCCACGGCGGGCCGCACCTCGTGTAGAGAGAGCTTGATGGGGACCGGAGTCTGACCTGTGCTCCCCACGGGAGCAGTCGCCCTGGCCCATTTCGCTGTTGGACAGACCCATAGCCGATTCTTGAGCAGCTGGAGGGCCACACTCCCCACCTTGGCCACCATGCTCTTCGGTGGCTGGGGGCCTATGGGAAGGAACCCTGAGGAGAAAGATGTAGCTCCTGCCCTTGGGAACCCCTTGATGTTAAGGGCTCCCACTTTTGGGGAGCACAGAGACATGGCCCCTGTCCTTGGGGGAGCCCCCCGATCTAAGGGGGGAGATGTGGCCCCCACTCTTGGGGAGCCCCCAACCTGAAGGGGGAGAAAAGAAGCCCCGCATGTGAAGGGGTGACAAGGCCCCCTCTTGGCTCCGGGGAACCCCCATCTGAAGGGGGAGATGAATCCCCCTGGTTCTGGGGAGCCCCCACATCTGAAGAGGGACACAGTTCTTCCCCCAGCTCTGGGCTGCCCCACATTCCAATGGGGAGACAAAAACTTGGCTAGAGATTGCAAAGGCTTGGTGCCCATGGAGTGCCATGTAGCCCTCTCAGCTGTCCATTTGCCTGGATTGCATTGCTGGCCGGTGTCCTTGGCACACTGATCTCTGCTCCCGAGATGTGGGGCGAGCAAAGGGTAGGTGGTTCCCTGGCTTGCCCCGGCACCTAGGTTACACGTCTGGAAGGGCTGCTACATTGCCAGCTCTGCCGCCAGCCTGGCCAGAGCCGGCTTTGACAACTGGTTAGGGCCTGGGCCGGGAGGGTCCAGCATGGGCCCCCCAGAAGAAGAGGGAGAGGACCGGGCCACTGGGAAGTCTACTCCCTGATGCCGTGTTATTTTTCCTGCCCAGGCGACTACGAGGTCTCAGTGAAGTTCAACGATGACCACATCCCCGACAGCCCCTTCGTGGTGCCTGTGGCTTCCCCGTCTGGCGATGCCCGGCGCCTTACTGTTTCTAGCCTTCAGGTGAGGCACTGAGAGAAACCATCCCCCAGCAGGGCCCAGCCCCCCTGGGCAGGACATGGGCAGTGCCAGGCCGGACCCTGCCATAGGAGAGAGCTGGGGACCTTAGGGCAAAGACTTGGGGCCTAGAACCTGGGCCCAAGAGAGACAAGGGTAGTGGGGAAAGATGCAGGAGCCCCTGGTCTGGCTATGCCTGCCCCTGCCCAGGGCTGGCACCAGCCCCTGCCCACCACTGGGGGTTTTTCTCGTGTCTCAGATCTAAAGGCTTTTAACAGATCTTGGTGCCTTTTGTGTGCCAGGGCTGAGGTTTAAAGAGGGAGAGCCTGGCAAGGCTGTGTGGTGGTACTGAACGTCTCCTTCCCTCCCCTCCCCCTGGCCCTGTGGCATGAGGGTGGGTGGCGAGAATGTGGCACGTGTGGCTGTGGCTTCTGCTGCCTCTCCCAGGGCCCCTTGCTCTCCCTCTTTAAACTGAACTTGCTGCCAAGGAAGTTGGGTAAGTTGGACCAAGCCCTGGGGCTGCTCTCTGCCCACTCTTGGCTCTCTTCCTCAGTATTTCCCTTCCCTTCCCTGATGGAGGGGCCAGGGCACTCCTCTGTGCATCCCCTCCCCACAACCAGCTCGGTCCCCCAAGGGTCTCTAACCATTGTGCTGTGATTCTAGGAGTCAGGTTTAAAGGTCAACCAGCCAGCCTCTTTTGCAGTCAGCCTGAATGGGGCCACAGGGGTCATTGATGCCAAGGTCCATAGCCCCTCTGGGGCCCTGGAGGAGTGCTATGTCACAGAGATCGACCAAGGTGAGGCCAGGCTGTGCTGCCAGCTCCCTGTTGGCACTCATTGGGGCAGGGGAAGGTGGGAGTTCACTTATACGGCAAGCCAGGCACCTGGAGCAGCTGTACCAGAGGGGAGTCCTCTCTCAGGGCCCCTAATAGGGCCAGTGATGGGTGGTGACAATTGGCTGTGGGCACCGTTTTCTAGCTCTCTCCCATGTTGAGGCCTCTAGGGGTACTGCTAGGCTGTCACACCATCTCCCCAAGGCTCAGATCAAAGTCCAGAGAAGGGGAGTCGCCCAAGTCATTCATAATGCTGTGCTCTGGCACACGATGCCATCTGAAGGCAGAGCTGGTGCGACTCCTCCCCAAAGGCCAAGGCTGCTCCCCGGCTGACACTGCTGCTACCACTGCTGCTGTGGGTCAGTGAGGCATTACTGTGGCAGGGACGAGGAGGCCCATGTCCCTGCCAGTGCATACAAGTTCATGTGGTTCCAGGCAAGTGTGGCAGTGCAGGAGGAGCCCAGGAGCTAGGCACCATGGGCAGACAGCAACCACCTCCATGGAGCACCTGGAAACCAGGCTTTAACCCTGAGGATGCTGTTGGGGGAGGGAGCTGGGCAACGGCAATGGGCCAGTTCTCCCATCCATGTGGGAGGGGAGTCTGGGGGGCAAGGGCGGCTGTTCTCTCATCTGCCTTCCCCCGCCAGATAAGTACGCCGTGCGCTTCATCCCCCGGGAGAACGGTATCTACCTGATTGATGTCAAGTTCAATGGCTCCCACATTCCTGGCAGTCCCTTCAAGATCCGTGTGGGAGAGCCTGGCCAAGGCGGGGATCCAGGCATGGTGTCTGCCTATGGGGCAGGCCTCGAAGGCGGTCTCACAGGTAAGTTGAAGGGGAAGGAGAGGGAGGTGATGGCTCTGCCTGGCAGTTGTCCCATACTATGGCCTTGTCTAGCCCTGGGCGTCTCACCTCTGTGATGGTAACTCTGGAGGAGGGCCAGGTCCTGTCTTTTGACTCTGTGCTGGCAAGTTGTGCCCAGTGACTTGTCTCAAGGTCTCTCCATCCCACCTGGGAGGAATCGCCCAGGTCCTGGCCCACCGGGCCTTAGGCTCAATAGAATCAGTTGGTGTTTGGCAGGAATCAGTGGGAAGAGTTAACTCTTAGCCAGAAAGCATAGCTGAGGATACTTAACAAGCAGCCCATGTGACCAGGCTCATGAGGGGCCCGGGGGGCCTCTGCCCTCACAGTGCTGGAGCAGGACCTTTCCTCAGAAAGCGGACTCTTGTCTCCTGGGTGTCCTCTCTGGGAATTGCTTCTGGCTTTGGAGAGCTTGATCTCCACTTGGCCTGTTCTGGCTCCCCTCCAACTCTCAAGAGCTCCTAGACCCATCATTGCTCTTTCTCCCTCTGGTTTCAAGCCTTTAACTTCATTGGCCAGGCCGTCTCGGGCACACTCGGCTCCTTTCATTCCAGTGCTCAGGCTCGTCTTTTGCTTGCTTATGAACCCCCTGCCCCCCCATGGGCCTCTCTTGGTCACAAAACTCAGAAGAGGCACCCAGGCCCTCCGAAAGGCAGTGATATCATCACCTGCCATACCCACAGGTCTCTTCTCCCTCCTCAGCATTGGCTCTGAGGCACAAGTAGGGAGGAGGAGGTTCAGGGGATTGCTCAACTTTTCCCTTCCTCTCCCCAACACCAGGAAGCCCAGCCGAATTCATTGTCAACACCAGCAATGCTGGGGCTGGTGCCCTGTCTGTCACCATCGATGGCCCTTCCAAGGTGAAAATGGATTGTCAGGAGTGCTCTGAGGGCTACCGGGTGACCTACACACCCATGGCACCTGGAAGTTACCTCATCTCCATCAAGTATGGTGGCCCCTACCACATCGTGGGCAGCCCTTTCAAGGCCAAGGTCACAGGTATGCTCTAATTTACATCCCCTTCCTCCGGGACACTCTCCTTTTATCCTAGCGTTCTCACACTGTCTGTCTGCCTGCCCGCCCTCTAGGTCCTCGACTGGTCAGCAGTCACAGTCTCCACGAGACCTCATCGGTATTTGTTGATTCGGTAACCAAAGGGGAGGCTCCCCTCCAATCCCGAGCCCCGCCTAAGCTCCACTCAGATGCCAGCAAAGTGGTGGCCAAGGGCCTGGGGCTCAGCAAGGCCTTCGTGGGCCAGAAAAATTCTTTCACTGTGGACTGCAGCAAAGCAGGTAGGCACTGGGGGGACTTGCCAGAGACAGAGGGAATGAGCCCCCCTTAGAAAAGGGATTCCGGGGCTGGAAGTCAGGACCAGGGTTTGAATTCTGGCTCAGCCACTCACTCAGTACCTGGGTAAGGTTTTCACGGGCCTTGTGGGGCCCAGAAATAAAAAGTTGGGGGTAGATGCAGGGACCACAGAAATCTGCAATTTAGTCTTTGAGCCTCGCTGGAGCACTCAGTCGAGAGACATTTGTTAAGCACTTGCTCACTAGACTAGTAGTAGGCACTGGGCAGTGGCAAAAGCCAGGCCCTGCCCTCAAGGAGCTTGCAGTCCAATGGAGGAGACAGCATGCAAACAAATGGATACAAAGCAAGCTGTTTGCAGGAAATGATGAGCAGAGAACTGAAGAGGGCCTGGGGAAGACTTCCTGTTGGAGGCAGGATTTTAGTTGGGACTTATAGGGAGCCAGGGAGACCAGTGTTCAGAGTGAAGTGAGGGGAGCATCCTAGGCTTGGAGGACAGCTGGAGAGAATGGCCACAGCTGAGAGGTGGAGGGAACAAGAGGCGCTTGTGGACCATCCAGGAGGCCAGGGTCACCAGATTGAAGATGTGTATGAGGGTGGAAGGTGGAAGGAGACTGGAAAGGGCGGAGGGGGCCAGGTTATGCAGGGCTTTGCGGCCCATACTGAGTGTTTTGTGTGTGATCCTGGAGAAGTGATAGAGAGCTACTGGAGTTGGAGTGGGAGAGAGAGAGGTGACATGATCAGACCTGTGCTTTAGGAAGATCACTTCTAGTGGCAATGTCAGAAGAGAAAAAGGGGACATATTTGAGAGATGGACAGGCCTTGGCAGCAGCTGGTTGTGGGGGGTGAGAGAGAGGAGGAGGAGGAGTCGTTGTCCAGGATGATCCCAAGGTCATGAGGCTAGGAGGATGCTGCTGCCCTCAATAGTAATGGGGAAGGGGGAGACAGTTTAGAGGGAAGATCCTGAGTTTTCAGTTTGGGACGTTTTGAGTTTATTGTGTCTCTGTCCAGCCCTCTAGCTGGGGATGCAAGATTGCAGTTCTGGAGAGAGATTGGGGCAGGATGGGTAGGTGGGAGAATTTTCAGTATAGAAATGGGCATTAGGTCCATGGGAGACAGGGAGAAGAGGAGAGGGCCACAGCCTGCGTCCTTAGGGAGGGACACCTACAGTTGGAGAATGTGATCTGGAGAAAGAGCAATCAGATAAGAAGAGAACCAGGAGAGAAAGGTGTCATGAGGAGTTAAGGAACTATACAGGGTCACTCAGTACTCCCACTTGAATCCTACCTCCAAGCCAGTTCTTTCAGGGAAATGACATCCTCTTCTCAGACAAGAGTGACTCTCCCAAAGGTCCTTTGGGTGAAATAGGACCCAGGCACTTTGGCAGAAGGTCCCTTCCCAGTCCATCTCCAGTTGAGTGAATCTTACCCCTTTCCTTTGTATGGAGCCAAATGCACCCATTCCCTGTGCCATCAGGTCTACTTCCTCCATACGTGGAATGCCAGGACTCAATGGGTGTTAGTGGGGTAAAGGAGATGACTGAGCCTCTCTCTTCTGTCCTTAGGTAATAACATCCTCATGGTGGGGGTCCAGGGCCCCAAGACCCCCTGCGAGGAGATCTTGGTGAAGCATGTCAGTGGTGGCCTCTACAGTATTACTTACCTGCTCAAGGAGAAAGGGGACTACACCCTCATGGTCATGTGGGGGGAGGACCATATCCCGGGGAGCCCCTACCACATCACCATGCCCTGATTTTCACCCCTTCCCCTTCAATTCCACGCCAGCTGCCTACCACTTGCTCCTGACCCTCTTCCCTCCCCACAGCATTGATCTGTGGATCAGTTTACAAGGAAGAGAATTTACCCTCTTCCCACCCCACCCCCTTCACCACCACCATTTTCCCAGCCTTGCATCCTTCCCAGGCGCAAAGATCCAAGGCCTGCCATTGATTTGGTGTGGGTGGAGAGGTATCTCTGTACCTGCAGACCTCCTCCACACACACACAAGAGGCCAAGGACGCCTCCTCACTTCCATATTCGCCCTTCCTGCCTGGGGGTGGGAGGAAGGGTAGTAGCTCTGTCCTCAGAACATAGGCCCCCAGTGCCCCTACTGTACTACTGGTGTGGGCCAGGCCGGCCTGTTGATGTGCCGCAGAGGTGTCCCCAGCTGGCTGCTTCCTGCTCCCTGCTCTAGACACATCTCTTGTCCTTAGACTCAGAAAACAGTTGGGTATTTTTTGTCTTGTTTTTGTTCTTAATTTTTTCGTTTTATTTTGTCAAAAAACTTTTTGAGGGGAGGGGCATGAAACTACCACTCCCTTTCCCACCTGCAAAGGAATAAAGTTCTGCTCCAACTCTCCTCTTGGTCTAGAAGGGGTCCTTACTTTCTGTGCCAGGGGCTGGGGCTTGGCAGCCTTGTCAATTCTTGGGGTGGGATGATGGTGCATCATAACCCTCTGAGCCTTCTGGGTTTGATCCCTGAGCCTGAAGCTAATGCTTCAGCCACTGGATAAGTTAGAGCGAGTTACTGCAACCCAAAGTGCCAGCTGCTTGGTTCAACAGTCAAAGGGTCCCCTCCAACTACATGTCTACCCTCAGAATAAGAGTTTGGTGAGCCAGCCCCAAGAGAGATCTAGGCTGAATAGTTAGGAAAGAGAAACGGGGGCTCTCATCCATAGGATTGCTTCATCCTTTCCATGTGTTTGAAGAGTGAATCAAACTTTCTTTGTCTATCAATCAGCAACTTTGAAATTAATCAAAACTTAAGCACAGGACAGCTGGGTGGCTCAGTGGACTGAGAGTCAAGCCTAGAGATGGGAGGTCCTAGATTCAAATCTGGCCTCAGACACTTCCCAGCTGTGTGACCCTGGGCAAGTCACTTGACCCCCATTTCCTAGCCCTTACCACTCTTTTGCCTTGGAGCCAATACATGGTATTGACTCCATGAGACGGAAGGTGAGGTTTTCAAAAAACAAAACCAAAAAACTTAAGCACCCCTACTTAACACTAAGTAAGAGAATTCACGAGCCATTTACTAGAGTAAGCGCACACTTCCAATGGCTACTGCCACCCCCCTGGGCAGTGCTAGGCAAACTGAAAGATTGCAATTGGTTCCCATAAAGTGGGGAAGGGACAGAAAGTGACATGGAAAAAGAACTAAAAAGTCCTGAACTTCCTGTCCAAAAAAAACTCAACTTCTCCTTTGGACTTCTTTGGACATCCTGCATCACCTTGCTGGGTGAGTTAGCTGGCTTTTGTTTCCTGGCTTCTGGAGAGACTAGTTCCAGAGAGGCCTTCTTTCCTGGAGGAGGAAAATATGCTCCAAATCGCTGATAATTGGAGAAATGCAAATGAGTAATTGAGAGATGACAAAGCTTTCTCCAGCTGTCAGCCCTCTACCCACCCCTGGGGAATCCGGGAATCCAAGGTGCTCCAATGGCCTACTAGAGGCAAGTTTTGTCATGACTTCCATCAGCCAGCAACTTAGTACATCTCCGTAGGTGAAGGGTCTTAGACTTGGGTAGGACTGAAGACACTCCTGCCCCAGTGATGGATTTCAGACAGTCGGTATGGTTTCACTTAATAGGCTGTCAATGATTGCATTCTTTCCAACTCCATTCTTCAAGAGCTTCCACTATCATCACCTTCTTCCACCATTCCTAGAAATAGCCCTCTGATCCAGCCTCCCTACCCAATTTTAAACTCAGATTTTCCCACTTGATGCCTGGATAGTTCTGTGTGTGTATGTGTTGGTTGGTTGTCCTTATCCTGGAAGAGGAGCAAAATGGCATTGCTGTGTCAGGGTCCAGCTGAGTCCAGCTGAGGTTGATCAGACCCTTAGGAGGGGTCTGATTGGGAGGCCCTACCACAGGTGGGGCACAAATAGCCAGTGTGGACATCCTGGATGCCCAAATCCAGGCATCTCACATCTCTTTTGAGCTCCTGCAATCCCATGGTGCCCATAGAGCCTTCTTTGCTGTGGGCACCCCAGGCTGGGCGGTCCCGTGCCAGCGTCTCCCTGTCAATACCAGAGTCCTTCAGAGAGGCCTTGAGAGGGTCCTTGTGTCACTTCTTCTGAGCTCCCTGTGAGCACTTGCCTTGGTGTGAGGTCTCCATAAGGCCGTCTCCTCAGGCATTTGAACACCACGGCTGGCCCACTGGAGTTCCACTGGCTGTCATTCAGCAGAGTGGATGCTTGGCACTTTGGCTCAAGAAAGGAAGGCAGTCCAAAAGCAGCCCAAGAGAGAAGATGGATCCCTGCCCTGCCCAGGGCCACGTTGAGTACACAATCATCTGGGCATCAGGAAGCCAAGCCCAGCTGCCCCTCCGCTTTGGGCTCGGCTTGGAGCATTTTCAAGTCGAATAATGAGGCTGTGTGGCAGCTCTCCTTGAAGGCGCCCAATAGCATTGCTGGAGACATGGTGCTAAAAAGCATGGAAGGGGACAGCTGGGTGGCTCAGGGGCCCGAGAGCCAGGTCTAGAGATGGGAGGTCCAACCAGGGTTCAAATGCAGCTGCGTCACTTACCCCATTCCCTCTACCTTGGTATTGATTCTAAGACAGAAGGGAAGGATTGGAAAGAAATCAAAAGTAGCCTGGGAGAAAGCACAGGGCCCACCGTCATCCAGAACCCATGCAAAGCTGCTGCGGCTGTGAGACGCCATAATAGGATATTGTTAATGAAGGGAAGGTCCTGGGATGGAGAAGAGCTGGGAAAGGCTCATGTGAGATGGTGGAATTGGAATTGGAACTTACTTAACAGCAGCCTGGGAAATCAGTGCTTGAAGGGAGAGCATTCTCGGCCTGAGGGACACGGCCAAAGAAAAGCCTGGAGCCCCAAAATGGATGTCTTCTCATTTTTTTTAACCCTTCCCTTCTATCTTATAATCAATACTGTGTATTGGTTCCAAGGCAGAAAAGTGGTAAGGGCTAAGCAATGGGGGTCAAGTGACTTGCCCAGGGTCACCCCTCTAGGAAGTGCCTGAGGCCACATTTGAACCCAGGACCTCCCATCTCCAAGTCTGGAGCTCTATCCACTGAGCAACCCAGCTGCCCCCTGGATGTTTTCTTTGCTGAATACTCAAGAGGCCAGAGTCATTGCATCTAGGAATATGTCCCAGGAAGTAAGTATAAGAAGACTGGAAAAGGAAGGGGGATGGGCTATGGAGGACTCTGAATGTCAAACAGAGCATCTTGTATTTGTTTGTGGAGGCCATCAGGAACCAGTAGCATTTATTGTGGAGAAGGGTGAATGACGAGCTGCACCTTAGTGACTGATTGGAGGATAGCCTGGTGTGGGGAGACCTGGGGCAAGCAGCACCCCACGTAATGAGGGCCTGCAGCAGGGGGTGGCAGTGGCATCTTCAAGAGATGGCGCAAAGGCAATTCAATAGGTCTCGACAAGATCTTGGACATGGGGGCTGAGAAGGACGAGGATGCCTCCTATGTTGTGAGGCCGAGGGACTGGGAGGATGCTGGGGACCTCCACAGTAATGGGGAAGGTGGGATGGTGTCAGAGGTTGATATCTCTGGGTCTATCTTAGATAAAGATCTGAGAGCCCTCCTCAGAGGCTGAATTCTCAAGGTCTGTCTGAGAACGGGTCCAAGTGACCTCCCCTCTGCCTTCTTTTAGTTTCCCGTAACAAGATTGCTGACTGTTCCATGAACCCCAGATGATTCCTGAAACCATTATCTTGCCCCAACCACTATCCTACCAGCTGCACTCTCTACATTCTTGTTACACTTTCCCATGGACCTTTCTCAGAGGCGATTGTAATTCCTGTGATTTTTACCTTTAAAAGACCTACCAAGTTTGTAATAAACTCGAACCCTTTGCGACCAGCATTGGGTCCCTTCTGAGCCCACACTGTTCTTGTGACAGTGATTCTTATCTTTTCCTTTGCCATGATCTTCAGGTGAGGTCTTTCTTACCTCTATCTTTGCATTTCCTCTTACTATTTTCCCCATTCCTTACCTGTGGAACCCTGGCCTCAATCCTGCCCCTCCTCAGGGACTTTAACGGGATGGGGGAAGAGAAGAGGAGGAAAGATAGGTGTCTGGTGGGTATGTGGAGTTTCAGAGGTCCACTGAACATGGGAGATGGAAGAGGCAGGCTGGGGAGGAGCACAGAGTGTAGCGATGGTCATTCGATCCACGGGAGCTAATCGTCACAAAGCATCTGGATTTACTAGGTGCTAGGCATTGGGATGGGGATCCAGTAAGAAAAAAGAAAGGCAGTACCAGCCCTGCAGGAATGGAGGGGTGGTGATGGTGAGGAAAGACAACAAACCCGAGAAAGCTGCAGGGGGTGCAGGGACAAGGCTGAGGAGATCCCTAAGGAAGAAGAGAAGGGAGCCCAGGACAGAAGCCTGAGGGACACTATGCTGAGAGTGCAGGATCTGGAGGGGAATCCTGCAAAGGAGGCCAAGAGGGAGAGGTCAGAGGGAAGAGGCGAACCAGGAGAAGGGAAGTGTGTCCTACAAACCTAGGGAGGAGAGACTCTCAAGGAGATGAGAGTGATCTGTGGTGTAAGAGGCCAAAGGGAGGGCAAGGAGAATGAGGATGGAGAAAAGACCACTGGATTGGGTGAAAGTGTTAGTAGCTAGCGAGAACGGCTTAACCAGAATGACGAGGTTGGAAGCTGGCCTATAAAGAGTTAAGAAGACTGTGAGGCACCTTGGCCTTCCTAAAGACTTCAGCTACAACAATCATGGGAGATGTGAGATCTTTTTAAGGATGAGGAGAACATCGGCATGTTTGTAGGCAGTAGAGAAGGAGCCAGGGGACGACAGGGAGACACAACTAAAGTCCCGAGGTTGGCAGACTGGCGCCAAGTTCAGCTTGCTGGGGCCTTCTGGTTTTTAGCTTTGTTTTGCCCACGCCTGACACATTGGATCGATTCTGTCACTTGTGTAATTTGGGTCTGACAGTGAACTCCAAGAAAACAGATTCTCCACCAGCCAGCATTGCACAGTCCATCCGTGGAACCATCAGTCACAGCAGACGGCGAAAGTACGAGCACTGGTTGAAGTTCGCCAATCCTGGCAGTGTCCACATACAAGATGGGGTTGATGCACGTGTCGCCAGAGCCAGCTCAGTGTTTGGGAGGCTCCAAAGGGAAGTGTGTCAGGCTGCCTCCCAAGCTGAAGAGCTACAGAGCCATCAGGCTGGCCTCGTTGTGGTATGTCTGTGAAACCCGCCCAGTCTTCTAGTGCCATGCCTGGAGACCGAGTTGCTTCCACTTGGATGGCCCAGGGAAGACTCTGAAGATCACCTGGCAAGAGAAGGTCCTAGACACCGCCTTCCTTTCTTGAGCCAAAGTGCCAAGCATCCACTCTGCTGAATGACAGCCAGTGGAACTCCAGTGGGCCAGCCGTGGTGTTCAAATGCCTGAGGAAACGGCCTTATGGAGACCTCACACCAAGGCAAGTGCTCACAGGGAGCTCAGAAGAAGTGACACAAGGACCCTCTCAAGGCCTCTCTGAAGGACTCTGGTATTGACAGGGAGACGCTGGCACGGGACCGCCCAGCCTGGGGTGCCCACAGCAAAGAAGGCTCTATGGGCACCATGGGATTGCAGGAGCTCAAAAGAGATGTGAGATGCCTGGATTTGGGCATCCAGGATGTCCACACTGGCTATTTGTGCCCCACCTGTGGTAGGGCCTCCCAATCAGGCCCCTCCTAAGGGTCTGATCAACCTCAGCTGGACTCAGCTGGACCCTGACCCTGACCCTGACACAGCAATGCCATTTTGCTTCTCTTCTAATACAAAGAACAACCACCCCCATCATATCCTGTTTCTCTTGTATGTAGCTTGTTTGTCTGTCCTCTCCCCCACTAGACTATCAGCTCTTGGAGGGCACATTTGCCTTTCCTTGTATTCTCAGGGGTTAGCACAGTGTTGACTGACTGACTGGCCTCTCCCCTTGCAGATCCCATCAGGGACTTGGCTGTAACCCAACAGGAATTTGTCTTCTTGTGGTAGGGTACAAGCCACTGAAAAAGGACAAAGGACAGTCTGTGTGTATGGAGGGAAGAGACACATGCAGAAAAAGGAATGGAGGTGAGGGCAGCCAGGTGGATTGAGAGCCAGGCCAGTCGGTGCCAGCAGAGGGTCCCCTGGAACTTCTCTCCAAGTCACTGGGTTTTAAAGGAGGCTACTTGACAACACCTTTAAGCTCATTCAAATTTGTAAGCTGATGATTTTTCCAAGAAACTCCCAGCTTAATTTTGCCAGGATGGCCAAACCTAAGCTCCTTCAGTGTCAGTTCCTACTTAGCCCTCAGCAAATGAATGGCTGCTGCTTCGGTCAAGGAAACCAAGGCCCAGCAAATGACCAGGATTCAGAAAGTTCGTCTTGGGCATTTTCCTGTAGCGGGTTGGTTCTGTTTCAGAAGAAGAAAGTGGGCTTTTCTCTTCACATCCTAGAAAAGATCTGGTTTCCTTCTTTCTTTTCTTTTGCCCTTTAGAGGAAAGGCAGTTTTCATTTCGTTCTGTTTTGGTTTCATCTTGGTATAGGCTGGAACCTTTTTTCCAGTGTAACTATTTCTTTATCTTGGTTTTTCAGGAGGTTATCGATATGATGTGATTGAATTATTTAAAATTATTCCTTTAATTCACTTTTAAAAACTCCTCCCATTCCTTGCTAAACATCTCCTCTTTGAGCTCATGTGGTGCGTTTCTGCTGTTGAATAAATCAACATGACGGTTATGGAGGTAAAGACCCAGCTTTCATTACGACTCTGCACAGGTTCGGTCTTTGAGCGGAAAAAGAATCCCTAACAAACAAAGACATTTCTGGCAAGTTTTGAGAGAGAAAACTGCATTGGCAAGACAGAAGTGAGTGATTTTACACACTAGGATCTTGTTCATTCATGTGGGTTCTCAAAGTTCCATGGAGAAACAGATTCCTAACCCCAAGCTTCCTTCAGGGTCAAAAAAGCTGAAGCGATTTAATTAAGCAGAGGCAGAGAATCCCTCAGGAAGCAAACCTTGTTAAAGACTCAGTTCCATTTAGAGGGCTCACAAAGGGCTGATTGAGAGGGGAGCTTGATGGGCCTACAGAGTAAAATCCCTTCCTCAAAAAAAGTAAGTCAAATTAATTGGGAAAGCCTTGGCTCCTTTTTCAGGGAGGGGAGCTTCTGGTTTGAAGAAAGCTTAAAGCCTTCAGTAAATTTGCACATCCCATGGGACAGGTTTCAGGCAGCTCAACAACCTCCTAACTGAGAGAAACAGCCCTGAGCCACTTAAGTAATTGAAGTTCATCCGAACAGGAAATCACAGACGAAAACTTCTCCTATGTTAAATATCAGCATTCTGGGAATGGGGCTTAGTTAGCCAAGGCTTTTCAAACTTCTTTTCAAACACTTACATTCTGCCTCAGAATAGATCTGAAGTATCGGTTCCAAGGTGGAAGAGCTTTTAGGGCTAGACACCGGGAGTCACACAGTCAGGAAGTGTCTAAGGCCACATTTGAACCCAGAACCTTCCATTTACAGAACTGGCTCTCTATCCACCAAGCCACCTAGCTAACCATAGGTGAGGTTAATATTAACAGAAAACAGGCTTTGGCTGGCCAAAATGTGCCAGGAGAAATGGCAAAAATAAAAGTTAATAAAAGGAAACCCAAAATGCAATTTTTTTTCATTTCATTCTTCCCCCCCAGTTTGGTCCCCAGAGAGGTCTGTGATACAGCTCTTTGACTATGCCCTTGTAACTGGGTCTATCCACACTAGAATTCAGGCACACGCCTCTGCAGGCAAACAGAAGGACCAGGAGTAATACAATGCTAGACATCAATATTGAAGTACATTGGGTCATTCCTGGGAACACATTCAAGATGTCCAGTAAATGGGAATACTCCATCTTGGGCCTTAGCTGGCCTATGTGACTGACAATCATCTGATCCTAAGAAATGCTTTCCCAAAGGCTTCATTTGCAGTGCAGTTCTGGAGGGTTGGTCCTCCCAGCGCATTCATTTCCCTGGTTCCAAGGCCCCTTGTAGAGCTACTCTAGGTAATGCTGCTAGTACAATGTGCTAGGGATAAGCCTTTCTTTAAAAAACTCTTACCTTCTTGTCTTAGAATCGATACTAAATATCGCAGAAGAGCAGTGAGTATTGGTTCCAAGGCAGAAGGCAATGGGGGTGAAGTGACTTGCCCAGGGTCACACAGCCAGGAAGTGTCTGAGGCCACATTGGAACTCAGGACCTCCCATTTGCAGAACTGGCTCTTTATCCACCGAGCCACCTAGCTGCTCCAGTGAGAAGGCAATACAATTTAGGAAAGTATAACGTCACCTCTTCCATTTGGCTTCCAGTAAGCTGTTCACATGGCAGAAACCAGTTCAAATGTCATAGAGCTATCCTCACGTTAGGACCGAATTACTAGCCAGCTCCAAGAGAGGGGAGGGAAGAAAGGGGGGACACAGTCTCCTATAACTTCAGAAAACTTATGTGGAAACTTGTTATTGAAAGAAAAAGAATAAAATCGAATAAGGAGCCCATCATTCCCCCCAAAGTCCCACGAATTCAGATTTGCTCATAGCTCTTGGTCTTTGTGCCTGAACTATCTACCTGATGTAGCTAATGCTATCAGAACAGAAAATCTCTTTCAAAGGGCCCACCCCTAAGGGAGTGGCTTGAACAATGGGCCCTTGGGTCCCTTACCAGGATGGAGCCTTGACAAGAGGAAGAGATGGGATTGAAGCTTTTCTTGACCCTTTGTAATGCAGTGTGCCATGCTGAACCTTTACTCCGACCTTATGAATTGATGGCCAAACCTCATCAAAGCCTGTGCATCCTGGGGAAAGGGTGAAAGAAGTTACCCCATCAAATTCCAGCAATTGAACCTGCTCAGCTCTGCTTGTTCTTAAGGATTTTCAGGATCAAAAGGAAAAGAATGTAAATAAGATCTTGCAGGAACATCGTGTTACTTGTTCTTCAAAGAGACATTGCAAAGCCCACGTGTGTTTGTGTGTGTGTGTAGATATCCTAAACAGGTCTTGTTGCTTTTCTCAACATTAAGTTTACTGCCCCATTGAAAGGTCACCCTTTTACACGTTCATCCCATCACGCATTTGTTCTCGGCACTCTCTGCGTGTATGTTTACATATGTGTCTATATATGTGTCATATTGAACACATACAAACCCGCACATATCTACGGGAACCAGATTAAAAATGCAGGAAAGAAGGAGCACTGAGCACACCTGATCCAGAATCATTAGCAGGAGAATGACTGCATAGCGTTTGGAGATGTGGCCATCCCAAATGTTCATGTGGACTATTTGGGTGCAATTTTTCAGAGAGCCTTCTGAGCTTGTATTGATCTGATCAGCCACAGTCGGGCACACCGTTCATTTTGGTCCTCTTTAAGTCAAAAGAACCCCCCCCCCAGGGGTTTATTGAGGCTAGGTCAGAAATCGCCCGGGCTCCTGTTTAGACCAGACCCAAGCACTGAACCAAGACTACTTAACCAAGGGTCAGAAGCCAAGGCTACCTTCCCAGTGCTGTTGCACTAGACCACAGTCAAATATCCAGGACACAGAGGAGCCCATGGGCACAACACCCAGGCAAGCTTATGTGCCCACAGAAAGATAAAGCAGAAAAGGCCCAAAGTGTTTGTTTTCCCTTTTTTAAAATTTAGAATATTTTTCCATGGTCACATGATTCATGATTTCCCCCCTCCTAGAACTAACGAGCAATTCCACTGGGTTTTACAGGTGTCTTTGATCAAAACCTATTTCCATATTATTGATATTTGCACTAGGGTGATCCTTTAGAGTCTCCATCCCCAATCCTATCCCCCTCGACCCATGTACTGAAGCAATTGTTTTTATTCTATGTTTCTGCTCCTACAGTTCTTCCTCTGGATGTGGATCTCTCTCATAGATCCCTCCAAGTTGTTCAGGATCACTACACTGCCACTAATGGAGACGTCCATGACATTCGATTGTACCACAGTGTATCAGTCTCTGTGTACAATGTTCTCCTGGTTCTGCTCCTCTCTCTCTGCATCACTTCCTAGAGGTTGTTCCAGTTTCCATGGAATTCCTCCACTTTATTATTCCTTTGAGCACAATAGTATTCCATCACCAACATATACCACAGTTTGTTCAGCCATTCCCCAATTGATGGGCATCCCCTCGTTTTCCAGTTTTGGGCCACCACAAAGAGCGCAGCTATGAATGTTCTTGTACAAGTCTTTTTCCTTATTATCTCTTTGGGGTACAAATCCAGCAGTGCTATGGCTGGATCAAAGGGTAGATATTCTTTTGTCGCCCTTTGGGCATAGTTCCAAGTCACCCTCCAGAATGGTTGGATCAGTTCACAACTCCACCAGCAATGTATTAATGTCCCCACTTTGCCACATCCCCTCCAGCACTCATTACTTTCCTTTGCTGTCATGTTAGCCAATCTGCTAGGTGTGAGGTGATACCTCAGAGTTGTTTTGATTTGCATCTCTCTGATTATAAGAGATGTAGAACACTTCTTCATGTGCTTATTAATAGTTTTGATTTCTTTGGCTGAGAACTGCCTATCCATGTCCCTTGCCCATTTATCAATTGGAGAATGAAAGGCCCAGAGTGTTAAGGCGAACAAGGCACAAGGTTTAGAAACAATTGCCTCACCCTGCCTGTTAAAAGCCCCCTGGCTTTTCTCCATCCAGCCCTGGCTAGACACCTGAATTCCAGGGGCTTTGGCCAGCCGGCAGATTAAGCACTCCAAAAGCTCCAGCAGATTGATTACTCAAATACAAGAGACCCCAAACAAAACAGAACAATACATAAAAGTACATGGGACACACAGAAAAAGGCCACCTCCTGGCCCTCGCTGCTGTTTTGGACAGCAGTCTCTATGGCTGAAGGGCAGTTGGTAGCATGGCAGATAGAGCACTGGGCGTGGAATGAAGACGATTCCTTTTTCTCCATTCAAATCTGGCCTTAGACGCTTACTAGCCGAGTGACTGGGCAAGTTGCTTTACCCTGTCTGTTGGCCTCACTTTCCTCATCTAGAAAACGTTCTGGAGAAGGAAAAGGCCAAGCTCTCCACTATCTTTGCCAAGAAAACCCCAAATAGGGTCACAAAGAGATGGAGATAACGAAGCAGCAACAATGAAGCAGAGCAACAGAGAAAGAATACACATGGCAATCTACTGCATCTTCTTGGGCCATAAAAGTTGACTAAATGGCGCCAACAGAATCATAATCTCATACATCTTCTAAGAAAACGAACTCCGTAAAACAGACTCTACAGGTAAACCAACTTGACTTTGAAAGGGTTCACAATGGGCTGATTAAAAAGGGAGATTTATATACCTCAAAGAAAATCCAAGTTATGGCACAGCAACATGAATTCCTATTTACATGCCCTCATTTTGAAGGCATTCGCTACTCAGTGGGAACAGATTTGCTTCTAGCTTTTTTGCTTCAAATAAGGCTATTATTAATATCTTTTTATACCAAAGAATCTTTAGTTTAAGAGTCTGAAAATTTAGAAAATTTTCTTATATATTTTCAAAATGTTTTTGGTATTTTTGAACTAAATACTATATTCCCCAGCAGTGAATGACCGTGCCTGTCTTCCTACAATTCCTAGAACAAAGCAATTCTCTGTTTTTCAGAATCTTTGTTAGCTGGAGTGGATATAAGGCTGGTTTCTCATCTCCTGAAGGTCTCTTTCATTTGCATTTTTTTCTAATGATTTTGGTCAGTCAACAAAAAATTTATTAAGTATTTATTATATGTCAGGCACCAGGCTTAGTCCTGGGAAACAAAGGAAAAATGGTCCTACCTCACTCTCTCGCTTTTGTGGCTTCTATTCCTATTTTTGAAAATTCTCCATATTAATAAACCATTTCTCTTTTGAAGAATGGATTTCAATATTACAGACTTATGTATCAATTTGCCAGAGTCTAGAGTTAATGCAAAGATTTTTCTCAATCCATTTTGTTCCTTTAATAGAATCCATACCCCCGGCAACGGCTTTGACAGGTCGGCTAAACCTTGTGAGGGTAGCCATTGGGTCGTCGACCCCTGGTGAACTCGGGCTTTGCTCACCCAGCATGTGAAGCATGTGAAGACTGCTTCGGCTGAACAGACAGAAGAAACCAATAAGAAGGTCCAAAGGCTGAGATGGCAATGCAGCAAGGCACTGTGGAGTGCTTAGGGCGTGTTGGAGCACAAAAGACAACACGGCCATCCAATGCAGCTGAGGAAG
Organism: Monodelphis domestica; assembly: GCF_027887165.1. Lineage (NCBI taxonomy): Eukaryota > Metazoa > Chordata > Mammalia > Didelphimorphia > Didelphidae > Monodelphis > Monodelphis domestica. Next base: position 86,433,319 of record NC_077235.1, read on the forward strand.
TCTCCAGGTATAACGACTTTTCGTGCCACTGGACCCAGGCTTCCAACGCTGAGAGAGTGGGACTGTCTCTGTGCATCGACTTTTCCACTTAAATCTCCTTCACGCACAAGTGTCTTTGTGCACACTCATCTACATCACAGATGAAAACGCACAAAGACAATCGTCATCCTCGGTTACCGAGAGACTACTACTACATTGATTTTGTGTGTGCGTACATGCAAGAGCTTTAAAATTTTATGTAATAGCAATGATCAGTTTTGCAATTCATACTCTCTCCTGAATTGATTATCCAACTTTCCCTCTATCCAAACTTGTGAAAAGAATCTTCCATTCTTCTCTAATTCCTAATGGTATTTTTTGGCAAGCGTTTAGATTGTTTATCCACTTGAAGTTTATGAGATTCTTCTGTGGCTGAATGTACAACTCTAACCCTTCCATCTGTGACTGTATTTGATTTTATATGTTGTACCTTGTACATTGTATCTGATGTGAGTGTGACCCTATTTTTAGTGGATCCCTTTCCAATTTTTCCAGAAGCCACTGTTGAATAAAAGTTTCCTTCTCACTAAGTCATTTGGGAGTTTATTAAACATTAACCAATGGGTACATATCAAGACTTGCTTAGCAAATTATTTTACTGATCAAACTTTCAATCTGAAATCAAGTGGGAGATAGTTTTGATGATTTCAAATGTACAACAGTTTCAGACTGGTGCAGCCTGGCCTTCCTACTTCCTGCTTTCTTTCTATCCATCTATCCATCTATCTATCCATTTGTCTGTCTATCTGTCTGTCTTTCTGTCTGTCTATCTATCTGTCCATCCATCCATCCATCTAGCTACCTATCATCTATCTATCCATCTACCCATCTCTCTATCTATATCTACCACATAGATATAGATAGATATGGAGAGATATATATCAGCGATTCAGATGTGTGCTTGAAATATATAGATATACACCTGAAGTCCTTGACCATTTGTTCTCCCGAATGGATTTTGCTCTTTGTTCTCATTCCTTAAAACTTCAATTACGTCTCCTTTTTCGGTACAGTCATTTTTTCCCCAAACCTTCACCTGGTGTCTTAGAATCAAGGTGGAATTGCAGTAAGGGCTAAGCGACTTGCCCAGGAAGCGGCCAAAACCAGAGTTAAGCTTGAGTTCTCCTGGCTGTAACAACCTAGCCGAACCGCCTCCCCACCTTTGGTATAGGATCCATTCTGTGGAGTCATTTTAAGCTGTGTCACCATTTCGCCCGGCGTTATTGGAGAAAGCTTGCCATGAAGGCTGAACTACGCGTTAATTAGGTAGGTCTTCTTTTCTTTCTCGAGAAATTGTTCTGTGGCTGTATTTATGGAATACCTTGCCTTGATAGATTCATTTGCAGAAATGCAATGGATTGTGTCAATACTTTGAGGGAGATTTCCCTTTTTGAACTCCTCCCAATGCACTTGGTTAGCGATATTGTGATGGATGGTGAGTTTTACAGACCCTTTTTGTCTAGCACTATTTAGCAGAAGTTAGCAGCACTAACTTCTCAAATGGCTCGATTGTTCATGGAAGCTCTACTGTTTTCTGAACTGATAACCTCACCTACAAAATGCCTGCTTTTTTATCTACGCTTATTACTTCCATGTCTTGCCTTCCTTTTCTTGTTGCTGTGGCTTACATTCCTAGTACTTTATCTATTAGTGATGCAGAGGACAGTCATCCTTACTCTAGCCTTGATGTTATTTATAACCTTTTTTACCATTTTTCTTAGAGGAGATATGCTGTTGCATCTTGGTTTTAGATGGATATTTTGGGCAGAATGAAAGGTCTCCCTCTGCCTGCGATTTGAGTATTTACAAAATAAATATGTGTTTATTTATTTGAGAACCTTGTCTGTGTTTGTATAAATCATCATATAGTTTTATGATATTTTAATGAGCATAATTTATTGTGTTTATATTTCCTAACTTTGGGTTCCTGACTCAGTCGTAATATGTCTTTGTATTGCTGTAGCTTCTTTGCTAATGTTTTATTTGGTATTTGTGTCAATATTCATTAATGATCTTTTTCTAATTCATTTCCCCTCGGTTTGAGAATCAGGATCATATTTGTTTTGTTGCCATGTCATGCCTAGCAGACTGGCCAATATGGCAGTAAAGGAAAGCCATAAATGCTGGAGAGGATGTAGCATAACTGGGACACTAATGCATAGTTGGTGGAGCTGTGACCTGATCTAACCATTCTGGAGGGCAATTTGGAACCTAGGCCCAAAGGTGCGCTAAAAGACTGCCTGCCCTTTGATCCGGTAATACCACTACTGGGTCAGTACCCCAAAGAAATCATAAAAAACCAGAAAGGACCCTTTGTACAAACATATTTCTAGCAGCTCTTTTTGTCGTGGCAAAGAATTGGAAATTGGGGGGCATCCATCCATTGGGGAATGGCCGAACAACTTGTGGTGCATTGTTGGTGATGGAATATCACTGTGTGGTAAGGAATGATAAACAGGATGCATTTGGGAAAACGGGAAAGACCTGCATGGATGGATGTAGTGAAATAAGCAGAACCAGGAGAACATCGTACACAAGAACAGCAATATTGGATGATGACCAACTGTGAAAAACTTGGCTACTCTCAGCAATCCAATGATCCAGGACAGTTCTGAAGGGGAATTCTAATGACGAATGCCATCCCCCTCCAAAGAACCGCTGGAGCTGGATGGATGAGGAGCTTTCACATCAGTGTAGTTAGGGTTTACTTTGGGGGTTTGGTCAGGGATGAGTGTGCTCTTACAACAATGACCCATATGGAAGTGGGTTTTGCCTGATAATAAAAAATTCAGGAACAAAGAAAGAGTTAAGATAAGAATGATCACAATCTGATATTTACCACTGTTGTCTGAAGAACCATTTGGAAATTTATTTTCTAATAAGAATACAATGAATAAACATTTCATTGGTTAGTGAGTCTCAAAAGAAAAAAATGAAAAAGAAGTGCTGTAAAGTTTTTAAAAAGCAGAAGATAAGCAGAGGGTGAGAAGCAGTAGAACCCTTTCACAAATATTTAGCTAAATCACTTTGGGTAGCTCCCATTCCATGTTGGTGTTCTCTCTGAGGAATGTCAAAAGGCCTTTTCTTAATACTATCATTCCATGAATCGGGTTTTAGCCAGGTGGCTACTATTTTTTAAATCCCTACCTTCTGTCTTAGAATCAGTAGGAAAGGCAAGTTCCAAAGCAGAAGAGTGGTAAAAGCTAGGCAACTGGGGTCAAAAGACTTGCCCAGGGTCACCCAGCTAGGAAGTATCTGAAGCCATATACATGCATAGGACCTTTCATCTCTAGGACTGACTCTTTACCCACAGAGCCACCTGGCTGCCTCTAGGTGAAGTTATTATTAATAGGAGACAGAGCCTGCCCTTTGATCCAGCCATAGTACGGCTGGGTTTGTACCCCAAAGAGATCATAAGGAAAAAGACTTGTACAAGAATATTCATAGCTGCGCTCTTTGTGGTGGCAAAAAACTGGAAAATGAGGGGATGCCCTTCAATTGGGGAATGGCTGAACAAATTGTAGTATATGTTGGTGATGGAATACTATTGTGCTAAAAGGAACAATGAACTGGAGGGATTCCATGTGAACTGGAAAGACTTCCAGGATTTGATGCAGAGTGAAAGGAGCAGAACCAGGAGAACATTGTACACAGAGACTGATACACTGTGGTACAATCGAATGTCATGGACTTCTCCATTAGTGTTAAGGCAGTTTTCCTGAACAACCTGGAAGGATCTATGAGAAAGACCACTCTCCACATCCAGAGGAAGAACTGTGGGAGCAGAAACCCAGAAGAGAAACAACTGCTTGATCACATGGGTCGAGGGGGATAGGATTGGGGATGGAGACTCTAATGATCACCCACCCTGCTGCAATTACCAATAATTGAGAAATAGGTCTTGATCAATGACATACGTAAAACCCAGGGGAATTGCATGTTGGCTCCAGGAGGGGGAGGGAGGGAGGGGAGGGAAAGAATACAATCATGTAACTATGGAAAAATATTCTAAATTAATTAATTAAACAAATAAATGAAAAATCACATCAAACAAACAAACAAGCCAGGAGACAGAGACAGGCTTCAGTAAGCCAAATGTTTCAGGAGGAATGGCATAATAACATTTCATTAAAAAGTTAATGAAAACTGCTCGTAAGAGGTCAACTGAAAAGTGTACACTCTGGGTTCTGGCATACTGGCTGGTGTGTGAGCACTGAATGGAATGGACTCGTCTTGGCCAAAGTCTAGTAGGATACTCCAAGGAACAAGTTGAAATCCAGTATCTGCACTCAACTGTACATGCAGGCTGGGCAGAGGCTTCCAGGAGGATGAAGGCAAGAGGTTTCAGTGAAGCCCATAGGAGCCCCAGCCTTTCTCTCTCTGGGCTGGATCCCGATACCTCCACAATAGAAGGAGAGCTGGAGACTAGGACTCGGCAAGAGGACAGGTGTGTTGTCACTGCCCAAGTGGGACATGGGATGTGCTCCAGGAATGATCCACAGAATCCAGCTCACTACTTCCTAACAATTCAGAGAAAGCTCTAGGATCCCTCCATCTAAGGTGAAGGCTCTCAGAAACCATCTCAAAGCAATCCAGCAGCCCTCGTGTGTTGGCCGTAGTTGTGGCCCCTGAGAAAGGGGAAAGATATCCATATCATGTGTCAATGACCAAACTTTGAACCAAAGTTCTCAAGTGGCCTCGTCTGTTAGGCAGCCTGTGGTTTTCCATGTTGGACTTGTCTAATGGATTCTGCCATATACATTGGTTTGACATGAAAGACAAGGCTAATGCTGCTTTCGTCTGGCTGGGGACAGTAACTGAGGAACAACCCCCCAGGAGGTCGAGAGGTCTCCATGAGAGCTCTTTGCCACAACTACCTGTCCTTCCTAGGAGTCAGTTGGACTTTCTAATGACCAGGTGGAGAGAGCTGATGGCCATTTTGCCCCAGGCTGAGTAAAAGAGACTGTCTGCAAGCTGTCCAAAGACCTACAGATGGGCACCGAAAGTAAGGCAGCCAGTGAAAGAAACTGTGTGCCCATGACAGGGCAGGAGACCTGAACCAAGATGCAACTCCTCTCCTGCCCAGCACAGACTCCTCAGGTAGAGATTGGCACACAGTGATAACCTTTCTCACGTGCACGGCTCACTCACTCCCTCGCTCTCTACACATGGAGGGGCCTTTCTGAACCCAAATAATCCTACCAGATGATTCCAAACTTCAACAGCCTTAAGAGTTTACACCAAGGCAAGAGCTAATCCCTGAGATGAAGGACAAGGAGGAGGAAAAGCAGCTTAGAAAACTGGGACTGCAACGGAATGGGCAAGTCTTTCCCATGGAAACCCAGAGCATCGTGCTCCAGGCCGAAAGGTGGCAGAGCTGGTGTGGCAGACTGATACAAGAAAGCCCCAATTTAGCATCCCTCCGGAGAGCAGCAGTAGGAAGCTTAGACCCACTGGGCTCAGAGACTTCTGCAGAGGAGGGCGTCACAGTCCAAAAAGATACGAGAATCTGCAGAATCTCAGAGGCCAACCCTTGGGTCCAAACAGCCTGGAATCATCCAGCAAGCTTAATGGCAAAGCTGAAGGACAGCTCTGGAGGCCATGGGACCGACAGGAATTGGATGGGAAATGGATCTGTTAGGCCATTCGGTGCAGGGGACAAAGGCCCTCTGAGCAGATAATGTGCAGCAAGTTACTGTGGAGCTGATACTGAGTAGAACTGAATTTGACTTTTGGCCGACATGGCTGGAAGGGGACTCTGGCCTAGTTCTCCCAAAGCCTGTGATTTGTACCAGACCAAATACCTTTCAGGATCTCTGACCAGACTTCTTCCACTCCAGAACTGTACAAAAAGAGCCAGAAGCCCAGGTGGGAGTGGCGGGGCCCACCGATCAAGCCAGCAACATCCTCTCACTGGGGCAGCAAAAGAAGGGACTCTGAAAGAAAGACTCAGGGATGTGGCTGGGGGGCTCAGCGAATAAAGAGCCAGGTCTGGAAATGAGAGGGCCTGGGTTCCAGTCTGACCTCAGGCACTTCCGAGCTGGGTGATCCTGGGCAAGTGACCCTAGGTAACCCCCACTGCTTTCCTGCCTTGGAACTGCTACTTAGGAATGATTCTAAGTCAGAAGGGGAGGGTTTAGAAAGGACAGACAGCCGGTGGTATGGAGAAGGTGACCTCTGAGGTCAAGGACACTGAACTCTGGAGTTTGTCCTTGGCCTCCCTCCTTACTGGCAACCAAATGGCCCAGACTGCTTCTAGCCTGAGGAGGCCTCCACTCTCTTAGAGATCTCCTGCCAGCCAGCACAGAGAATGCAACAAGACTCACCACAAAGAAATGCATGTCCCATGACCCCAAGGCATGCACTCTTTCCCCATTTCTGCCTGGCCTTGTCCCCTTCTAATCAACCCTAAAAAAGGTGAGACTCAAACTGGGCCCCAGGAAGCTGAAGCTACTATCAGTCTGAGAGGCCTCTGAGGCCTACGGAAAAAATGGTGTTTCCTTTCTGTTTGTCTCCTCGCTTTCTGACCCCCTTCGGAAGTCTTATGGCCTTGCTGGGAGGCTTGCAAGGAACCCACACTAGGAAACTCTCATAATAGTGGGGGCCAGTCAAGGCCCAGGAGCTCTGAGGGCCCTAGATTCTCTCCTGACACACTACCAAAGGCCTCCTAGATCTAGGTGAACCCAACCCCAGTAGGAAGCCAGAGGACTCTTACCCAAACAGGCCCAACCACCCTGTCCAAAAGTATAGTATAGAGAGAGCCTAGCCCTGGCCCAAAGCCCCAATGCAGGGACCAAAGTTGGAGAGAGTAAATCAAATTAAATGTCAACCAGTAGAAAAAGAAGCAAATAACCCCATTGCAATTGCAAACAGAGACTTAAAGGAAAGTGGCTCTTCCACAAAGACATCATAAAAATACATAGAAGAAATGAGGGAGGGAGAGAGGGAGGAGAGACACAGAGAGAGAAAGAGAGGGAGAGGGAAAGGGAGAGAGACAGGGAAACAGACAGAGACAGACAGACAGACAGACAGAAAGGGAGAGAGAAAAACATACAGTGACAGAGAGGCAGACAGACAGAGACAGAGAGACATCGACAGAGTATGAGAGCAAAGGAGAAAGAGACAGAGACAGAGAAACAGAGAGGGAGAGAGGGAGAAAGAGACAGATAGAGAGACAAAAACAGAATGAGACAGAGAGGGAGGGAGAGGGGGGAGACAGAGAAAGATGGAGAGAGACAGAGATAGACAGACAGAGAGGGAGGGAGAGGGGGGAGACAGAGAGAGAAGGAGAAAGACAGAGAGAGAAAGAGACAGAGACGGAGAAAGAGAGGGAGACAGAGGGATAAAGGGAGAGAAAGGGAGAGACAGAGAGAGAGAATGAGACAGAGAGAGACAGAGACAGAGACAAAGATAGACAGACAGAGAGAGGGAGAGAGAGAAAGAGGGAGAGGAAGAGAGAGAGGGAGAGAGACAGAAACAGAGAGAGACAGAGAGAGATGCTGAAGATAAAAATGGATTAAGAATATATAATTTAGAAGGGAAAGTTTAGGCATAACCCAAAAAGCACTTCCTTGAAATCTAAAATGGAATCTATCTCATACTAAGAACAAGTGAGCTGGAAAAGAATCACAGGAGAGATAATCCAAGAATCGCCTGATGCTCTGAAAATGATGATCAAAATAAAGGCCTAGATATACTATTTCAAGAAGTAACACATGAAAACTACCATGGTAAGACAAGAGTATAAAGCTAGAAAGATGACCTCCTCAACTAAACCCCTGCAAGCAGAGTCCCTGGAATGTCAGAGCCAAAAGCTCGAGCACTCACATCAAAGAAAAGCTTTCTGGATGCATTCTGCAAGCATCCAGAAAGATGCGACTCAAGTCCTGAGGGACCATGGGCAGGATCGCATTGGACCTGGCATGTTCTAGTGAAAATGAGATCTTAGAATCCAATGTTCCAAAAAGCAAAAGATAGAGGCTTGCAATCAAACGTAACCTGCAAAGTCGAGTACAATCCTACAGGAGAAAACAGAATGAACGTTTAATGGAAGAGAAGGAAGGTCTTCAAGCCTTTCTGATGTGCTGGGTAGGTTAATATTGTAATAGCACGAGAAGTTGGCCTTGGTAAATGATTAACAATGGGAGCTCCCAGACTTGATGATACTTAGGGATAGAAAGGATGCAGAGCACCCAACTGACAATAATCAACTATGCCATGTCTCTGTTGTCAATTCTAAATCATCAATTGATTCTCTCCTAATGCCTTTGTTGATCTTGTACCTACAGTCAACCTGTGGGCATGCTTCAACCATGATGAGACAGGTCAAGTGGAGTCCCAACCCACTCATTCGTCTCCTATTGCCTTTATTGTCATTAAGTCGGCCACACGATTTACTGGTTCTCCACCTTAGTTTATGTAGCTGAAAGTCTTTAGAGCTTCGGCTGGGCGGTCTTTCATGCCTTTGATTCTGCAGTGCCAGCCGTGAGCTCCCCCGGAAATTTCTGCATGTTTAACTCGAAGCCACAAACAACCCTCACTTTTTCAAAACAGAGGAAATGCAATCTGGAACACGCCTGCCTGCCCACCAAGTCTTTGTTGTAGAAACCCATCTGGAAGGCAACAGGAAAGCGGTGAAATGAGAGGTGGTGGGTCAGAGCGAGACCTGGGCGTTCTGGAATGCCATTGGGCTGTAAGAAATGCTAAGAGAAGTGATTTCAGAGAATTCTGGGGAGTGAAGGGACCCTTTATACAAGTGGGCCAACATCGTAAAGGAAAACGAATGTATGATGGCTCCCACCTTTACAGACTTACTATGTGCCAGGCACTGTGCTAAGCGCTTTACAATGACCATCTCATTTGATTCCCACAACAACCCTGGAAGGAAGAAGGGAAGGAAGGAAGGAAGGAAGGAAGGAAGGAAGGAAGGAAGGAAGGAAGGAAGGAAGGAAGGAAGGAAGGAAGGAAGGAAGGAAGGAAGGAAGGAAGGAAGAAGGGAAGGAAGGAAGGAAGGAAGGAAGGAAGGAAGGAAGGAAGGAAGGAAGGAAGGAAGGAAGGAAGGAAGGAAGGAAGGAAGGAAGGAAGGAAGGTGCGTGCTTGCTGTCAGCCTCATCTTACAGCTGAGAAAGCTGAGGTGAACAGAGATTAAGTGGCCTGCAGATGCTGAGGTTCCCAGCTGCTTCTGGCATAAAACATCTAAAAGGCATGACGAGATCACAGATTTACAGCCAGTCTAGTGCCAGCTAAGAACGAAAAGGGGGGATCAATGGGATGGATTGGATACACAACAGACAGGAGAAAATGACCTCAGCAAGCTAGTGTTTGGTAAACCCAAAGAGGCCAGCGTGTGGGGAAGAACTCACTGTCCCACCAAGACAGCTGGCCAAACCGGCCAACAGGATGGCAGAAATGAGGCGTGGACCAAGATCTCACACTTGATACCAAGAGAAGGTCCAAATGGGCATACAAGTTAGATGCAAAGAGAGTAGTGCCAGAAATAAGCTGGCAGATCCACAGAGAAGGGAAGGATCTGTGACCAAATCAGAGCTACAAAATGAATAACTTTGATGGTCTTAAATGAGAAAGCTTCTGTCCCAACAAGACCAATGCAAGCAAGATGAGAAGGGAAACAACAAACTGGCAAAAATGTTTATCACCAATTCCTCTCATAGAGAACCAAGTCAAATTTATAAAAATACAAATCATTCCCAGACTGGCAAATGCTCCAAGGATAGGGACAAGCAATTTTCAAATGAAGAAATCAAGGCCATCAATAACCACACGAGAAAATGTAAAACAACGCTGAGGCACCACCTAACACCTAGCAGGTTGGCTAGTAAAGGAAAGTGATGATTTGGAGGGGGTGTTGCCAAATTGGGACACTAATGCATCCTTGGTGCAGTTGGGAGCTGATCCAACCATTCTGTAGAGCAATTTGGAACTCTGCCCAAAGGGTTATCAATCTGTGATCAGGTAATGCCTCTAACTACTGGGTCTGCATCCCAGAGATAATCTTGTAAAAAAACATTCCTAGCAGCTCTTTTTGGGGGTGGAAGAGGATTGTAAAATGAGGGGATGCCCATCCACCGGGGGATGGCTGACCAAATTGGGGCACGTGTTGCTGATGGAATACTATTGTGCTAGAAGAAGTGATAAGCAGAATTATTTCAGGAAAAGCTAGAAAGACTGATGCAGAGCGAAAGGAGCAGAACCAGGAGGACATTGTACAGAGACTGCAATATTGCACAGTGATCACTGGCAGTAATGGCACCATCTGGGACAATTTCTGAAGGGAAATGCCATCCACTGTTGGCTGGGGATGGGTGAGGCTCAAAGCATCAAAGCATCTTTCATATGAGTGTGGTTATGTTTTAATTTTGGAACTCGGTATGGCATGAAAGCCCTGGTGGAATTTCTAGCAGACTAGTTACTGCCTAAAATGCCAGAAAATAATTGTCCAAAGCTGTTTCTACACGTAACTGGAAAAAGAAAGAAAAAGAAATGCCTGTGTTTCTCCCAGTTGGAAATGTACGGTGGGCACACTGATGGGATACTGGAGCTCAGGAGAGAGAACGAAGTCACGTGTAGAGATACGGGAGCCCTCTGAAGAGAGATGCCAATTGCACTCTTGGTGCATGTAAGTGCATGTAGAGAGAAGAAGCCTTTCCTGAGTCAGGCACAAAGGACAACCCGGCAGTGGAGACTGAGAAGGAGCAGCCCAACTGAGAGGAGGAGGAGAGCCAAGGGAGAATGGCCGGGAGGGATCATGAAAACGAAGAGAGCGGGGAATCTCCAAGACGAGAGGGCAACCCACTGTGCCAAGTGCTACAGAGAGGTCTTCCACGTCGAGGTGGGCTATCGTTGTTTGCCCTTTGGATTGAAGTGAGGCAGCACTGCGCAGTCATCAGCCTCACTCTCTTTTCCAGAGCCATCTGAGTCCAGGAGCAGGTCCAAAGCCAGGATGACTAGTGATGGCCCCGCCTTCCGGGGCTGACCTGGGCATCTTTGATGTAGAACCAAGCCCTAAGTGCTGCTCCAGCAGCTGGAACAAATTGTTGTCATTTGCCCATGCTGCCAGGGGAAGTCTTCATGTGCCTGGGGTAGACCCACCCCTGAGGCACCGATGGGTCGTCCCCAGACCAGCTTTGACTGGGACACAGCTGCTGTGTGGGTGAGGGGTGGGTGCCCAAGGTGGATGAGCAGCCCTGGAACAGCCTTGGCAAGTCCTCCCCCCAGAGGCACTGGATCTCCTGAAATGCCCCAGGCACTCATGAGAAAGGATAGCTCTCTTCATTAGGTACAGGATTAAAGGAGAGAACAGTGGTTAGCACTGGGTGACACAGAGGCCAGAGTGCCAGGCCCCAAGTCAAGAAGACCCCAGTTCCCAAATGGCACTTCCTAGCTATGTGACCCTGAGCAAGTCCCCTGTCCTCTACTTCAGTTTCCTTGTCTATTAAACAGGGACAATGGCAACAGCATCTACCTCCTGGTGATGTTGTGAGAAGCAAATGTTTGTAAAGTGCTTTTCCCCCCTAACCCTTACCTTCTGTCTTAGGATCACTAGTATTTATTGGTTCTATGGCAGAAGAGCAGAAAGGGGTTAAATAAGTGGGGTTGAGTGACTTGCCCAAGGTCCTACAGCTAGACCGAGTCAGATTTCTAGGCCCAGCTCTCTATGCACTGAGCCAGCTAACTTTCTTTTTATATATTGCATTACACAGAAATGCTATCATTGTTGGGTGTCTCATTTTTGGTTCTCTAGGGCCAGGGAAATTGTGGTCGACAGTTCTGTCAACCGGGGAATGAAGCTCAGGTAGGGGAACGATCAGGATCCTCCAGCTACCCACCATGTCAAGCACTTTACAAATAGCATGCTGTCTGATTCCCCAAACACCCTGCCAGGGAGTTGGGAGTATTTTCTCCTGAACTCAGGTCCAGCACTAACCACTGGACCACCTGTCTGATGAAGGGGCAGCCTTCTTCCCACCAAGGCCAGCCCCTCTGCAGTGACCCTGATTCCGCCCCTCGCGTTCTTTTCCAGATATTGCCTCCACCATCAAGCAGAAAAGCGGATGGAATCCGAAAATATGTCATCAAAAGTCTGGACACTGACCAGAAATCTAAGGCAGAAGAGCTTTCCCAGAATGCCTCGGAAAGAAATGGAGAGCGAGGGCTTGATGGTTAGGGACGGCTGGAGCAGTTGCAATTGCAATAACTGGGGCATTTCAGCAGGCCTACAAGGGACCCGAAAAATGACAGATGGGACCACCAGAGAGAGGAAAGGGCGGGTGGGGGGGGAGGAGGGAGAGGGGAGGGGCGCGGGTAAAGATTCGTGCGCCTGCGCGCGAGCACGAGGCCCCGCCGTTAAAAGGCGTTACCTTTTCCTGGAATGTTCTCATTGGGCCAAGCCTGGGAGCGGGGCGGGGCGGGGGCGGGCCGCAAGCTGGGATTCGATCCCGGAAATTCCTTTCCCCCAATCACCCTTTGCCTCGCTCACGGCGAGAGGAGGTTATTTACATATGCATTAGGGGGCGGGTCCGCACGCCGACTTCGTCTCATGACGTCACTCCCCGTGCCTGGCGCGCAAGCCCGGTGTCGTGCCTTCTCTATGGTCAGACGGAAGTTCCAGAGCGTCGGCACGCCCAGGCCCGGAACTCTATGGTTAGTTGGGGTGGAGACGGGCGCCCTATAAAGAGCGTACGCAGCGGCCGAGGCGGCCCTTTCCCTGCGGCGAGGTGAGTGTTGCTGGTTCTGCTGCCTCCTCCCAGAGCGCGGCCTCGGCCTAGCCCGCGGCCCCGGCCCGGGCCCCGCGCTCCGCCGCGGCCCCGGACAGACGCCCCCGTTTCCTTTCTCCCTACAGACATTCCCCAGTGGCACCGGCGCCATGGGCCGTCGTCCCGCCCGCTGGTAAGTATGAGAAGAGACGGGTCCCACGTGTGAGTAGGCCGCCCCCGCGCCCGGCGCCTCCTAGGCCTAGCTTAGCGGCCTAGTGGCTCGGAGCGGGAAGCGGGAAGCGGGAGGCGGGCGGCGGGGAGAAGGCTTGGACAGCCCAAGCCTGGCTACGCGGCGGGGCCCAGGGCCCGTCCTGCTGCGTCATTATGGCGCCCATGTCCGCACGCCGGCCTGCAACGGCCCGCCTGTCAGCCCCTTCTCCCGGCCTTAACCGCAGGGCACACCCGGCTGACCCACGGTCCGCAGCTTCCCTTGTTTTGTCAGGTGGCCCTTTGAACAAACCTCGCCACAGAAGAAGCAGCTCTGAGGCCAGGCCCGCAGCTAGGTGGCCCGGCGGAGCCGGCTGGATTTGGGCCGAGTTCCAACACGCCTTTCGCCTTTCCTTGCCTCAGTTCCTTCCCCTGTAAAATGGGTAACGCAGAAGTAGCGGCTCCTCCCCGCAGGCGCGGCCCGGGGCCCTCGGTGGCGAAGTTGCCTTCGTTCGGGGCGGGCTGAGTTGCTTCTGTCTATCTGTCTTTTTAGTTACAGGTACTGTAAAAACAAGCCGTACCCCAAGTCCCGTTTCTGCAGGGGAGTTCCCGGTAAGTCCTGGGGCAGGGCTGGGAGGGCCTAGCCCAAGTGGGCCTGCCAGGAGCAGCGGGGGAGAAGCACAAGCACGAACACCAGCGTTCTGACCCGCAGTTCTCTTCCTGCAGATGCCAAAATCCGAATTTTTGATCTTGGGAGGAAGAAAGCAAAAGTGGACGAGTTTCCACTGTGTGGCCACATGGTGTCTGATGAGTACGAACAGCTGTCATCTGAAGGTAAGGCCCCACCCCAGCATGGGGGGGAGAGGGGAAGCTGTTGGGGTGCTCTGTGTCACCTGGTGCCCTCTTCCCTCAGCCTTGGAAGCAGCTCGCATCTGTGCCAACAAGTACATGGTGAAGAGCTGTGGCAAGGATGGCTTCCATATTCGTGTGCGCCTCCACCCTTTTCATGTCATCCGCATCAATAAGATGCTGTCATGTGCTGGGGCTGATAGGTAAGAATTCCTACTGATGGCCTTTCTGAAGGCTGCTGGGCTGCCTCCCCTTCCCCAAGGGGTCTGCTCTGGGGAGTTCCAGGTAATGACATTCTTTGCCTGCTGGCCCTTGTTCCTCCTGGGCACAGGGCAGCTGGACATGGGAACACCCCTCATTTGCATAGCCCTGCTTACTGGTCTTTCCCATAATGCTCTGGGAGAGTCAGCTGTGAACTTGAGTGTGGGCTGAGAGGCCCTGCTCCTGCAGCCAATTAAGCCGACCAACCCTACAGCGCCAGTGTGGGCTTGGTGTGCAATGGTTGCAGACATGAATTCCCTGGTTGTGTGCGTACCTTGTTTTCCATGCAAGGTATTCTAAGGGACCTCGGAAACACTTCTTGTCTGGGCAACTTGGCTAACTAAGGATTGGCTATGAAATGTGAGCCCCTTTGATCCTAATCCTCTCCTGGCTTTTCCTACCCTTCTAGGCTCCAGACTGGCATGCGGGGGGCCTTTGGGAAGCCCCAGGGCACTGTAGCCCGTGTCCACATTGGCCAGGTTATCATGTCCATTAGGACCAAGGTCCAGAACAAAGAACATGTGATTGAAGCTTTGCGGAGAGCTAAGTTCAAGTTCCCTGGCCGCCAAAAGGTAGGTAGCCCCTATTTATTCTCCATGGCCTGTGGGAGGAGCTGTCTGGCCTAGGCCTTCATCCTGCTGGGGGGCCCAGCTGACTCTTTCTTTCCCACCTCAGATCCATATCTCCAAGAAATGGGGTTTCACCAAGTTCAATGCCGATCAGTTTGAGGATATGATCTCCGAGAAGCGGCTCATTCCTGATGGCTGTGGGGTCAAATACATCCCTAACCGAGGCCCCCTGGACAAGTGGCGCGCGCTCCACTCCTGAGGGCTGGGCTGTGACCACCTGTCTTATTGCCTTTCTGCAGGCACAAATAAATAGATATCTGCTTTCTGGTTGCCTTCTCATGACTAGCTCTTCCTAACCTCACTGTTCCCATCACATCTTGTAAATGGGTTGAAAGCTTTGGCCAGGATTCTAGCTGGGACTAGAGGTTGGAGCCCCTTGAGCCAGCAGGTCTCCCTCCCCTCCTACAGTGAACAGAGGCCATGTCTGTTATAGATGTAGGTCAGTAGAGACACCCAAGTCCATTTAATGTATTAAGTCACATGAAGAAACAGCCATCTTGCGCTTTAGCCTAGAGACTTCTGGAGCAGCATGGCAGGCACCCCTCAAAGCTCCTGGTGCCCCACAGGAGTTGTATGCAAGCAAACCTCTACAGGATAGTGGTCGCTGACTTGCAGGGCCTAAGACGAGCAATGGGAGATCTAGTTGGGCCCAAGTGAAAGACTGGGATTCTGGGGTCCCTCCCCTTAACCGAGGCTCACCTCTTCTTCAGACATGCCCAGCTCCTTCTGGAAATTGAAGGTTTTGGCAGAACCAGGTACCACGGCCTGGAGCAGAGCCTTGCCATGCACTATGATCCTGTAGGACCAAGGGATGGGGCTGAATTGAAAGGGCTCCTGGGTGGTTTTACTAACCTCCAAGCCCCCTAGAGATGAGAGAATGGGCCTGGGTCATGGGGTGGACCCTGGCTGTCTGGGCTGACTGCAGAGACTGAGGTCACTGATAGGAGTGTCCTTTGTTGCCAGCCAGTTCCTTTCACAAAGGTGGAGCAGGAAAGCCCATTCCTTGCTGGCCACAGTTGGGCCTAGAGCTCCTTCCACACCCTATCAGGAGACACCATTGGTTGTCCCTGTTTCTATCTCTACCCCCAGGTTCCAGGCCTTCTTGAAGCTCATCTCTGCCCTTTCAGGATTATGGAGTCCAAACTAAAAGTGCTGGGAGGAATTTCCTAGGCCAAACCAGACCTTAGCAAGAATGGCCCCTGTAACATTCTGATATTCCTGATCCTGAGGGGGGCATACTTGGGAGAAGGTCACATCCCCTAGCTGGGTGACCTTGGGCAAGTCTTTAGCCTCATTTCCTAGCCCTTTCTGCTGGTCCACCTTGGAAGGGATACTTAGGATGGATTCTGAAGGAGGTTCAGGTGGGCAGGGAAGTTGAGGCAGGACAGGTAGATCTGAGAATCCGGGAAGCTGAGGTGAGAGGGAGGAGAGAAGTCTTCTCTACAAAGGTGCCTGCCCTGAGAGCCATTTGCAGAGTCTTGGCCAGCCCCCATGCCCACCAGAGCTCCTGCTGCCCAAGCCCTCACCATGGAGGAAGCCAGCCTCTGATCACTGCAGGCAGGGAGGGGACTTGGAATGGCCACCCAAGGGACACACAGGTGCCCTCCCACCTGTCGTAGGCACAGTGGGTCCTCCTGCTGACTGTTGTGTCCACCTGGTCCCCAATTAGCCAGTGGAAGTCTGGGTGATGCCATAGGCGGATGCCTGGCCAGGCCTCTGGAGGGACAAATGTGCAGCCCGCATTGAAGTCCCCAAGCAGCATGACATCCTGGGAGCAGAAGAGAGTGAAGGGAACTCATAGAGGCTGTGTGTGTGGGAGTTACTGGCAAGGGGTCGAGATGAGGCTGCTTCTTTGCCCTCAGCCTCGGTGCTCAGTGGGACCTGGAAGGGTGGGATCCCTTCCTGCGCCCCCTACCCCATACCTGCACATCCCAAAGCCGTTTCAGATCCTGCACAACCCTGTAGAGCTGATCAAGCTCTCGGGGTGCATTTCGGGGACAGGCGTGGTGAGATAGAAGCACCAAATTGCAGCTGCCTGGGGGAGAGGGTGAAAGGGCTTGGGTTGGAAGAGGGTCAAACAAGCCAGTCTCTGGCCAGGGCCAGCCTTTCGAACCCTAGCCAACAGCAGCTTTTCCTGACTGGCCTGCCTTCTGTAGGAAGCCCAACTTCTTCCCTGTCCACATTTTCCAATCCCTCTCTTCCTACCACGCTGTTGGCGTGCCCGAGCCATCATCTTTCTATAGCCTCTCTCTCAGAGTATGCCCCCTTCTCTTCTGGCAGGGCTGGGCCTCTGCCCACTGAAGTGATTTTCCTAGACTCCAGGGGGCATGCTCTAGGCCCCTCTTCCTTCTCCGATCCACTGCTCTCCCTGGCTCCTGTAAACCCCCTCATCTCAGCCCTCTTGGTCCTAACCCTTCCTCCTGCTCATCACGCATAGATATGTGGAGAGAACCAACCCCTGTCCGTCCATCCACATCTTAGCCTCATTCCCTTGTGGCTCCTCGAGGGCAGGTTGGCAAATCCCTTTTGTCTCTTTCTGTGCCCCCCAGCTCTTGGCCCTGGTGCCTGGCACATAAGAGGCAGAGATGTCCCCCACTAAGGATTAAGAAGCCTTGCTAGAGCTCTGGGTAGACCCATCCTGGAAGCAGCTGGTGATTCTGGGCAGCTTTGGGGGCCTTCTAGGAGTTCCTTTGACCGCCACTCCCTTGAGTTACCCCAGGCCTTGCCAGAGGTTATAGCCTCTTTCCAAGGTTGCCAAGTTTTCTTGTCCCTCATCTACCTCTTGGCCCTTGGAGCCACTGAGGCCCTGGGATCCCCTTTCTGCCTTCCTCTGCTTCTGGTTCCTCCCATGCAAGCTGTCTAGGAGCCCTTCTCTCTCTCTCTCTCTCTCTTGGGGATCCCATCTCTTTCTGCTTTTCCTCAGCTGAGTCTCAGGCCGCTAGGCCCAGTCGGATCTCCCCTCTGAGATCCAGAGCTCCTGTCCAGAATCACAGGCCACTTCCCTAATTCAGGACCTCCCTGGGTTCCCTGCCTCAAGCTTCTGGCCCTGCTCAGGCCTATCCCACTCCACATCAAGCTAGCCATGGAAAGCCTCCAGGGTCTCTTATTCTGCCCTCCCCTGTCTCCTCCCTGTGGGACAAAATCCCATCTCCTGTCTTTCTAGGCCTGATCTAGATGCCACTTGCTCTAAGACGGCGCCCCCATTTCCCATTGCAGTCGCTTAGGTGCCTTCTGGGGCTTCCATGCTGTCCACCAGTGCAGGCCGACGACTTGCTTGGAGTCTGGGGGCTTGTAGACATCTAACTAGAAGGGCCTTAGAGAGCTTTTGGTACATCACCGCCATTTTTCCAGAGGAGGAAGTTGTGGCCCAGGGAGAAGCTGAGTGACCTATCTGCCCAGGGTTGTCCCGGTGGTGAGTGGTGAAGATTCGGTTTGAACCGAGGTTGGCTAAATCCAAAGCTGCACTCTTTCTAGGCAGCCATGATCTCAGGGCGTTGACAAGGCCCTGGAGCACTCCATGGTCAGGAGACTTATCCCAGCTCTTTCTGCTGGGGCTGGCCCTGGGCCCGTTCCAGTTTTTAGCAGCTGTGTCTCCAGACCGAGCCCACCCAGCTCCCCTCTCTTGTTGGGCCATGCTTCCATTTTCTACTTTGTGTATGGAATCCTCCCCTGCATCGGAGCTGGGGCCCTTCAGCTGGGCTAAATTCCTATAAGTCTGGCCTTGCATGATGGGGCCTATCACCTCGCAGTAACAGCTTCTAGGAGGACAGAACCCTTTCTACATAGGGTCACAGTTGAGTCTCCTTATTTCCCAGTTGGGGAAACGAAGGCTTGGAAGGATTGCCCAGCCTACCCAGAGCCCCAGAAGTGCTCTTCTTTAGGACTAGACTAGTCTGTGGTGTCTGTCCCCCCACCAGGTTGGTTGGCCCTGATGACAGAATCGCAGACAAAAGCGGGGTAGGAGAAAGAGTGGCTACCTGAGTCTGGCCAGCAGAAACGGGCAACAAAGGGGCCCCGAAGGAAGGCTTCTTCTTGACTTGGCTCAGCCTCTGGGACTTGGTAGGAATCCATGATGGAGACCACATCTGCTCTGAAGAGAAGGCAAGCTTGGGGGAGGGGTGCAGTGCCCAGCTCAGTGCCCCCATCCCATGTTACCACCCCATCATCCAGCTCAGGAGCAGGGAGGACTCTGGTACCTGTAGACAAAGACATTCTGCTCCTTGTAGCTTCCCAGGCCCAGGCGCCGGCTCTCTAGGACCTCGTAGAGATGGCCAGGGTCAGCCCTGTTCTGGGACACCCGGGTTTTGACCAAGCGTCTCCCAGCTTCGTTCCTTCTAAACCTCCCATCTATGCCCAGGCCCCTTCCCCCCTCTGTTGGGGCCAGCTTTCCTCTGCTCTGCTCCCTGGCCCGTTCCCATGTGCTAAACCCTCCTGGCCCCCTTCATGACTCTGTGCAACCGGGGGGGGGGGGGGGGGGGCCTCAGGGGCCATCTA
The DNA here is from genome assembly GCF_027887165.1 of Monodelphis domestica. NCBI lineage: Eukaryota > Metazoa > Chordata > Mammalia > Didelphimorphia > Didelphidae > Monodelphis > Monodelphis domestica. The sequence continues at coordinate 86,452,511 of NC_077235.1, forward strand.
GTCCAACTGGCTCCTTTGCCAAGGGGGGCGCCGGGGCTCAGGGACGGGGAGGGATTTGCTTGAGCTCCCACAGGGAGGCGGCATGCAGTCCCCACCACCCCAGATCCCTGCACCTGTTCAGTTCCTGGAGGAGAAGGGACATGGCTGTGCCTTTGCTGTCACGAACCTCCTGCACCAGACAGATGTCACATCGCGAGATTACCTGGGACCAGGGAAGGGGAGACAGGTATACAGGGAGCCTCCGTGATGAGCTGAGTTCCCTTTCCCTGACACCCCAGAAAATGGAGGTGTATTTATAGGGGAGAGGGAGCCTGGATGTGAATGAATGAACCAGCAGCGGTGGGTAGGACTGGCTTGTTAGTGGGATTCCTTACCCCCCACCCCCACCCCAACCACCATCCTTCTGTCATGGAAGTCTCTCCTTGGTTAGAATGTCCTCTGGCTCAGGGGAAGCGACTAACCCAGGGTCACTTCGCTTATATGTGTGTCAGAGCCTAGCCTTGGACCCCAGCCTTCCTGACTCTGACCAGTGTAATAAATGCTATCCATGCTTTCCTTGGGGGGCATCTAGGTTGGCCCCGGGTTGAATTTGTTTGGTTAACTCTTTCCTGATTACATTTTCCTCTGGTTCAGGTGGCATTCGGCTGTGCCTTTCTCTCTCCCTCGGGCTGGGTCATGGGCCCCTGGAACAGCAGGCTGGGGAACCCCTTGGCTCGTGTTTATGAGCACCCAAAATAAAATCTGGAGGGTTTGAGGGGGATCCACTGCTCACAATCTTGGTGAACGGAGGTCAGGGCCCCAGTTTTGGTTAGCAGCCATCTTCCCTTGGGAGAATGAAGGCACCAGTGATGCAGGGGCACAGGAGAGAAGAGGGTTGGGTAATCTTGGTACGCGGGCAGAAATGGAAGGACAAGGAGGCAGGCAAGCAGGGACTCCTGAGCCCAAGTGGCATGAATTTGCAGGGGCCCTGAGCCACCTCTGGGAGAAGGCACCCAGTGAGCACCTCAGGGTCTAGAAGCGAGCTCTCCAGCTCAGCCAAATAAAAGCAGGCACTGAGCCGTGGCAGTCAACATGCCTGGGCTCAGCTCCGTGGAAAATGCACTGGAGGAAGCCAAGGCTCTTTGTATGTCCAGTGTGGACATCAGAAAGCAGTTTCCTCAGACCAACTTGGAAAGACAAATTCAGGGGGCAGCTGGGTGACTCAGTGGATGGAGAGCCAAGCTGGAGATGGGAGGTCCTGGGGTCCAATCTGGCCTCAGACGCTTCCCAGCTGTGTGACCCTGGGCAAGTCACCTAGCCCTTACTCCTCTCCTGCCTTAGGACCAATACACAGTATTGATTCTAAGAGGGAAGCTAAGAGTTAAAAACAAAAAAAGACAAATTCAAATTCAACTGGGGGTTGGGGGGAGGGAGACTGAGGCCTTGGGACAAACAAAATAAGTCCAATGTGCTGGGGGGGGGGGGACTCCCCAAGGATGATAGCCAGCACACCGGCTCACGGAGCTGTGACATGTGGTTGTTTCTGCACCTCTGAAGTTCTGGAATCTCACTTGAAATCTGGGATCCCTGGGACAGAGCCCTAGTGGCCCCAGCCTAGGTGTGGGTTCCCAGAGGAAGCAGGATGGGGCAAGATGGGGACTTGTCTCTCACCTTGACCAGCACCCTCATGATCTCCGGCCGCTTGGCCTTAGCCTCCCCAAAGCTCTGGATGTTGAAGGCACAGATCCTCAGAGTGGCACACGACAGCAGCTGGAGTTGCCCACTCAGCAGAAGGAGCAAGAGAGGTAGCCAGCTACATGGCGCCCGCTGAAGATACCTCAAGTCGGGAATGGCCCTGGGGAAGAGAGGGGGAGAAGTCTTGGGGGGCATCGGGGGTCCAGACGTGCAAGGGCTTACCCCTCCACCCTTTGACTCACCCCTAAGGATCACCAAGAACTGCTGCCAGCTAAGGGCAGCTAAGCTAGCCGGGCAGTGATACGATAGTTTGAGGGGGCCCTACAGAGATTTGGCAAGGGGAGAGAGTGGCACCGTGTGATGGCCCCACCCCTGCAATGGATGCCCAGGCCTGTGCTGACTTGGCTAAACCACCCTGGGCCCTTGGCCTGGGCCTCCCATTGAGAGAGAAAGTGCTGAGCAAGGGAAGGGGAGAGAGAGGGGGCTGGAGAGAGCCACTGCTAACCAAGCCAGGCCAATCTTCTCTGTTTGGAGGCAGAAAATGGCCTGAATGGCTCCTCACATGAGGAGTAGTACTTGGGAGCAACCACCGAGCTCCACTAAGCGTGTCTGCTCCTCTAAATGTGATGGGGCCTACCGATTCATGCCCTCTCCTCCCCTAGCCCACAGCAGCCTCCAGGAGACCCCCCCCCAGCCATTTGTACTCATCTGCCCCCAAAGAAGCAGCCAGGGGACTCACCCAGCCATGTCCAACGGCAGAAACCAGGGGACCTCCCCAAATGTGCCCTCCGCCTCACAGCTGCCTCCAGGAGGCCTCCTCTTCTCAAACCCCGAAGGCCACTTCCAAGAGTTGGGCCACATCCTCTCTGACGCCGGCCATCTCCTCTCTTCACCTACCACACAGCAGCATCCAAGGGCCTCCCCAGCCACGTCCTCCCTTCTTGACTATAGCAGCATCCAAGGGATCTCCATCAGTCTCAGGTGACTCCCATCCCTGTCTTCCTCTGCTCTGCAACACCTCCAAGTGCCCCCTCCAGCCATGTTTTTCCCTCGACCCTCCCCAGTTGTGCAGCACAGCAACATCACAGGACTCCCAGAAATAGGGTGTCCTTCCCTTCCCTGACACATTGTCCAGAGGGCTACCCAGCCGTGGCATCAGCAAGAACTGGAAACTGAGGAGATGCCCACCAAGTGTCAAGTGGCTAAAGAAGTTGTGAGATGTGATTGCAATGGAGTGCTGTTGGGCTCTAAGAAATGGGGAGCTCAAAGAAGCCTGGAGAGTCTTCCATGAACTGATGCAAAGTGAAGGGAGCAGAACCAGGAGAGCAGTGTGCACAGAGACAGATACACTGTAAGGGTCCATCTGGAAGCGGGGAAGGATGCAGTGCAATGGCAATGGCTCAAGACAATTCCCAAAGGACTCGAGAGGATGAAAAGTGCTCCCTCTTCCCTTCCTGAGAAAGAACTGATGCATTTGTTCTGAGTGAGGACAGAAGCAGCCTTTTTACTTGCTCTGCTTTTCTTTTTTTTGGTCCACTCTCTTTCGAAATGTAGCTAATGTGGGGGCAGCTGACTGGTTCAGTGGATGGAGAGCCAGGCCCAGAGACAGGATGGCCTGGGCTCTGATCAGGCCCCAGACACTTCCCAGCTGTGTGACCCTGGGTAAGTCCCTTCACCCCCGCTGCCTGGCCCTTCCCGCTCTTCCACTTGGGAACCGATACATAGTATTAATTTGAGCAGGAAGGTGAGAGTTTTTAAACAAGAAATCTAGCTAATGGGGAAATCCGCTGGGGATGACTGTGCATGTCAGATTGCTTGCCTTCTCCTGGATGGGGAGGAATGGTAGGAGGACAAGCTGGAATTCAAAGCGCTTCCATGCTGTCACTGAAAAAGAAATCTGTCGTCTTCCCTCGGGGAAAACCAGAAACAATGGCAAGAATTGTCCCGGCCCCCCCCCCCCCCCCAGCCTCGAGAGAGACTTGTCTGGATCGATAGGAAGCGTGCATAGCGTCTGCAATAAGCCGCGCCATCTCCGCCACCACGGCCGGGAAAGACTGAGCTGATGCAGCATCCTCACTGACACCAAGGAGTCCTCGCCACCTCCAGAGGGATGTGCTGGCCTTCTTTTCCTTCCTCCCCCTCAACATAACGAATGGGAAAATGTGCTTTGTGAGACCTCACGTGGATGACCATCTTGCGGGGCTTGTCAGTGGGTTGGGAAGGCAGGGAGAGACTTTGGAACTGACTCAAAAGAAATCATGGGAAAACGTGAAAACTCCCAAAGCCTCGTGTGCGGCCTGCCCTGGGCTGGGCTTCAGGCAGTGTCGAGGCTTGGACTCCAGCGAAGGCCTCCCTCCCATCCCGTTTGGAGTTAGTGGCTCTGTCTGCACTCACGTGGTGCCAGGTTTAAGGTGCAATGAAGGCTCGTGCCGTCAGGATGAGTCTTTGGCCCGCTTGCGTTTGGGGATCAGGTAGTGTTGTGTGTTGCAGGCTCAGTCTTCGAGTCTGGGCTGGGTCTCAGGCAGAGACTAGGCTCCAGCTTTGGGAATGGGCTGGCTGGGTTGCTACTTCAGAGGAGACCCAGTTTCGGCCATTCTGACAGCCTCTGTTTGGCAGTCAGTGAGCCTCTTGGCTTTGGAGCTGTCTGGGTTCTGGGTTAGGGCTCCGGCACAAACAGGCCTGCGGCACAGTGAAGGCTTTGGTTTGTGGCTCGGTCCATGGCAAGGCGGTGGCCTGCTTTTAGGGCTCAGTCTCCACTCTTGTTGGAGGTCAGGTGGGATCCAGGTTCCTCGGCCATTGAAGGCGAGGGATGGCTCTCAAACTCTGGTCTTAGGCCTCAAGCTGTGGCCTGAGGTAGGCCTTAGTCTGCAGCCTGAGCTTAGGTCTCTCACAGTGGTCTGAGGAGGATGGGGCCACCCTCCAGGGTTGCTTAGATTCACAGTTCTGAGAAGACTCCTTGTGTCCAGCTTCAGACATAACGTCGAACACTGACTGGGTTCTAAACCCAGGCTGGCGAGTGAGGCTCACTCCAATGAGCCCCAAACACAGGTCACAGACACTTAACTGGACCCTAAGTGGACACACCAAGCCCCTGACTTAGGAGGTGGTGTGGCTGCAGACTGAGGATTGACCCAGAACAAAGACTAAGCCCAAATTCAGGCCCTCATTGAACCCTAAATTTGGCTGCCGCCTGAACCCCAGCCCAGAGGACAAACAGAGCCCCTAACTCTGAATACGACCAACACAGGCCTTCTCGGTACCCTAAATCTATCCAGAGGACCGATTGGTCCCACACTGAGCCCCAGACCCAGGCCACAGAGCACAGACTAACTGAAGGGAGAGACTGAGGCCTAAAGAAGACCCAACACGAAGGCCTTCATTGGAGCCTAAATCCGGACCTGCCCTGAATAACACCCCACTTGTGAATCAGGCATGGGACTGCTTTAGGGTGCTACGAAGGCCAGGCTTTGGTACTTAGGCTGTTCTCTGGGTCAGGCCTTACTCGATGGCCTGGGTCACGGGCTGAGTCTTTGGTCTGGATTAGGCCTTAGTCCTCTTTGCGGCTCATTATGTCATCACCTAGCTTTGCGCTGTCAGGTGCTGCGTTGATAGGGAGAAGGCTGGCCCGAGGCTGGAGCTTTCTACATTCTGCAGTAGGTTTCAGTTGGCTACCTGGTTTAGGCCTCATCTTCGGGCCTCAGTGGGCTACTCAGATCACGGTTTGGGTTGCAGGGTCCAATAAAGGTCTGGATCTGGGACTCAGCTTGCACCCTGGCTCTAGGGATCAGTCTACCGTGAGGGTTAGGCCTCATTGTACAGCCTTTATTTGGGCAGGCCTCAGTCTAGCTCAGCCTGCAGCCTGGATTTAGGGGTCAGCCTTTGATGAACTGTCATTCAGGCTGGGGCCACAACGATGGTCCAGTGCTCAGGCTGGGGCCTGCATTTATCTCTTAGTCTATGCTCCGGGTTAGGGGCTCAGACAGTGTATGGCCCAAGTTAGTTGCACGTCAGTACTCTGAGTTGGGGCTTGTGGTGGGGAAAGATGACATGACTGGGGAAACCGAGGTTCAAGCTTCTGAGCATATTGATTTATTCATGCCAACTGTCTAACAAAGTGCTTCCAGACCTCCTCAGCTTTGGCACTGAATCCCGAAAAAAGGGAGAGACCCACTTTGGTGTATTCAAATAATTCATCAAAAAAGACCAATTAAGTGAAAGAAAACAATGCACCAGGATACAGAATTAGGTCATCTGACTTAAGAGACTTTCCAAGTAAAGAGGGGAGAGTAAGTAGGTCCATTCTCTGTGGAGTCTTTGGTCATGTTCTCAGACTGGCCACTACCATTCGCACTCCATCTCTCCTGACCCACTCATACAGTCTTTCCAGTAGTATCTTCCACAAGATTCTGTGAGTGGTTCACACGTGGTTTTGTAACACGGAGGAAGCAGGGGAACCTAACAGGAGGCATGTGATGCCCAACAGCAAGACAAGCACAAGTGGGAAAACAAGATAACTGTAACCTACCAGGCTTGGAAGTATGGTTGATGTATTAAGTACTTGATCAGATCCGTTCATGATCAATGTATCGGCAGTTCTAAAGGCAAGAGAATTCCTGGGCCTGAGCCACAAAGGCTTAGCCCTCACCTTGTCAAACCTCATTCCTCTGAAAAGCTCATGTCAGGAGAATCCCCGCCTCCTCTGATCTTGTCATTGTCTATCCAACCAAAGTTAAGAACTACGTGCTATGTCACCTATTCATTGATCACCTCTCAATCCACAGTAAAGGCTGGGGTGAGGCTCACTCCTCTTCCTCTTGTTTCCTGCAACCTAGGAGTTCTCCCTGCTGTCTCTCTTTATCTGTCTTATCGCCACTCTTGGCCATGTGCTTTCTATCTCGGAATTCTTACTTCTGCGCCTTCTCTTATGTCTCAGATTTTCCTTTCATTATTTTTCTAAGGAAAATAGTATCAGGGGCCATCGCCGCTCCCCATTTCAATTCACTTGTCTTTGAGTCTTTATTTATCACCCATCTTCCTCAGGCTCCTTCCTCCTTCTCAAGTTGTATCCCACAAAGAAAAATTATATAGCAACCACTGGATGGACAGCTATAATAACCAACAAGAAAATAACCACAGTTGCTACAATTTTCTTTCACCCTACATTAAGAGAGGTGAAAAAAGTCAATGGCATTTGGTGATTAATGGAAGAACTGACTTTCTGCAGGCTTCTTCTGTAGGGGGAGAAGCAAATTTTGGGCAGGGGAGAGGTTTGGAATTTCTGAACTTAAGTCATTACAGACGTGGTGAATTTCTGAACCAAAATCAGAAAACTTGGCTTGGGCAATTTTACAACAGATGGGGGTGATCCCCAATAGAATCACTCACAGAACAGTATCAAATTCATTTGCTTTTCTCAGTTTTCCCCTTTTGGTCAAAGGGAGACCTGTCACAGTTTCCCCCAAGAAGTTAATGTAACAATAACGGTTGACATTCTGGATGGCAATTTGGAACTCTGCCCAAAGGGCACTAAAAGACTGTCTGCCTTTTGATCCAGCAATAGCACTGCTGCATTTGTACCCCCAAAGAGATAATAAGGAAAAAGACATGTACAAGAATATTCATAGCTGTGCTATTTGTGGTGGCAAAAAACTGGAAAATGAGGGGATGCCCTTCAATAGTGGAATGGCTGAACAAATTGTAGTATATGTTGGTGATGGAATACTATTGTGCCCAAAGGAACAATGAACTGGAGGGATTCCATGGGAACTGGAACAACCTCCAGGAAGTGATGCAGAGTGAGAGGAGCAGAACCAGGAGAACAATGTATACAGAGATGGATACACTGTGGCACAATCAAATGTCATGGACTTCTCCATTAGTGTTAAGGCAGTTTTCCTGAACAACCTGGAGGGATCTATGAGAAAGAACACTATCCACATCCAGAGGAAGAACTGTGGGAGCAGAAACCCAGAAGAGAAACACCTGCTTGATCACGTGGGTCGAGGGGGATAGGATTGGGGATGGAGACTCTAAAGATCACCCACCCTGCTGCAATTACCAATAATAGGGAAATGGGTCTTGATCAATGACACATGTAAAACCCAGGGGAATTGCTTGTTGGCTCCAGGAGGGGGAGGGAGGAGAGGAGAGAAAGAATATAACTTGTAACCATGGAAGAATATTTGAAATGAATTAATTAAATACATAAATTAAAACAATAAAATAAAATAAAATGATTGATATGGAAAAAAGATGGTCCTGCTAAAATCTTTTAGGAAGCAGATGTCAATACAACACCAGTTAGTACAACAGCCCAAATTTTGCTTGTCCAATAACTAGTTCATGTGGCAAAAACTAGCTGAACTCTTATGAAGGATTGAGCCATCAGAGCATCAGATTAGGAGCTGGGGGCTCACTTGAGACTTCTAAGAATTTCGGGTTCCGCACGCCCACTGGAGTCAGTTCTAGGTGACATACAGGGCTGTCTGACTTGTTGATTGAGAAATGCTTTTCCACTCCCCTGTGGCTGAGCAGATGCTCTTAGGGATCTGTGAAAACCGCACTGCTGTAACAGCACTGCTAGCAGATGCTCTCCACCTCCAGTTTAATGGTCACACAGAGAAAGGAGTATTCTTAGGAGAAGCTGACGCTCCCATGAGCCTGACAAACTACATGGGACTTCATGACTAATTGCCGACGATATGCAGAGAAGCATGCCTAGCGTTGTTGTAAACTGTTCAGGTGGAATGGCTAGTACACAGACATTCTCCACTCAAATGGCTTCTTGTCCGGATCACACAGCAGACGCAGTTCACATCTTTGCTTCCCAGCACTATTCCAGAGACATCCTGAAGGAAGAGATACTTCAGGGACAAGCATTAGTAGGCAGGTGACAAGCCCAAGTGCTGCTCTCCTCAGTGGCCCGGGATGGGGACCAAGTACGCATTCAGGCTGAACAAAAACAGGAAGCTCTCGGCTGCACTGTGCCCACGTCTTTGCCCGGCTACTCCCTCTGGTTACAGGAATTTGCTAGGAAAGTTTTGAAGCAGGGACATAGTTACAACAGCATCATCGATCGCGATGACTTACTCTCCCAGCGACGCAGTAAGCAATGAAGGTTGACCGGGATGCACGCACATAAGAGATTCGCCTAAACGTCCTCTGGTCTGGTGAAAAGGGCAATCATTAGATGTCATTTCTCTCTTTATCAGCAAACCTGGCATTGCTGAGGCATTCCACAGACCTGGCCCTGGCAGATGGTTTTCAAGAAGCCTGGCAAGTTCACAGCTAAAGGGGATTCTACCCGATCTTTCCTTTGTGCCTATTCCCACACAGTCATTCACTTTTTTCTTTTTCCCCACGATTTTTCCAGTCCCAACTGAGTCTCATTGTTCAATAATGGGCCTGATGGTGCAATTTTCCCCATCCACCTGGGGGCTCAAGAGGGCTCAGGTTTGCCACTACTATTCCCCTAAAGAAGTTTCTCTTTTTGTAGGAAGGAAGCAAGACAGTTCTGAAAATGTAGATGGAAAAAAGAAAAGCAATTTCGCTGAAACATCACCTATTACAAAAATGGGCGAGAGTCTCATATCGTTTACAGCAACGTTTCTCATTTCAAGCCACACAACCCCTTTAAAAGTTATTTTCAAATGGATCAGTACTTGACTTTGCTTTGTAAGACTCCCTAAGAATCTAACTAGATATTCCAATCAAACTCAGTTACCTTTTGGTGGTTTCCCAGTTCAGACACCTTTTCTCTTTTCGTGAACTTTCCAGGAAAGGGTTAATAATGGATTGGCAAGTTTCTCAATGCTAGGTCTATTTTTTTTTTTAATTTCTCTGGATGGGATCAAATGTGGCCTCAGACACTTCCTAGTTGTGTGTCCCTGGGCAAGTCATTTAACCCCCATTGCCTAGCCCTTGCCTCCCTCTAGCCTTGAAACTAATACACAGTATTGATTCAAAGATGGAAAGTAAGAGTTTAAAAAAAATGTTATGACATTGTCAGTGTGAATAGCAACCCCTCAGAAATCCACAGATGCTACAAATAAGAACTTGGCTGATTATTTTATCGGCTTCTAGCCAATAGCCAAAGAAAGTGATGGAATAAATGTTAATGGTGAAGATTAAATTTTAAAATGTGTCATGTATACATTTTTTTCCAAGCACACAACTGGTTCTGAGTCATATATAGGCTCAATGTGAGTGAAGGACCAGTGTAGAGGCCTGCCAGAGGAGGTAATGGGAATTTTCTGAAGACCCTTTTATCTCCTTTTGAGAGAGGTAAGCTCCATCTTATTGACCATAGGCTTATTATATTCCTTAGTTATTACAATGAAGACATTTCAGGAATTGATCATTCTATAGCAAACCTTTTAGAGACCGAGTGCCCAAACTGCAACCCTCACATTGCATGTGAGCCCCCTGCTTAACCCCAGACAGGGGAGCACTCCCATTGGGCTGCTGGGCAGAGGGGCAGGTCATGTGAGAAATGTCCTCAGGCACAGTGTGCCACGGGCAAGGTCCAGCCTCACTCTTGACTCCAGGGGTTCCTGACAGGTGGCAAACAGTCAGTAAAGAAAATAACAAACAGAAGACAGCTGTATATTTTATGGCCATGGTCATGCTTTGCACCTGATAGCTGCTTCACCATCCCCAGGCCTGGTGTTTATTTTTATAACCATTTTCTTGGCACACAGATACATTACCTAACACACATATCTAAATAGAGATAATTGGAAAAGTGATACATTAAGTTTTAACAAATCACTCAATTAACATTCTAATATTCTTGTATTATGATTACAGATTCTTGAAAGAATAAAGGTTTCACACAAGAGAAATGAGTTCAATCACAGGTGGCTTAATTTTCTCATCACCCTGTGAGGAGCTTACAATCAATCAAGGAAATTTACTTATTACTTTTAATAAAAAAGAAATAATCAATCAGAAGTTCTTAAAGACAATTCAACAATCATACCATTGAGGTTGAGAGGTACTGAGAACACAATTCAGATTTAATCTTAGACTGATCATTTCTCAGGGTTTACTAGAGAGTTTCTCAAGGGGAAGAATTGAATCACTGAGGCATGATGGAGTTTGTTGTACCTGCACGTTTTGTATGGACCTTTATGATCGATTTGTGTGCTGGCTTCAGAAGAATCAGTTTCTGTGAGTGGGAAAGTTTGGGGCTTGGCTTGTAGCTGCAGTTTTACAGAGTTATGTACCTAAGTAAAAGTTAACCCACGGGAGTCTTTTGGGATTGGGTTTGAGGGTCTGATATTTTGGGGAAACAGCACAGGTATTTTGCTCTTGCATTATTCCTTCTGAGGTTAGAGGGGAATAGCAATCATGTCGATTCCATAGGTAAGAGATGTTAATGAGAGAGGTAATGCAAGGGGGACTGAGTGGGCAGTCATATCTTGCCAAGGGCCACTCTGTGACCTCCTTAGCTACCATGAGTGACTTTGTCAAGGTGTCATGGCCTGATGGCTCCCAGCAACAGTGGACATGGGGAGGGGAGCAGCCCCCTCTGGCACCCTCCGGCACACATATCAAAGGTTTGCCAACATGGTTCTAGAGCCACACTTTATCCCTTATTAAAACTATTGTCCAGAAAGCTTAAGCAAGGTCAACCTTGCCTATCCCTAGACCTAAGTTGAACAGGAAACAGTCCATGCTATGTCCCCATAGGGCTTCCTCGGCTTCCATTTCTGCAGGAAGGTGAGCTGGTCCTTGAAGATACTGCTTTAGAAATGACCTTTTCCACAGCTAGCTTGCCGACTTGCCTCTGTGGAGAAGAAAGGCCAAGAAGATGGAGGTACAGTGGGAAAAGGAGTGAGAGTGATATTTGTATACTCTGTAATTACAAAATAAACATAGCTTCCAGAGACTTGATGTCCTAGTTTGCAAGAAACCCCCAGATTGACCCCACCCAAATCCAACACTAAATCCTCCAAGGACCTGTCAATCACCTGAGCCAGGAGTCAGCTGAAGACAATCAAAACCTGATGTTCATCTTAATCATTCAAGTGCCAGTAAGTCCAATTAACTGGATCAATGCCTTTACTTTCTATATACCAGAGTTAGATTCTACTTTGTGGCCACAGGTTTGGGCCTCACTGGAGGGCTGGGTTTGGGGTTTAGCTGCCGGGGTTAGCCATATTCCAGGCTCCATCAAAGGCAAGATCAGGGTTCTAAGTGTGGCTCTGTGTTTGGGTCCACATCTAAGGTCTTATTCAGCTCTCATTCCGGACCAAGGTTAGGGCTCAATCTAGAATAAAAATCTGAATCTGTTCTGGTGCCTGGATCCAGACTCAGTCTGAGGTTTGAGCCTGGTTGTTGGTAGCCCTCACTTTGGACTCTCAGTTCTCTCCCCTGAGTTGGGTTTTAGGCTATGGCTCAGTTCAGGCTTCAAGTTCACAGCATAAGCAGCTGGAATCACTTTCCTAGTCTAGAATTGGGCTCCTGAATTGTGGATCCCTGCACTATGGATTTTTAGTGGACATGCCAAGTTATAAGAGTCTGGTCTCTTCCTACCCAGATGGGCTGCCCCTTGGAGGGAAAAGGGAATGATGCACTTACAGAAATTCCTTTCACCATTCCCCACTAGGACAGCTGTTGTACATATCTTTATGCATGTGGGTCCCTCTTGTCTTCCTTTGAGCTCTTTGTGGCACAGGCTTAGCAACAGGATCACACACGGCTCCGAATCTTCTGGAACACAGTTCCAACAGTGCACTAGCATGCCTCTTTGCTGAAAAAAAAATCGCCCTCAGACAGATGACCGCCATGTTCCTTCTGGATCCTTGCAGCTGCCTTAATTGGCATTTCCCTGCTTAGTAGGGTTTGGGAGAATTGTTCTAGAGTTGGGAATATTTGTATTTTCTTCTTTGAAAACTGCCTGATAGTGAATGATAATGCTTGCATAACCCTGTGGAACTGTTTGTCAGCTCTGGGAGGGGGGAGGGAAGAGGAGAGGGAGAGAAAGTGAATCCTGTAACCATGGAAAAAATCTTGGAAAATAAAAAAAAAAAACAGAAAATTACCCGACCTTGGCCTTTGACCAGCTGGCATAACAGATGGCAGGGAATCCTTGCAAGTAACGGAGTCAGCAACAGCAACAGCAATGGCCACTAGATACTGAAGACTTCTGCACGTCATGCATGCCTCATTACCAACACTGCCTTCCCTTTACCTAAATGCAATAAAACTTCGCTGCTGCACCCTTGCAGCAAACACTGGTATTTAATAGACCGCGTGTGTCATCACGAGGGGAAGAGACAGACATGATGTGAGAGTGAAGAAGGACACATGTGAGGAAGAGGGATGGACCAATCACAGACTTATCCTCTCCCCGTTTGACGTTGGCATTCAACCAAAGTGGTGTGCTGGCCCCAAGACAAGATCATCAGAGAGCTTCTCCCTGGAGAAAAGCTTGTTGCTGACTTGGAGGGCAATTTGAGCCAACACACAGTTGGAAATCATGGAGCAGAAAGGAAATGGGCAACTTTCGGAGATTTGCTGTACAGCACCACATTGACTCATGTGGGCCAGAACACTTAGTCACAGAGGAGTTTAATGAGAGGGAGAAACAAGAACCCCACAGGATGTAGCAGCACTAAAGCAGGGCTGTGTGCTTGCTTCCAAACAGTTTAGCATGCATTTTCGGTGATGTTGTAGAGTGCCTGAAACAAGAATAAAAATGGCATCAAAGTCACCTACCACCCTGACAGGAAATGATTGAACTTGCAAAGGCTACAAGCCAAGACTAAAGTGGAGGGACAGCTGGTACTTGACTTTCTCTTCCTTCCTTCCTTCCTTCCTTCCTTCCTTCCTTCCTTCCTTCCTTCCTTCCTTCCTTCCTTCCTTCCTTCCTTCCTTCCTTCCTTCCTCCCTTCCTTCTCTTTTCTTTCTTTCTTCCTTTCATTCTTCCTTCCTTCCTTCCTTCCTTCTCTTTTCTTTCTTCCTTCCTTTCTTCTTTCTTTCTCTCTTTCTTTCCTTCTTCCTACCTTCCTTCTTTCCTCTCTGTCTGTCTTTATGTCTGTCTTCCTTCCTTCCTTCCTTCCTTCCTTCCTTCCTTCCTTCTCTTTTCTTTCTTTCTTCCTTTCATTCTTCCTTCCTTCCTTCCTTTCATTCTTCCTTCTTTTCTTCTTTCTTTCTTTCTTTCTTTCTTTCTTTCTTTCTTTCTTTCTTTCTTTCTTTCTTTCTTTCTTTCTTTCTTTCTTTCTTTCTTTCTTTCTTTCTTTCTTTCTTTCTTTCTTTCTTTCTTTCTTTCTTTCTTTCTTTCTTTCTTTCTTTCTTTCTTTCTTTCTTCCCTCCTTCCTTCCCATGGCTATATTCAAGTATTGACTCCCTTCCCACCCAATATCAGTTCCACAGTGAACACACACATAGTAGATAGAAAAGACAAGTCAATAGCAAAGCAGAAAGCCAAGAAAGAAATCTTGTGCTTCAGAGGACAGACAGACAGATGTAGTACTGATGAGGGAAGCTCTTCCATTGAGGAGGGAGGAGGAGAGGAGAGGAGAGGAGAGGAGAGGAGAGGAGAGGAGAGGAGAGGAGAGGAGAGGAGAGGAGGGGAGGGGAGAGAGAGGGGAGGGGAGAGGAGAGGAGAGGAGGGGAGAGGAGAGGAGGGGAGGGGAGAGGAGAGGAGGGGAGAGGAGAGGAGGGGAGGGGAGAGGAGGGGAGGGGAGAGGAGGGGAGGGGAGGGGAGAGGTGGGGAGACAGCAGAGGGAGGGTGTGCACCCCGGACATCCCCCAAAGCCTCCTGTGTATCTGCCTCTTTTCTCCCTTCAGCAAGCAGCAGTGGAGCTGCCATCATCCGCCTGCTCACTGGACCACAGGAGCCTGGATTCCTGCACTCTGCTCTCCAGGAACCCCTCTGGTGGGCACAGAAACTGATCCACACCCATGAGGAGAGGGTCCCAGCCCAATGGGCTCTGCCCTTCTGGTTCCACATGCCACATCTCCCTGGGCCCCGTTCTCTCGCCATACAAGGCAGTGAGGACAATTGGCTTCTCCCCAAGTCCTCTAAGAACCTTGTAGGGCTCAGTGTGTTCTGACCGAACAGATGAAGCACTGCCCTGTTCTGTTGTCGCTGTTGCCCAGGCCTGTCCATGTCATCTCTCCAGAATCTCTCAGCTCTGTCCCCTTCTCTCCTCTGACCCTCTTCACCCCACCTGCGGACAGCAGCCTTGGTCTATCTGCATGAGTTCTCTGAGGCACCCCGGGCGTGACCAGGTCACCTCCCCTGCTCCCTAAACTCCAGTGGCTCCCTATCACCTCCAGTATCAAATCCCAAATCCTCTCTGGAGTCCAAGGCCCTTCAGAAGCAGCTCCCTGCTCCCCGCTTTGCCAGTCGTGTCCTGACCCTTTATGCACAGACCCCCTCACGTACTCTTAGCCCAGTGACAGCATGACCAGGTTCCACTCCAGCTCGTGCCTCTAGGCATTTTCTCTGGCTGTTCCCCCAGGCCTGGCAAGTCCCAGCTAACATCCCACCTCTCGCAGGAAGCCTCTCCCAGTCCCTCTTCATTGTGATGCCTTTCCTCTTTGGAACCTTCCCACATGGCCCTCTGTCTCCAGCTCCTGGGCACCTAGAGGCCTACGTGCTGTCTCCCCCCTTCCCCTCTTTTCCCTTTCTTCGTATTCCTGACACTTGCCAGCCTGGCACACAGTAGGTGTTTCACAAATGGGAATCATCCTGACTGGGTGCTCTTGTCTCTGGCGCAGATGAGCTTTAGGAGCCTGGGGCCGGAGCTGAGGCCAAGGCTAGCGTTAGGTTTCAGTGTGTGGTCAGGCCCCACTGTATGTAGGGATCTGGGGCCCCGGCAGGGTCAGTGGAGCCCTGGACTAAGCTGTGCTGTGTGGCCAGTGTGGGCAGTCCAGGGACCAGTTTGTTCAGCTCTGTCATCACTCAAGCCGAGGAGGAGTCTGGGTTCAGGCTGGCGATTCAGTAGTCCTGAGCCTGACGTGGCCTCAGTCTGGGGCTGATGGTTGCTTTGCCTCCAGCTTTCCAGGAGGGCCATTATCACTTCAGGGCTCCCATTGGGAGTCTGGAATCAGGGCTTGGTGGCTGGAGGGCTGGGCCTGGGTTCAGCTTCCAGCCATTCTCCCAGAACCAGGCCTCAGCCAAGTTTCCCAGGCTTCCTGGCCTTCCTAAAGGAAAGATCAGTCCAGGTGGCTGCCGCTGGGCCCCGGGCAGCTCTCCCGTCGCCCCCCCAGCTGGCCCTGCTTGGGTGGGCCTGGAAGAGCTGGGTGTGCCCTTACTGTTTGCTCCTCTGTGCCCTCTGGGCCAAGAGCGGCCAGCCATTGTCTTGGCTCCTCATGGGCACTGGCTCCCAGAGGCAGATATCCGAGGTGGGCTTGGAACGAGAAGCCGGACCCTTCCACGGCGGCACCTTGCTGCCTCCCCCCTTTCTTCGAGAGGGCAGTCACTCTGTCACACCCTTATTCTTTGTGCCTGGGCCTTCACTCACGGGTGGGCTCTTCCCTCTGCGCCTCGCCCCGTGCTGTGCAGATTCTCCCTCCTTTCCCGCCTTCGGTCTTGTTTCTTTAGCCCCCAGTTGGGAGCTTGGACTTGGACTTAAGAAGAACCGAGTTCAAATCTCATCGCCGACACTTAGCCACTTGCTGTTTCACCTCTTCCAGCCTGCCTCAGTCTCCTCGCCTGTAAACTGAGGACAAGAGCAGCCCCAGGCAGGGCAAGTGTGAGGATTAAGGGAGTTCTTAATGCATGGAAAGTGCCAAATGGTGCCTGTTCTCTCACCACCTGCCTGGCACATGAGTGGGGCACTTACCGCTGGGGCTGCTGCGAGGCTTGAAAGGAGTGGTTTGGGCCCAAGCACTCAGCAATGGCGCATGGTGGGTGCTCCAGAAGTGCTCACACCCTTCCTCTGGCAGTTAGGACAAGGCGGCCCTCCCAGTGCTTCCTGTGCTTCCTTCCTGAACCTCCTCCCCTGGCACTGGGCGGGCTGCAAGACCTGATCTGTCCGCCATGTGGCGCTGCCCCAGCCTTCAGAGAGCCTGCAGGATCCGTACCGGCCACCAGGTGGGGCATGCAGCCACGGATTTCCCATGATCCCAAGGGGCCACTTTTGGGGCTGCCCCAGCATTCTTGGGGGATGTCTAGTTCAGCCAGGAAGCACATGAGCTGTTGTTGGACTAGCTTTCAGGGAGGGCCTTGATCACTTCCGGGCTCCAGTGAGAACGAAGGGAGAAATGCTGCCCCCCCCCCCCCCCAGGGGAGTCTGAGGGACGCCAGTGAAGAGCTAGGCAGCCTTCAGAGTCTGCCACAAGACACCAGAGCACCCCTGGGAGCTCACTGAGCATCCTTAGCGATCCTGTGCCAGCGTTTCCCCGTGGCTCCCAGTCAATGCCAGAGTTCTTCAGAGACCCTGCCCAGTGTGAGTTCTCTGGAAGAGCTGGGCTTCTGGGCCAACATCCCCTTGCCCCGCCCACTGGAGGGAGCGCCCGGAGCTCCTCAGCGGGTGTTGGAAAGGGGCCCCACCAGTGCTCTCTGAGTGCCCATCAGGCTGGAACAGCATGGCTCCTGGGGCCGGCCTTGAAGACAGGCTCTGTAGTCTTTGCCATTCTTGCTAGCCCCGGAGCTGCCTCGAGGATCTCAAAATAGAGCTCATTGTCTTTGGGGGGAGCTTTCCCTTCTGTCTTAGGGCACATCCTAAGTATCCATTCCAAGGCAGAGGGGCACTGAGGGCTAGGCAATGGGTTAGGCAAGTGACTTGGCCAGGGTCATGCAGCAGAGAGGTGGGAGGTATCTGAGGCCAGATTGGATGTGCAGGCCTCCTAACTGTGGGCGGGTCTCCCTGGGTCTGTGGCTTGTAAACTTCAGAACCAAATGAGTGAGAAGCATAGAAGTGGAGGCTCCGACGGGGGCTGCCCTCACTTTTGGGGACAGCAGGCCCAAGTGAGGAGGGGAGGGGACAGCTGGGCTTGTGGATGAGGATGCCGGGGAAAGAGCCCACAGGTGGGAGCAGATTGAGGACAGAGAGAGGGGCCCGTGGTTGGGGGGAGAAGACGGGGTCCCAGGGTTTGCAGGGCCTCCCCTTCACATGAGAAGATGTTGAGGGCTTTCGCAGTGTGGCCAAAGGAAGAGGAGAGTTGGTGGCGACTGGCCTGGATAAAGCAGAAGCTCAAAGCGCTTGAGGTGGAACCAGGAAGGTGGCACAGAGAGGGAAGAGGGAGGTAGTTGGGTGAGGAAGGCCCAGCAGGCCTCAGCAACCTCTCGTCTGTGCTGGGCAGGCCTGTCTCCATGCTCCGGCTCCTTTCAGCCACGGGGCAGAAAGGCTGGCAGAACCTGGGGCAGGAGTAGGCCAGGCTTGGAGCTGGCCAAAGATGCGAATGGGCCACCAACCTCTGGGTCCTACTGAGTGAGCAGGGAGGCTGAGGGAATAGGGACAAAGGAATTGAAAGCAGCGAGCCACTGAAGACTTGGTTTATTGGAGGCCGGAAGCCTTCAGGCAACCCCCTCCCAGAGTCCCCCAAAGCTCTTGGTTGCTCATGGCCTAGCGTTGGGCCCCACCAACCCCCAGCGGGGAAGCCAAAGCCAGGAGGAGTGGGTAACTCTCATACCACAGCCTCTACTCCCCAAGGCCCAGCTCTGAGGAAGGGATCCAAGAGGGTGGGGCAGCCCCCCAAGGCCAATCGGTTCCATCTCATGGAGGAAAGAATGACCCCAAACGCAGGAGATGTCTCCGAGCTGCCTCTCCACCAGCCCCCCAACTCGCAGGGGCAGGAATGAATAAATCCTGGACCCCGAGGGATGAGAGCAGAAGGCAAGGTGCCCAAGAGGGTCCGAGAAGAAGGGCAGGACGAGGCTGGGCCCTGGCTCTGAGGGAATCAAGAAAACAGCACTCTGCTGCCTGCTGATGGGGTTATGGAGAAGGTGCCAGAGAAGGGAGAGAGGGCGATCCCGGACAGGGCCTCAAAGGCCCAGGTTTTCACGACAATCCAATAAGCAGCAGCGGCAGAGCAAGGATGACGGGGCTGTAAACCAAGGGCCAACCCGGGGACCCGTTCAGCTCTACCTCCACAGGGTAGTGGTCACTGATGTTCAGAGCCTGTGGACAAGGAGGAAATTGGGGGGCCGGTCCCTGCCTGACCTCAGTTAGTGTCTCTGTCCAGCTTAGAGCCCACTTGTCCTCCTCCCTGACTGACCTGAGGCCACCATCCCCCACCCCCTTCCCCCAGAACCACCCTTGCATTTCTCCAACCCCATTTCCCCAAGCTTCAGTCTTCTTCCTACCTCCGTCTCAGTCAGCTGGAAACTCCGTGGGAAGTTGAAGGCAGCAGCCCACTTCACCAGACCTTGGCAGCGCTCTCCGTGAATGACGATCCTGAGAGCAACAGGGGAAGGTGAGGGCAGGGGGAAGCCAAAGACTTTCTCTGCTGGGGGGAGAGGGGGTGTCTTGGTGGCCCCACCCTAACCCCCAGCAGACTGACCGGTCATAGGTGCAGTGGGTGCTGTCTCTCACAGTGGTGTCCTCCCCATCCTGGATCACCCAAAGGAAGCCTGGCTTGGTCCTCAGAACCAGCTCCCCTTGACGTTTCTTGGACAGCGATGAGCAGTCTGCGTTGAAGTCCCCGAGGAGCATCACATCCTTGGGGACAGGGCAAGAGCTGAAGTCAGTCCCAGGGGACCATCTCTCCCCCTCCCCCTCCAAGTCCTCCCGGGCCCTAAACCACCACCACCTCACTCTGCCAGTGCTGGGAGACGTTGAGGAAGACCCTATAGAGGGCGTCCAGCTCCGTGGCCACATCCTTGGGCGTTGTGTGCAATGGCACCAAGGCCAGCTTGGGGAGCACTGGGGGGGGTGAAGAGGGCACAGTGAGGACTCCCCACTCCCAGGACCTCCCCTTCACACTCTCATCTCTAGGCTCCCTCTCCCATTCTGCCCCCACCTACCCACTTCCCTCCCAGCTCTTCAACCACCAGTTGTGTATCTACTGTATCATTCAGGGTCCCACTCATACCTTTGCTGGGCAGGCTGAACTGGGCCACAAACGGCTCTCGGGCAAAGATGTCCGACTTGTCATCGTACACATAAGAACCCAGGACCTGGGTCTTGTGTGACCTGGAGGGGACCCAGGATGGGGGAATGAGGGAAAGTCTGCCTCACGAGCACCCAGAAAGCTGACTTCCTCTTCCTACCCGTTCAGACTGAACGACCCCAGAGGGCTCTTCTTTGGTGATGGCCTGCAAAGCCTGCTGCTCTGTCAGGACAACAGCTAGACAGGAAGGTGCCAGCCCAGGCAGACAGGAGGGACGGATCTGGCCTCTCCACTTTCTCCTCTTACCATGCCCTGGCACCATCAGACCCTGCAGGAGGTTGGCTCTGGCTCATTGAGTGCATGGCACAGAGAGCCTCTCCCCAAGGCCGGAGTGCTCAGGAAATGGGGGCCCTGGTCTCAACTGGCCCTCTTCTGCTTTTGCATTAATGGCGGTGTCCAAAAAGATGCGTGCAGCTGAAGTGCCACATCTTCTGCAGAGGATTAAGAGGTAGTGCCACGGGGGTTAGCTAGATGGCTTGGTGGATCACGAGCCAGGGCCAGAGACGGGAGGTCCTGGCTTCAAATCTGGCCTCAGACACTTCCTACTTCTGCAACTCTGGGCAATTCACTTGACCCCCATGGCCTAGCCCTTACTGCTCATCTACCTTGGAACCAATATATGGTACAGATTCTAAGACAGAAGGGAAGGGTTTGGGTTTTTTAAATGGTTCCATCCTGATGGCCAGGTGCTGCTGAAAAATGGGAAGTGAATGAAAGAACACCCGATTCCACAGTCTAGCACCATTTTCTGTAGAGTCCTGGCTAACAAAATCAAATGATCTCAACGAGGAGATCCAAACAGCCTGGAAATGACCTCGGCCAATCTGATCTCCTTGCCCAAGAAAGCCCCCAGCTCTTTAGCTATGGCCACTGAGGAAAACACAAGTTTAGACTGTGAAGAGCTTTCTAACATCTTTTAGAAGAAGCTGAGAGATTACGAGAAGCCTCAAATCATTAAAAAGTAGGGAAAGGAGAAGCCCGCTTACAGAGAACTTGACAAGGGACCCAAGTAAGTCACACTAGCCTCCCAACGTGTTAGGATGAGTTTGGAAGGAAAAACCAGAGAAGTTTGGCCACCATTTCTTTTCTCTTAGAAAACAAACCTGTCCCTTCTGTCTTAGAATCAATACTAAGTGTTGCTTTCAAGGCAGAGGAGCGCTAAAGGCTAGGCAAAGGTAATTAAGTGACTTGCCCAGGGTCACACAGCCAGGAAGCATCTGAAGGCAGATTAGAACCCAGGACTGCCCATCTCCAGACCTGGCTCTCTATCCACTGAGCCGCCATTTTCGAAGAGGACCAATGACATCATGATATTGGCATTCAGCTATGGCTTATCAGTCCAAGACTCTACCACAGGCCATGTATAAGTAGTCTGTCTCAAATTTGATAGCATAAACTTATGATAGACCTATTTAGCATGGTTTTGTGATCCTCCTCAGTTCCATTCAATGGCACCCAAGTAGGGGCAAAGATAGTGGGAATGATCCCAGGTTTGAATCTGGTGAGACATGCTCAACAAAAGGAAAGAGGAGCAAAGGGTGTAAGGCAGAGGATGGTGTAGAGTCAAACTGATTCACCCAAGGGGCAAGTTAGGGAAGGGAAAATGACATAGGGGTAATGGCCTAAGAAAGGATTGGAAGGTGACCGCTTGATCTGATCGCATTCAATGAATATAGTGACCTAAAGGCTCTCTCAATCCCAAGGTACCTCCCATGCGTGTGTCCAAGTCAAGCCTAGGAACCAGGGCAGAGTCCCGAGATCAAATTCACGTGAGAGAATTCAACCCAGCATTCCACATTCCTGTGTCAAGAGAACTTAAAAGTCCACCCTAGATTATGCAGTTGTATGGCCATCACATAGAATGGTCCAGCAAGGTGAGAATATGGGCATGGATGTCTACACATATGTATATATAAATACACACACACGTGTGTGTGTGTGTGTGTGTGTGTGTGTGTGTGTGTGTGTGTGTGTGTGTGTATCTTGGACACTGCTGATGGACGATGAGCTGACTCTGAATCGAAGAAGAGGATTTGACTGAGGGGAACTTCTTGGGAATTGCTGAGAGCTTCTCAAAGGATCGCCGCACACTGGTCTTTTCCTTAATGCCTCACCCCATCTGTGCTTTAGAGGCAGCAAGGGAAGCACAGAATTGGCTCAAGGCTAAGGAGGGAAGGAAAGGCCTATTTTCCAGGGTGGGGGTGGGGGGGTGGTATGTGAATCCCACCCTCTCTACCAAAAGGGGTTTAGAGATACTTCCTAGGTCAAGAGAAGCCAGGGAGTGGACAGAAAGAGAATGGGAGGTAAGCTGAGAACAGAGCTGGGACTTGAACAGGGCAATTGGAGCTTTGCTCCAAAGTGACACAATTTTGAGGTTACTGACAGCACTTTGAGCTTGCAGGCCTAACCAGCTGAGCTTTGCGCCAGGTCAGTAAGAAGAGTGAGTTAAAGCAGCCAACTTCCTCCCAGTGGTTGAGCCTCAGCTGGGTCATTCGTGGCCTTGCTGCCTTCCCCAGGAGTAAGTGGCCTTGTAGTGTCCTGGATCCTGGAATCTCTGAGGTCTTGTCCCTCCTCTCCCCCAGCCCAATTTGCTTGGCCTAAGAAGTTCTCAAGGGAGTGTAAGGCTGGAGTGCCCTGAGCCAAGGGGAGTGAGGATAGAGATGTGGCACTCACCGGTACACATAAACATATTTCTCCATGTAGGTGCTGCGGCCCAACAGAGGACTACTCAGGAAGCTATAGGGGCCAGAGTCATCAAACCTGATGGAGAAAGGCAGTCAGAGCTCCCCATTCCCAAAGGCCAGTTCTCCCCAAGCTCCCTGCAATGGCTGTTGTCCCTCCATACCTGTTGAGGTCCCTGAGCAGCAAAGGAATAGCATCGCCTGAGGTGTCCACCACCTCCTGCAACACCGTGATGTCACATCGAGCCAGGATCTGTCGGGCACAGTGACAGGTGTCATTGGCCTCAGGGAAGCCACACCACCCTCAGCTCAGTCTGTTGTCCCAAAGTCATGCCTCGGCCCCTATTTGTCTCTCTGAGTGCCCACTCAGAACCTGGCACTACTGTGAGTCAGAGTGGCACCTCAACCCAGTGCCCAGGATGCTAGACAACCTACTTAGCATGTGAGAGATGGAAGGGATGTTGGAGGCCATCCCATCACTCGAGAGTGGAGGAAGCTGAGGCCTAGAGAAGTTACCTAGCTATCAGGGGCTGAGCTGGGTCTGGAAGTGAGGTGGCCTTGGCCAAGTCACCTCTCTTGGGTCTCGGTCTCTTCTGTTGTTCTCACCCTAACCAGAGAGTCCATGATGCGGACCTTCGCCACCTTGGTGACTGTCAACCGCTGAGCATTGAAGGCGCAGATCCGGAAGGCACTAGTCCCATCTGCCAGGAGCAGGACGAAGAACAGCATGGGGACCGAGATGGACATGGCTGCCTAGCAAGGAGGGAAGAGACAGGGCATGAGCATGGAACTGGTTCGAGCCCAGTGGTCCACTCTGGGAAAAGTCACCCTCTTCCCCAGCCTTCATCCCCAGAAGAGGCAGCCTCATTGGAGAGGGAGGGAAAGAAAGGGCCTGGGAGAGTCTGAGCCACACACAAAGCGGGACTCAAACCTGGAGGGTTTTGCCAGTTCAAAGGCCTGGGCCAGATGGGCCGATCGATCCTCTCCACACCTTGGACTCCCGTCCCTCCTGCAGACTCGAGCCTTCTTCCTGCCCAACAGAGGAGGAAGGGTGGCATTTAGGGGCAGGAAGACGTGGGTGCCCATAAGCCAAGTGATCCTGGCCTCTCAACCACACGGAACCTCAGTCTCCTCGCCTAGAAAACTGCGGGACTGTGTCGGCCAGAGTAGCTGCCCACCATGCTGCCACTCGATCGAGTTGTCTGTTGGAATCGGAAAGGTAGCGGCGGCCTGCTCCCTTTGCAGTAAACACCGCTATTGCTAGTGTGGTCTTGGCTGGCACACTGTCTCTCTTTGGCTCTGGGAAGAGCTGTGGCTGCCCCGTGGTGGCCAGCCTGGGGAAGAGGGCCTCTAGGGATGTGCTGGGGTCGGGGGAGGCTCTGACCAGGCATTTCTTTAGGGGGATCAGGAATTCCTGGTGCAAAGCCTCCCTCCTCATGAATGTGTTTGCCTCTTCTAGTGGTGGAGCTCCAGAGGCTGGCCTGGAGCTGACCAGCAACCCAGGGTTAAGGGGGCCCAGTTCCGCTAAACTAGTCTGGGGCTGCAGGCCTTCTGGCGGGTGAGATGAGACCCCCCAAGGTGGGAGAAGATGGGGAAAGTGGACCACTGAGCCAATGGGGAGGCCTGGGCTGCAGCCTGCCAGTTGGCACTGAGGACCTGAGGGGAGCGAGGGCCTGGCCACCTGGCCTTGACACTCACAGTGTTTTCCGTCCCGAGCAGATGTCCCGGAGGCAGCCAGCCAAAGGCCTGCTGGGAAGCTCAAGCCCCCCCTCCCCTGGTCCCCAGGCAGCTTGGGGGCCATTTTTCTGTCCCCCAAACATGAACGCATGCTGGCTGCTTCCCGAGGGCCCGAAAGGCCTGGATGGGGCCCCTGTTCCAGGGAGAGCCCTGCTTTCTCTCCGCCCCTGCCCCCTCCTTTCAATAGGCACTTAGAACTCAGAGCAGGAAGGGGAGAAGCCCTGGCCCCAGAAGCTGCGCCCTCCCCCCCAGCCTTCCCAGACTAGCCAGCTGAAGGTGAGAGGGGCCCTGCTGCCATTCAGAGGCCCCGCCACCTGCCCGCCCGCCAGCCCACCCGCCTGCTACCTGAGCTGAGGTGCCCGCCACCTTGGCAGTTACAGTCAGAGGCTGCCTGGATTGCTTTCCAGGCTACTGACGGGCCTGCATCCCGCTCCACCCTGCTGCCTGGGCGGGGAGAGGAAGAAAAGGCACGGGGCCAGTCTCCACCCCCTCTCCAGGATCTGGGCTGAGCCAGGGCTGAGGCCGGCTGGCTGGAACCTCAGGGAGCCTCTGGGCGGGGCCCGTCAGAGAAAGCTACATCTCCCCTGTCCAGCAGCCCAGAGCCTCTCACTAGAATCCAAGTCCTGCTTGACCTGGGCCTGGGCTGGGCCCCCCCAGTCCTCTCCCCTTCCTCCTGGCAGCCCACAAAGCTTCCCCCACCTCTGACCAAGTCAGTCCTCCCCCAGTGGCTCCCTATTACCTCCAAAACCTTCTATGGCATTCAAAGCCTCTCATAGTCTCCTCCTTGCCCCTTCGTCCCTGGCGAGGCTGCCTGTGCCCTCTTGGCCTCCCTCCTAGGGCCCCATGAAAAAGAACCCCCATCTCTCAACTGGGGACATTGTCCTGCCAAAGTATCGGTTCCCAAAAGATTCTTAAACCAAGCCACCAGATCTCAGAGGCAGCTAGTTGGCACAGGGTGATAGAGCGCAGTCTTCCTGACTCTGATTCAAATCCAGCTTTAGACACTTCTTGGCTGTGTGACCCTGGCCATATCACTTCACCCAATTTGCCTCAGTTTCTTCATCTGTAAAATGGCAGCCGGTTGCTGACTACTCTCCGATAAGCTCTGATATGGTTATATCTGGGGTTTGGGGTTTCTTTTCCTTTTTAAAACCCTGACCTTCCATCTTAGAATCAATATGTGTACTGGGGATCAAGGGGCTGGGAAGAGTCCAAGGTCACATTGGAACTCGGGACCTCTGGGCTCCAGGCTCTCTTGTTGGCTGGGTCACCTCACTGCCCCCCATACGGCTATATTTGTTAAAAACTCCTTGCCGTCTACACAACGAAAACGGAAAAAGCAAAGTAAGGAGGAGACGGGATGAAGAAGTCCCTCCCTTCAACCAGGGAGCAAACAGATGGGATTGGGGCAGCAAGCTCTAACCTGGGGGAACCGAGGGAAGCGGTGCCACCATTCTGGCAAGGAGTTTGGAATTCTGGACATAAAGTACTGAGACTCTCAGACACAGGGGTTCATTACTCTGGGAGGCCATGGCCCAGCAGTCAGGGAGGTCATCGAGAAGCAGAAAGTCTCTACCTGCTTCAGAAGATTTCTAGCAAACAAAGGACCTTGAGGCTATCTGGTCCAATCTCCATTTTCCAGCGGAGGACACCAAGGCCCACACTGGCTGGCCTTCAGTTCTTGACTGTCACAAGACCTTCTGGGATGGGCGTTTGGCATCTGTGGGGCCTGGCTTGCTGTTGTTTCTGTCCCTGGAGTAGAGGCCCAGGCAAAGGGTCATTTTTTGCATCATTGCAGATTACCTTCCAGGATGGCAGTACCTTATGGCAGCATTCTCCCGACCCCT
Organism: Monodelphis domestica; assembly: GCF_027887165.1. Classification (NCBI taxonomy): domain Eukaryota; kingdom Metazoa; phylum Chordata; class Mammalia; order Didelphimorphia; family Didelphidae; genus Monodelphis; species Monodelphis domestica. Next base: position 86,478,522 of record NC_077235.1, read on the forward strand.
TACCATCGCCTATTTCTTTCTTTTCTGATCGTTGCCAACTTAATGGAAGATACTTTTCACAAGAGTACTTGTCCAGCCACATATGTGCCATGGACGAAGCTATAGCACTGGGGATACAAATAGGAAAAAAGAGAGTCTGCCCTCAAGAAGCTTACCATCTAATAGAGGAAGGTAACCCACAAAAGGCTGAAAATAGGGGCATGATGGGAAAGTCAGAAAAGTCCCCAAAGAAAGAGATGTTCTGACGTGGGGCTCCCTCCTCCACTGGCAATTTGGGAAATCATGGCTCCACCCTCCAATCAGAGAGCGCGAGGGTGCTGATGAGGTAGAGGCCCAAGGCTGACGGGATCTTGTGAGATGATGAGGTTTTCCCAACAGGGAGTCATGAGGAATGGTGGAGAAGTCAGCTAGAGGGGCCTCAGCGTAGTGCAGAATTCTTTTTCGGCTTGTAAGCATAGACCCTGCAATGGATCTCCATTTTTCTTTCCTTTGGTTCAGCCCACTATTCGGCCTGTTGAGGCATTTCCATGCCTGGACTCCATCATTCAAGCTGTTGGCTCTTCCCCTGAGCTTCCTGGTAACTTGTCAGCTAGACCAATGATGGCCTCCCACATTGGAGGTTTTCCTCAGCAGTTCCCTTGCTGTCCCAGCCTCTCCTCCATAGATATCTGTAAAAGTTAAAATTAAATCTCAATAATATTATGTTTTAAGAGATTTATTAATGATCATTGGAAATCAAGGAATAAAGATGATACAAAATAAAGACCACGTGCCTGTGGCTGGTTATCCATCTTTTAGCCATCCCCACTCACCACCATCAATGTTGATTCTACATCAGAGAGAGGGAGCCTCCAAAGCCCTTTATCCTGTCTACAGGAAGTATGTAATGACAGGAAGTCAGTGGGCTCTTGGGATATGTAGTTCTTTTTTAGGGTAACAGATTTTCAATCATACATTCCCCCCTGAGACCAGCTGAAGACTAGTCTCTCCAGTAGGTCTTGTAAACATACCAATTTTGAAATTGCAATAATTTGAGGATAAGAGAACACAACCAATCATTGCTAGGGGCATTGACAAAAAGCCAACCAGGAGGCACTTCCCTTTTGGCATAAGAGCATACATTCAAATTAAATTTTCAAGCAACCTTCAGTTCAATCAACCACACCCAAAGTTCATTCTGGATCTTTTTGATGTAGCTTGTGGTCTGGAGGCTTCTTCATGGTGTCTTCTCCAACAGTTCAGTTTCTGGATTCGGAGAGGTATCATGTTTCTTAACCTAAAATTACTCTAAAAAAGAATTTAAAATTTGCTATTTAAAATAATAATAATATATCCCCTCCCCTGAAGAGGGTGTTGAAAAAACACAGGGATCACTTAGGGATGAATGACTGAGTTCTGAGGTATATGAATCAATTGGCAAGAGAAATAAAAAATATTTTAAAAATCCAAATTAAAAAAATAAGTTCTGGATGAAATATAGACAATCAAAGTCTTATGGGTAAAAATTCTAAGTAAAGGAAAAATAAATCCATAACAGATCCTTGAATCAGGGCCCAATTAAAATGATTTAAGCAATTATGCATTTACCCAATCAGTAGCCAAGACTAACCCTAGATTATAGGAGCCAGGTAGGAGCCAAATATATAAAGATACTTGGTAGAATGTGGGACAAGTAAGACCTGCCTTTAACACATGTTAAACAGCCACAGCCTCAAACCCCAAACAAGTTCAAGTCCTCTTGTCTTGTCTCAAAAATTTCATTAATCCCATTGGGTCTCTTTGACCTTGTGCTCGATTGGCACTATGCAGTTTAGCTTTATGCTTCTGTGGCACTGTGCAATGGCTCTTTTTGTATTCTCTTGTCCTGGAATCAGATAGAATCATTAAGCAAAGTCCCATAATTTTTTTTAAAACCGTTACCTTCCATCTTGGAGTCAATACTCTGTATTGGCTCTGAGGCAGAAGAGTGGTAAGGGCTAGGCAATGGGGGTTAAGTGACTTGCCCAGGGTCACACAGCTGGGAAGTATCTGAGGCCAGATTTGAACCTAGGACCTCCTGTCTCTAGGCCTGACTCTCAATCCACTGAACCACCCAGCTGCCCCCCCATAATTTTTTAAACAATCAATGGCATCATTTTTATAGTCTAAAGCTTTTGGGGTATGCATTGACATTAGGGCAAATGTATTTTAAATTTATATTACTGCAAAATCAAAAAAGTTAAAGAAAATTTCAATACTGGTGACATATACTTCAAATACAAAAAGGAAAGAAAAAATAAAACTGAAATAGTATATTGTACATGCAAGCAAAAACAATAATAAACAAGTTTTAAAAATAAAAATAATATATAACTTAAAATCATTGACACACTGTGTCAGTTAAGGAAATGTAGAATACAAGGTTTCTCACCAAAAATGAGATCCATTTCCTCTTCAAACCTGTCCATGATCCACTGTGAGTACAAGCAAATGATTTTCACAAAGTAATAGTTTTTTATAAAGAACAATAGTACAACATGTAATGCACATTCAAAAAGTATCAATATCCCCAGAGTTATAATAGCTCATTTAATTACAATAGCAAGCAATCCGCAAAATACAATAAGATTCAGAGACTTTCATTTTTTTAAAATGGAGTCTGAATACAGCAGTTGAGGGGACATGACAGAGGAGAGACTCTAAATGAACACTCTAATGCAAATATTACCAACAAAGCAATGGGTTCAAATCAAGAAAACATGTAATGCCCAGTGGATTTACGCGTCGGCTATGGGGGGTGGGGGGGAGGAAAAGAAAATGATCTATGTCTTTAATGAATAATGCTTGGAAATGATCAAATAAAATATATTTTAAAAAGAAATGGAGTCTGAAAAGGCTTCAAATTTCACCTCCAGACCCTTTAAAGTTCCTTTTTCTAAAATTCTCCCATAGTGAGGGAGAACATGGGTTTTAGGAATCTCAAACTGGGCAGGCCCAAATGGCAAATGGTTGTAGAGGGATGAATTTCTCCCCTGAATCTCAGGCAAGATAATTGAAGGGGGGGGCAGCTGGGTAGCTCAGTGGATTGAGAACCAGGCCTAGAGATGGGAGGTCCTAGGTTCAAATCTGGCCTCAGCCACTTCCCAGCTGTGTGACCCTGGGCAAGTCACTTGACCCCCATTGCCTAGCCCTTACCACTCTTCTGCCTTGGAGCCAATACACAGTATTGACTCCAAGACAGAAGGTAAGGGTTATAAAAAAAAAAAGATAATTGAAAGGATCATTGGTAGAAAGGAAAAACATCCTAAAGCTGGAAGCTGTTTGAAATAGGTAATGCAGTGCTCTTTCATAGACTATGCCATGATTGTAATCAATTTCCTGTTTGGAAGAGCCTCTTCCTTCTCCATATCCCCCCTGAGGTAAAATGCTAGTTTCCACAAAGGGAGTTAGGAGGCTAATTGTTGCCTAAGGAAAAAAAAACCCTGGGTTTTTGTTGTTGTTGTTTTTACCATCTGCCCTGAGGAGTGACTCCAAGGAATCCTAACTTCTCTTTAGCAGCAATCAGCCCAGCAAGGGCAATAACAGTGGTCAGGGTCTGGTAGGGGTGGAGGCCAATTTAGGATTGGAGCTAGAGATCAGGAGGAGGATTTCTGGAGGCCAGGGGTTAGGGCCAGGTGAGTGATCTAGGTCCAGAAGATCAGGAGGAAGCAGTATTGGCAATGCCACAGTCAGCAGTGAGGAGGAACAAGGAACGAAGGACTCAAGCAGCTGGATGAGAGAAGTGTTTTATTTCTTCTTCACCAAGAGTCCCCCCACTAAAAACAGCCTGACCAGTAAGGAGAGCAAGCAACTGGGCAAAAAGTAGGAAAAGAAAAATGTAGCAGCTCCAAAGAGAGTCGGAATTTGTGAGGGTGGATGGGGTGGGCAAAAAGCCTTGGCAGGAGAAGTGTGGCTTAAAAAAATTTATCTGGGCTATCTTAAAAATTTAAGAGATTCTTCTCTATCTAGTGGTTGCCATCAATGTAAAAGTTAAAATTAAATCTCAATAATAAAAATATTATATTTTAAGAAATTTATGATAATGATCATTAGAAATCAAGGAATAAAGAAGATACAAAATAAAGACCATGTGCTCATGGCTGATCAGCCAGTTCAAACACCCACCTTACCACCACCAAGTTCAGGACAGGAAGTAAAGACCTGAGACCTTCCATGTCCCCATCTAATATCCCCTATCTATAGGAAGTATGTAATGACAGGAAGTCAGTGGGCTCTTGGGATATGTAGTTCTTTTTTAGGGTAACAGATTTTCAATCATATGTATCAAAGATGCTCCAGCTATAAGGACAGATGGACCAGCCTACCAGTGGGCTTGTTATTGTCTCTTCCAGGCCCTTAAGGACCCAGCAGTCTCCTCAATTTCTCTGGATCCATAACTAAAGTCTTGATAAGGTTCCTGATTGTACCTCCATGAGGAAGACCAAGGACAGTGGCACTGTCACCACTTTATTCCTGGAAGTTCTACTTTCTTCATGAAGCCTGAAAACACAAGCTTAAGTCATCAGCTGCTCTTGAAATCCAGCCACACCAATGGATCAGAAATCCCTTGGCGTTCCAGACTATGTGGATGGCCATACTCAAAGTTCTGTTATTGTTGGAGGTGGTAGTGGGTCATTTCAGCCACATCTGACTCTTTGTGACCTCATTTGGGATTTTCTGGGCAAAAGTACTGGAGTGGTTTGCCATTTCCTTCTGCAATTCATTTTAGATGAGAAAACTGAGGCAAACAGGGCTGGGTGACTTGCCCAAGTTCACATAGCTAGGATGTGTCTGAGGCAGGATTTGAACTCAGCTCTTTTTGCCTCCAAGCCTGGCACTTTATCCAATGAGCTACCTAGCTGCCCCTATACTCAAAGAGAAGATGTTCATGGGTCAGTACCAATATGTTGGAAGGCTGAGAGAATTTAGTATAAACCTGGAAATTGGTTCTGAACTCGAGTTTTGTTGTTATTGTTTTTTCCAATTGATCACAATGCATTTATTTTTCAACCTCTTACCATCCGTCTTGGAATCAATACTGTGTATTGGCTCTAAGGCAAAAGAGCGGTGAGGGCTGGGCAATTGGGGCTAAGTGACTTGCCCAGGGTCACCCAGCTAGGAAGTGTCTGAATTCAGGTTTGAACCCAGAACCTCCCATCTCTGGGTCTGGCTCTCCATCCAGTGAGCCACCCAGCTGCCCCCCCCCCCCAATGCATTTATTAAGCATCTGCTATAGCTAGGCACCATAGGCCCACGGAATGAAAAATCCCTACTTGTATTTGGCGCAGAAGTAGTGAACTCCAAAGTAGTGAGGGAGGAAAAGCATCAGCAGGTGGAGAGATCCAGAAAGGTTATATGCACAATAGGGTGTGTGAGTCGCATCATAAGGAATGGAGGCCACTTGTTCTTTCTTTCCGCCACTATAACACACTATGGATTCTTTTCGAAATTTTAAATTGATTTGAACATTCAGTTTTCCGAGACCTTGGAGGAATTTTGAGTAAGCAGAAGGAAGAAGGAATTCTGGGCAGGACTCTGAGGCAGAAGCTATTGGGGAGGAAGAGCAAAGCCCCAGGCCTCAGCTTTGGCCTTGGCTGCAGGAGGACCTCAAGAACTTCAGGGGCACAGAGGAAAGGCAGGCTGATGGCGACATCTTCATCAGAAGCCAAGGACACAATGGAGTGGGATTCCCAGTTCCACAGCCTTTGACCACTGAAGCCAATTTAGTCATTCAAGTCAGCCAGTAAACATGTATTGAGCACCTGTTATGTGCCAGGCACCGTGCTCAGCCCTGGAGATACAAAGGAAGGCAAAAGCAGTCCCTGTCCTTGAAGAGCTCCCAGGCTAATGGGAAAGCAGACATGTAAAGAAACCATGGACGAACAAGGATTTCTGAGAGGAGCAGCAAGCAGCCAGTGGTATGAGATCATAGAGCATGTGGGCGGAGTAAGGTGTAAGAAGGGCAGCCAAGTGGGTAAGCTGAGTCTTTCTGACTCCAGGTCTGGCTGCTGTGTCGACTAATCTCCTCAGTAAGTTTGAACCAGTGAAAACACAGCTGAGTCAACTAATCTCATTAAGAGAAAACTTGCCCGACCCTTTTAGGTACCTAGCATCTCATTGTATCAATTCTAAAAAACAGGCATGGCTCAAAGAACTCCTTGCCTTATTATAAGCATGGGTCCAAGTACTTTCATTGTTTAGCAAGGAGTTTTCTCCCCTAAAGCAGTCTTAAGTACGGGTGGAGTAGAGGCCCTTCCCATAGCAAGGAGTTTTCTCATCAAAATGGGGAATGTTCCCAGTCCAATGGGGAAATTTTTAACATTCACAAGTCTGAGAAATTTCAAGGTTTACACATCTCTGATTCATATCCTCTATAATTATCTGGGCTCTCTCTGTTCTCTGTTTTCTTCATGCAATTAAAACTGCCAAAGTCTTCATTCTGATATCTCTCTTCTACCCTTTCTGTCAATGCCTTATAGGGTTTACCCCTTGGCTTCCCCTATTCCATTATGCCTCAGTTTTAGAATGCTGATAATTATTTTGGGAGTCAGAGAGGCCACCGTTCCATGATAGGGCCTCTTCCCACCCATTGAATCTATAACCTCTCTTGCTGCCCCTTTTTTCTATATTTGTCTAGAGCAGTGGTTCTCAACCCTTCCAATGTTGTGACATGTTGCAGTGACCCCAAACCAAAAAATTATTTTGGTGGCTACTTCAAAACTGTAATTTTGCTACAGTTATGATTTGGAATGTAAATACCTGATATGCATTATGTATTCTCATTGCTACAAATTGAGAGGTTGAGAACTGCTGGTCTAGAGAGCTCTTCCCGGAGTCCATGCTCTTCCACTCCTCCAAATGCCAGTTGTCCCAAGGAGTTTCAATTCCCCCCCACTCCCAGCGTAGGACAAGTAAAATTTTCAAACACCAGATCCACCAGGCCTCCTCTCCTTGTAAGGTTCTCCAATCCCTTCACCAACCATCAGTCTTCATCCATAGGAGTAGTCATCAGTGGAAGCCTCTCCCCCTTCCAAAATAAAGCCTCCTTTCCTTCCTCTCCCCCCCCCCCTTCTCTCTCTGAGACCACAGGGTTTCATTTCTCCTCATTGCTGGCCCTCAATTTGACTCATTCTACTCTATCCTTCTACTCCCTTAACCCTTTCATGTAACCCCTTGTGCTGTAATGTAGTCTCACAAAAGAAGCATTCACATGAAAGCTATCTGTCCCTTCCACCAGATTCCGATCTTAACTCCTCTTCTTGTGCACATTTAGAAAGAAGTTTAATGCTCCCTCAGCTCTTTGTGAACATTGCCATCTGCATTTATTCACTCCTAGTATATTTCTCTCCTCTGGAATATTTGAGAAGCAGAGAATCTCTTCATGCCCATCTTTTGTCCTATATGTTTAAGCTCACATTTGCACCCTGGGCTGCATCCCGAGTTCCATTGTTCTTCAGAATACATTATTCTACTCTCTCTTACATTGTCTAGGAAGTACAGAATAGTCTTGCATTATCTGAACATCTTTTCCTTTGTATTTGAAAGAATGCATTTTCCTTTGTTGAGCAGCTAAGCATGGATAGAGCCCTGGGCTTGTAGTCACAAAAACCGAGTTCAAAAACTGGTACTTACCAGCTGTGTTACTTTGGGTGAGTCATTTAACCTTGTTTGCCTCTGTTTCTTTATCTATAAAACAGTTGGAGAAGGAAATGGCAAACCACTTCAGCATCTTTGTCAAGAAAACCCCAAATAGGGTGTCCCTCGATTGGGGAATGGCTGAACACATTGTGGTATCTGTTGGGGATGGAATACTATTGTGCTCAAAGGAATCATGAACTGGAGGGACTCCATGTGAACTGGAAAGACCTCCAGGAAGTGATGCAGAGTGAGAGGAGCAGAACCAGAACATTTTACACAGAGACTGACACATTGTAGCAAGATCGAAGGTAACTAACTTCTCTACCAACAACAATGCAATGACTCAGGACAATCAGGAGGGGCTTATGAGAAAGAACTGTGGGAGCAGAAACAGAAGAAAAACATAGGATCAATCACTTGTTTATATGGATAGATGATTTGGGGTTTTGGTTTTAAAGGATTGCTCTTTCACAAAAATGAATAATATGGAAATGAGTTAGAGTGATTATTATATGTATGTATGTACATATGACCCAGTGGAATTACTTGTCAGCTCCAGGGGCAGGGAGGGATGAGGGGAGGGAGAAAATGTGAATCATGGAACCATGGAAAATTTTTTAAAAGAAAAAAACAAGAAAACTCCAAATGGAATCACAAAGCATCAGATACAAATAAAACAAATGAACAAAATTTTCCTTTGTATCCTTGTGAATTACAGAACTTATTTCTGAATTAAATTGTTAAATTTCATCACTATGTAGCTGGGAAGTTAGCAGCCTTGGGGGGTTTTTTTCTTGGAGGCCACCTAGGAATTGTTCTCACTAAAATTTCCTTGTCTATGTTTAGAAGTTCTAGGCAATTCTTTTCTACTATTTTCTTTATTATGATATTGAGGACCTTTTTTTTTGTCCTGTCATTTCTTCTGGGAGATGGGGATCTTTAGGTTGTCTCTGTGCATCTGGTCTTCCAGCTGGATGTGAGCAGATGATTTCCCTTTCATGTTCTGGTTTTTTGTTTCTCTTCTTCCTGGTCATCCTTCACCTCTTTGTGCTCTTTGTGTTTGCATTCCCAATTTCCCCTTCTATCTTTCATTCCTTTGGGGAGTCACACCACCAGATTCCAGTTTTTCTAAGCTGCTCTGCAGGATGTAAATTCTGCTATCAGAATTCTATGTGTGTGTGTGTGTGTGTCTCTCTCTGTATCTCTCTCTCTCTGGCTCTGTCTCCCCCCTCTCCTCCCTGTATCTCTCCCTCTCTATTTCTCTCTGTCCCTCTCTGTCTGTCTCCCCCTGTCTCTCCTCTCTATCTCTCTCCATCTGTCTCTCCCTTTCCTTCTCTCTCTCTCTCCTCTCCCCCCTCTCTCTGTCACAAGTGGCTGTGGAGAGATTTTCAGCCATGGAGGACAGGGCTTTGCTTCTGCCTCCTCCTCTGCAGGGGCGGTCCTTGGGCCACTACATGTAACAGCAGGTTTCCTCCAAGATGGTGCTTGCTTTCTTCTTGTCTCTTCCAGCCAGCTCTTGGTCCTCAGGGCTGGCTCCTCCGAGGGGAGGAGTGAGACCCGAGCAGAGCAGGAAAACTCTCTTTTTTAAAGGGGGGGCCAGGGAGGGGCGCCACTTGAGTTTACTGAGCACCAAGTGCTGTGGCCCGACTTGAACTTCAGGCAGGGAGGTGAGCTGAGAGGGAGTGCAGACTGGAGGGCCCACAAGGGAGCCAGGAGCAGGGGTGTGTGCAAGAGAGACTTTGCAGGTAGGATGGAGAGAGCGGCAGGAAGAGTCCAGCATGGCTCTGGGGTTTCCGAGGTAGGTGCTTCAGTGCAGAAGCTGGGCGAGATTGGAGGGGAAGACTGAGCCCAAAGCTCTGACCCCAGCTAGCTGTAGCCTGAGAGCAGATTCAGGCCTTGGCATGGGACTGAAGCTGGGCCATGCATCCCGAGCAGGCCTTATGTCATCCTATTGGACGGTCTGAGGGGGCTCTCTTGGCCTGGAGCCTGGAGGACTTTGCCATACCCTTCTCCAAGCTGAGCATTAGCCTCCATTTAGTGCGAGCCTTGTCTGGGCTGAGCCCTCTTGTGGTGCTGCTAAATGTGGCTAGAGATGGAGTTGCGCTGCTACCCAGCACCGCCTAGTTCCTGCCACCCCACCCTAGTTCCCAGGTGAAAGCAGGCCTTGTCCCCAGATTAGCCTGTGTTCTGGCATCCTCGGGAGCCCTGAGGCCTGTGGAGGGAGGCTGCCCCAATGCTTGGAAGACCCTGTCCTGATCCCCTCTTGACCTTTTAGCCCGTTGGCAGCAGCTTCAGCTCACCCTAGGCTCTTGGCCTTAGACTAAAACCACCATCCGCCCTCGGGCCCCCACTTCTTGGTGAGGCAGGGGTCCATTTGGAAACAGTGAATGGGCTTACACAGCCCCTGGCCACAGGCTCAGTTGTCCTCTGTGATCCAGCAAGAACTCCCCACAGTGGCCAAAAGCAGCTGGGCCAGGGCTCTCCAGCAACCAAAGGTCACATGGGGAGCCAGGCCAAGGGTGGAGGTGGGGGTGGAGAATGAAAGGAAGTGACTGGCCTAGTCTTCTCTGAGCCTGCTAAGCCCAGTGGAGGTAGCCGCCCATGGCAGCACCACAGGGCCTCTCAGAGTCATACTCAGGTGGGGTGAGGGCCGACAATGCCCAAGTCCAAGGCGAAGAGGAAGACAAAGCAAAAGAGGCCCTGGAGAGAACATCCCTAAAGGGAAGGACTCCTCTCCCCCCCTTCAGCTCATCCCCACCAAGGGGATTCACCCCCCAAGTGATTCCCTTGTAACACCTGTGCCCCCCATCTTCACCTTTTGACTCACCTTCTGGGTGTGGCCAGTTAGAGACAAAGTCACTGGAAACCAGACCAGGCTCACAAGCACAGCTTATGTCCTCTTCCCCCCTTGCCTGTTCCAACGGGCCTCAGCCCAAACAAAGCAAGCCAAACTGGGCTCTGCATGCTGGCTGCCACAGAGGGACAGAAAACACTGTTCCTTGAGGGGAGCCTTGGGCAAAGGGTGAAGAGCTCCGAATTGGGAAGTCGAGGCCCGGGGCTTGTCTGTTGGGGCCAGAGCCCACTCTGAATGAGCTTCCCTGCTGATGCCAACCTTGGGACAGATCTCAATGGACTTGGTCCTGACACTGAAGAGCTTCGGTCTGCTGTCCCTGTAAAAGCCTGCACTGGGTTTTGTAGAAATCAGCACAGATCGGGCTAATACCCCCTTGCCCGCCTTAGAGCTGGTCTCGAGCAATGCTCACCTCGGACGATGGCCTGTGCTCCAGTGTCCTGACTCCCAGACCCCCGGCCCAGATTAAGGCTTACTTCAGACCCCAGGCTCCCACCCAATGGATCCCAAATCAGAATGGAAACCTAGCCTAGAGTGAGCCCTCTCCCCCTCCCAACCAGACTGAATTGCCATCCTGGCTCCATGACAGAGGCCCAGAGGCAACCTTCAGGGAACCCTAAACCTGGCTCCTGCCTGAGCCCCTACTTGCTTCTTCACCTGAAATCCAACTTGGACCAGTGGACTGAGCCCCAAACCCTGGCTGCAGAATGATGACTAATCCCAGCCTACCTGGGACTCGAATGGCACCTCAGGCACATGCTTAGACTGAGTCCTGGTCCCCGAGTGAGGTACACACACGCATGGCCTCCAACCAAACCTCATCATAGGCCCACACCTTCGTGAGCCTTCGAACCCCCCCAAACCACACCTAGCTCCCCTGCCTCCCCCGAGACTGTTCTGGGCCACCGACTCAGACCAGTGCTTTGGGCCAGCCTGAGCCCAGAGGAGCCCCAGGATCTCCCCCTAATAGGATCCCTTTCTTCAGTCACCTGAACAGAAAAGGGGCTCTAGTCCCTGACCTCTGACCCCAAGCTGCCCCCCCCCCCCAGTACAGTTTCAAACTAAATCCAAGCCTGACTGAGGCTTAAACTTGGTCACAAACTAAATGGTCAAAACTAAACTAAACTAAAATGGAATTCCAGCCCCAGCCCATGCTCTATGCTGGCCTCAGGCAGAACCTTGAATCTAGCCCCAAAGCAACACCTCCCTTTGGCCACAGATGGAGCCCTGACCCTTGGCCCCAAGTCTGGACCTAGGCTGAGCTCTAATCCTTGCTTAAGGCTCAGCTCCATAGATGGGAAGCCAAAGGGGCCATTTCAGAAGCACCAGCTCAGGCGTCAGGCCCTATGCCCAGAGAAAGACAAAAGCAGGGGTGGCTCTGGGCCCTGGCAGCTCAGAAGTTCAGCAGGAACCTAACAGGTGCATGGGAGGAGGAAAGTCTAGATTGGTGAGAGCCCCAATGCCCAGAGGCGGGGGGAGCACCAAGAAAGGCTACCCAGAGGAGGTGGTCTGAATGGCAGAAAAGGGAATGCAGAGGAGGCCTGTGGAAGGAAGCCTTTGCTTAGGGAATTGCCATTCCCATTGGGAAAAAATATATTGAGCATTTCTGTGGCACTTTAGGGCTTGTATACTGTCATTTGATCTACACAACAGCAACCTAGTGGTGGGGGTGCTGTTATGATCCCTATTCTACACTTGAGGAAACTGAGGCAGGCAGAAGTGAAGGGATTTGCGCAGAGTCATGAAACTCCTTAGAAATTGGGCCAGTGCTATAAGGAATGAGGAACGAGATGATTTCAGAAAGAGCTAGGGGAACTGATGCAGAGTGACATGAGCAGAACCGGGAAAACACTGCCTACAGTAACAGCACTATTGGGGAATGGTCAACGGGGCAAGACTCAGCTCCTCTCAGCAATGCCGTTCTGATGAAGTGGGGCAGGCATGGCACCCAGAAATTCAGTTCTTAGAACCATTATTTCTTGATGAATAAAGAATCTACCAGCCGGGCCAGCCTCCCCTAGTGGAAGCTGCCTCAGGCTGACACTACAGGACAGCTTATATAGGTGACAAGACACAAGTGACTTCCTTTCGCATACAGGCTCTTATGTGGAAGTCCCAACCCTTAGCACAGATGCGGGTAGGTCAGAGACAGTACTCAGGTTATTCAGGGGCTGTTCATTTTGTACATGTTCTTAGTTCACTTCTCCCCAGTTAGCCTGGAAGTGTTGTCTTGCATTCCGTCTGGACCTCTTCCATATTCTGGAAGTTCCCTGGTTTCCTGACATTCCTAAATCTTATCCCTAGTCTAGTCTGGGCCCACCTGCATAAGCCGCTTGACCTCCTGGGCATCCCCTCCGGGCAGGGCTGGGCCTGTTTCCTAAAAATGCAGGAAGGGATTGATCTGTTTTATCTACTTCAATCTTATCCCCTCCCCTTATTGGGACTTGTGGCAAAGGGAGAAAGAGCTGTGGATCACTCAGAGCAGTAGGTTTCCCGTGTTTCTATGGGGGGGCTTGGGGTTTCTATTAGAGCAGAGATAACACATGGATAACCCAGAACCAACTGCTCACCACTGCCAAGAGCAGGGAGGGAAGAATGGTGGGAGACAACTGGGATGTGGGAACTTCAGAAGACAGATGGGGGAAATCACTATTGCAGGGACCTGGGAAAAGAAAATAGCTTTCCAAAAAAGGAAAACAAATAGACTCATTAAAATAAAAGGGAAGTCAGGCCCAGCACTCTTATCTACCCTCTCCAGCCAGTTGGCTGGGACAAAGCCTTTTGGGGGAAGAAGACTATGGAATAAAGTTGGAAAGGGAAGTTGTCTCCAGATTGAGGAGGGCTTTGAAGGCCAAGCTGCCATGTTTGCATCTTATCCTCTAGTCATTTGGGACTAAGGAAGATTATTTTAAGTCAAATCAACCAGCATCAATTTGCTGCTGTCAACTTGGAAAAGCACAGAACTATTAAATAGTCAAAGTCACTCTTTCATCAAAGGCAAAAAGGGGTGCAGCGCTAGGAGGCCTCCACCCAGAGCTGCTCGCCACACGTGACTGCACAGAGTCTGAGGATTGAACTCTGGACGCTCAGTCACTGACCCCTGGGAGGGCCACCAGGCTAGATGATGACTCCAGGGAACAGAAGAATGTGGGGAACCATTTGGGGAGTCCAGGGGCAGGGAAAGATGACTGACCTCACTGTAGCTACAAAGGAAATGGGAGGGCTCCAACTACACCGACAGGATAGAACCAAGCCTGGGAAAGGAATCAGGGCTAGCGGCTGGGATGTGAGGGAAGGGGCTGCCTACCATGGATACTAAAGGATGGTCCCTGTTCAGGTGAGGATCTTCTTGGGAAAGGGTCTCTGATACAATAGGGAAGTCTACCTAAGACAAAGGAAGTCCTTAGCTGTAAGGCTCAGCGCCAGGGTCGGCCAGCCCTGTGTGACCTTACTTGGGGTAATGAAATGAAGAATAACAAATGGACGCTATATGAAAATGGATAGCAACAAAGTTTATTGGATTCAGACAAAGCATATATAGGTTAAGTCCCACAGGAAGATATGATGTTACCTCCCAGCAACAGCAGGAACCAATAATTGGGCAGATTCATAGGAATTCATGATGTTACCTGCCAGGCACCAGGAAGAACCGAGAGGATTCCAAACAAAGACAGAGAAGCAAGTTTCCCACAGTCTCTCACAATTTCTCACAAACCTTATCAATCCTCCCTCTGCTGACTATTCCAACCTTGAGCATGCAGCTGGGCAGGTCTTACACAGTTCAACCCACGACCTTGACTATGCAGCCCAAGCAGGGAGAAGAGGAGGCTTTAACCCTTCTCTGCCATTACGGCAATGCCTCGACTACACTTAGCATCTGCTTAGTCCCACCCAACCAGGATTGTCACTCCCCTGAGGGTCCCCCACTCAGCCTGGGATTCCCTTCAGGGTAGATTCCCACAGGAACAGGGAACAAGGCCAAACCTGGGGGTCTCCAGCCTACAAGCTCCTCCTGAGGGTCTCCAACTCCCACTAGGCCGCAAGTTTGGGGTTCCAAGATTCCATGTTGACACTGCTGGAGCCCCCAAGCTGAGGGTTGGGGACACAAAGGAAAGCTAAAGGCGGAGCCTGCCTTCCAGGAGAAGTTTGTAGAGGCAAGGTAAGAACTCCCGGGTGCTTGGGATGGCAACCATTGCTTATGTGGAACTGAGATGGAGACAAGGTGGGTGCCACGGAAGGGGTGAGCTCCGCAAACACACAAGAAGTGGGGGCTGCAATAGCGATGCGCAGATTTGGAGGAGATGGAGGGCAGGCAGTTGGTGCCTGGAGCTCAGGGGAGACACTCGAACCAATATAGATTAGGAAGTCATCCCTGTAGAGATGAATCTCCAATGGTCCAAAGAGAAGCAGTTCTTGAGGAAAGGGAAGAGCGTAAGGGTCAGCCCCTTGGAGGGTTAGGTAGGAGCACCCTGGGAAGGGCAAGGTCCCAGGAGCCGAGGGAGGAAACCAAGGCAACAGGAAGCCACAGAGATAAATAAGGGTCACTGCCAAAACCTTTAACTCTTCTTCAAACAACTCATGGAGTTTGAGCCTCCCCTTGGGAAGCCGAGGGAAAGGGGAGAAACACCCTTCGATTCACTCCCTCAGGTGCCAGAGTGAAACTTTTGGCCCGCTTTCAGTAGCGTTCTGGCACTTAGGGAAAGCTCCGTGAAATCCGCGGAAGCTTCCGGATCCACAAGCCACATTTAAGAGATTGTAGTGAATCGCACTAGAGCCTGGCACATTCGAACTCAGAACCTCGACGAGGGATTTGGAGCAGAGCAGCAGAGCCCCTTTGGGAGCTGTTCTGAGGCGGAAGGTGCCCAGCGCCAGACGGCTAAACCACGACAGCTGGGACTCCGGATGTGCTGGGGATGGGCTATTGGGCCGCAAGGCTATCTGGGATACCCACGATTATCTCGGGGACCCAAAAAGAGGAGGATCCTAGGAAGGGAAACAACCAAAGTAGTCACTTCCGGATAAGGGAGCATGAAGGGAGTGGCTGCGCTCCCAAACTGCGGAGGGCGGGGCAACAAAGGATTAACCGCGAGCCGCCATCCCGTGACTCCCTTCCGGAGCTGGCCGAGTTCGGAGTTGGGTTGCCGAATCGCTTGGCCCTGGACCCAGGCCCTAGCGGCAAAGGAGACTCGGCCCAAAAGGGTCAGAACTCCGGGTTCCTCGGCTTGTTCCGGACACTGGGAGGCAGTAGGGAGCCTCTTCCTCGGAACGCCCCTTCTCTCCTCCAATGAGAAATCAGCTTACCTAACGTTGGCCTACTGTTCGCGGGGGCTTCCTCGCCCTCCTGGGTATCGCAGTTTTGGACGTGGCCAAGCCTGCCTCGCCCTGGATTTGGGGTCCGGCCCTAAACCGAAGAAGGGGCCTACTCCCCGACTTAACCCTGCCCCTAAATTCCTGCAACTGCCCACAGGCCGGCCTTAAGAACCGGAAATGCTCCCTAAAGAATGCCGATCCGACCGGGCGGGGGAGCCTGGGGGCGGGGCCAGATGGGGCCCCGGGCGGCGAGGACGGGGGCGGGGCTCCTCTTCCCTCTTGGAAGGCCTAGAGCCTGAGCCATGAAGCCCAGCCCCTGTCAGGGGAACCAGGCCTCCGTTTACGACACCTGCGTGTACCGCGGCGGCGAGGATCGCGCTGCTTTACGACAGCCCGAGCAAGGGCGGCCAAATCTTCGGGAGAGTGGCGGCGGCGGCGGCTGCCTCCTCCTTTTCCCGGCTTGCTCCAAAGGTGTGGACGGCCCGGGCTTGCCTGGACGGTAAGTGGCCTGTGAAGACAGGCGCCGCCGACCCCGAGCGGGCCTGCTTCCTCGCCGCCGCCCTCCACCCTCGTTCGCGGCGTGACCTTGGGCGCCACCTTCTTACGTAACAGCTGTCAGGGCCTCAGTTTCCCCCTCCGTCCGCACCCCTCCGCGGGGGGAGGAGCGAAGGGGGCCCCAAGCGACCTTCTCCCCCTTCCTTGCCACCCTCGCCAGGGCAGTCGGCAGGCTGGCCAAGAAGATGGCAGAGGAAGCCCCTGGACCCCAGTAGCCCGTGCCCACTGGCAGGTAGGGTGCCCACTTCTTTGGCTGTACAGAGTGGCCCCAGGGGTGGAGGGGAGCCATCCAGGTGGACTAGAACAGTGGAGAGCTGGTGCTTAGGGAACCCTGGCCAAGTCACTTTCTTTCTGGCTCTGGGCTCTTCTCAGTGCATTGAGAGCCAGGAGGTCCTGGGTTCCAGTCCCGCCTCAGACAAATCCTAGCCATGTGACCCTGCGCCCCATTTTCCTCTCTCTCCTCATGGGCAGCGGCCCCACCTCGGGTGGGGACTGTTGGCCTCCCCGGAGCTGCCTTCACCTAGCCAGGCCTGAACCCCTTTCCCATTCTTCCGGACCCTCCGCCAGGCAGCCCGAAGCAGCTCTCTGTGGACATGGGAAGATGCCCCTGCATGTGAAATGGCCTTTCCCCTCCGTGCCGCCTCTGTCTTGGACTCTGGCCAGCAGCATGGTCATGGGGCTCGTGGGCACCTACAGCTGCTTCTGGACCAGTGAGTGCGCTTGGACCAGGGCTCTGCCCAGCCAGGAACACTGGGGGGGGGGGGGGGGAAGGGGACCTGAGAATTGATCCCCAGGGGCTGCCGCCTGAGAGGGCTTTGTTCTGAGAGCTGGACAGACCTCCCCAGGAGAAGCAGCAGCCTCTTGCCTTGCCCAGGGGTTGGGGTGGGAGATCTCTGCTTTCCCTAGGAGCTCGGTGGCCACACGAATGAAGAGGAGCTCTTGGGGCTTGGCTGTACATACGGAAGTCCTCTGGAGGTCCTTGTCCTCTCTCCAAATAGAGTACATGAACCACCTGAGGGTGTACAACAAGGAGGTGCTGTATGAGCTGATTGAGAACCGTGATCCCGGCACCCCACTGATCACCGTCTCCAATCACCAGTCCTGCATGGATGACCCACACCTCTGGGGTACATGCCTTGGAAAGCTGGGGCTCCAAATGGTTGGGGAAGGGAGGACACACGCCTCCAGTGCAAGCAGCCAGGACTTAGGCAGGAACCTTTGAGGGGACAAAAGAGCCTCAAGGCCTTGGCTGGCTCCCTCCCCTCTCACCCATCATCGGAGTCTTAGTCACCAGTGATCCAGTTTTATAGAATCTCCCCGAAGGTGGGGCCTTGCTCTCATCCCAGCATGGCTGAGTACAGACTAGGTGTTCAGGGCACGTGTCGAGGGATCACCTCTCAGGGGTCCTTTGTATTTTGGGGTTGGGATCCTCAGACTTTGCTTGAGGAGACCTACCTGGGTTCGAATCTTAGTGTGATTAGACAAGCCATTTTAGTTCATGGCACTCCAGCCTCCCTCTGTGTCATGCCCATGCCTGCCCAGTCTTGCTCCCAGGACTAATAGGACACAAACAACTGCAAGAGCTCTTTGGCAAAGAAAAGGAATCATTACTTTATTGGAGTAGCTTTGGCGAATCAGCATTGGCATGTGAGGCTCAGAGACCACCTGGGCATGACAAATGTGGAAAAGTGCTTTCTCTCAGGTTATTGGCAGAGCATGCCAGGAAAGGGCTTCTCAGAGAACCCCCTTGGCTTTCCTGGCCCGATTGATGATGACTCCACAACCTTGCAAGACCCCCTGAGCTGGGGCCTGGATTCATCAGAGAAAGATTCCCTCAATTCCGTTCTCTTTGGATCCTGTGGCAATAAGTGGTCCTTGGTTTGGGCCCTTCTGCTGCTGGCTCAACGGCAGGTCTTATAGAGACCCAGAATGAGGGGAATAGCGAGACCCCCCCACGTGAGTCCTATAACATCTATCTGTGGGAATAACCTGAGGTGGAAAGAGGGGGCTAAGGAAATGGGAATAATAATGCCTCAAAGACAGAAGTAGAAACACATGGGGAGTAACACGAACTCCGAGGAAGTAGCAGGAACAAGAGGACAAGTGGGGAGTATCTACCCCTTGATACTCCTATAGACGAGAGAGTCTGAACAACAGTGGGAAGCTTCGGGGGCAACTGCAGTGCTAGAGAAGTGAGGGGAGTCACCACTCCCTGGTGCTGAGGCACTGGGGCGACAGGGTCCCTAAGTAAGGTGGGAGTCGACTCCTTGGTGCCTACTATCGCAATAGGAGGTCCTGGGGTCTCCAGGAAAGAGATACAGAGAAGCATGAGTGGTAAAAGGAGAGAAGGGTAAGGGAGAGAGGAGAGAGGAGGGCGGAGGGAGGAGTCCACGCTTGCCCCCTGATATTTATTGAGGGTCTTAGGAACATATACATATCATGACATGGGTTTTTACATTGGTCCAATTGACAATGACAAGATCATAGAGGTGGAGTTTAATCCATCTCCCGCTTTTGTAAATGAAGTCAAGCCAGCAACACCCTGATTCAAACCATGCTAGGTTAATGACCTTGCTGTCTCCACGCCCAACCCAAGAATTTGCTCATCCCTTGCTAGTGCCTAGGACTGTCCCTTTAACATCAAGAGTTCTGACCATGTGTCTGGTAGTACAATATTAATACAACAATCATACTTCCCAGATGCCAACATGCCTGGTATGTTACACTTATAATACCATTGTCACCGAGCTTGGCTCCATGCCTCATCCTTATCAGTCCCTGCCAGTCAGCGAGTCTGCCTTCTCTTGGGAATGGGGTAGAGACAGAGAGCACCCCAGTACTTGAGAAGAACCAGAGCCAGATTTCCCAGAGTTCAAAGGGGCCTCAGAGGCCATCTAGGCCTCTTCTCGACAATATCCCCTGCTTGGTTAGGAAGGTTTCTTCTGTGGCCTTACTGTGGGGCTGCATTTCGGTATCGGTTTGGAACTGATACTTATACTTAGTACTGACAGCTGGTACTTCCACCAGACCCAAGTCTACTCTGCCATTTAGACTTACTGCTCCCAGCTCTGCCCCTTTGCCGTAGAGTCAGCCCCTTCACATTCCCCCTGAAGTCTTCCTTCTCCTGGCTGACTGTCCCCAGTGCCTTCAAAGAACCCTCACATGGCACTATCTCTGGCCTCCTTAACATCCTGACTGCCCTCTTCTCTACATCTCTGCCCCTAGATGTGGCTGCCACAACGGATGGTTGGGGGATTTCAGTGACTCTCCTCCAAATGTCTTCCATCAAGTTCCTCCATTTCGGGAGCATCTCCCGTTGGTATCGGATGCTAATCCGCCAACCTAGCTTGATGTGAAACCCACCCCTCTCTTGCTGTGTTCCAGTTATGAGGCTCATCCTGCAAAGCCTCAGGCAGCCCTGTGAGATAGGATTTCTCTCATGGCGCTAAAGCCTCCTCTTGGTTACTATTCTCCGTTTGCGTGTCCTTGGGGCTTCCTCTTTGGACAGTCTTCCTCTGTCAGACATCTGGCCTACTCTGGCATCTGAGTGGACAGGTGCATGGGGGAAGTCCTGACTCCATTTTCACCTGAAAACCCTCTCAGTTGCAACTGTCTGGGTGTATGTATTGCAGTGGTCCTCAGAAGAGGCACATTTTCACCAGTCCAAAGGACCCATCATGACAGGGCCAAACTATGTGGTCTCCAGGTTTGTGTGCCTGGGAGAATCAAGGGTGCCTTTGGCAGAAATGAGCACGTCAGTCAGGGAGAAGCAGGTTTGAAGGGAAGGTGACTCAAGTTTGGAATATGGCAGGTTTGAGGGATAAACTCAAAGACTGGATCTTACCCAGGATGCTTTGTGCTAGACAGTTTGGGCTATTGGGAGAGCTCCGTGTGTGGGCATGGTGCGGGGGTGGTGGGGGAACTAAAGTAGACCACCAAAGAGCCTTTTTTAGCTAATGTGGCTGCCTTCCTTCCCCCAGGGATCCTGAAACTTCGCCACATCTGGAATCTGAGGCTGATGAGATGGTAAGTGGGGCTTCCTGGTAGAAGCAAGGGGCCCCTAAGTGGGGGACAAACCTCAATTCTCATGTCCTTCCCAAGGCAGAACTTTAAAAACAAAACAGAAACAACCCTTACCTTCTGTCTTACATTTAATACTAAGTATCAGTTCCAAGGCAGAAGATTAGTAAGGGCTAGTGACTTGTCCAGGGTCACCTGCTAGGGAAGTGTCTGAGGCCAGATTTGAACCCAGAACCTCCTGTCTCTAGGCCTGGCTCTCAGTCCACTGAGCCCCCCAGCTGCCCTCCCTTCCCTCTGGACAGCTCTGGAAGGTGTCTTATTTTCCTTAGGGGTTTGGGAGATGGAGGCATGTCTTCCCCCTGCTATTAGCAACATTGTTGGAGTTGGGGGCTCTGGCACACACGGGGAGCATGGGGAGGTATACCGGCAGAGTCTTGGGGCTTATCCAGAAAGCAGCCCCTGGCCTGCTACCCTTCAGGACCCCAGCAGCTGCAGACATCTGTTTCACCAAGGAGCTGCATTCTCATTTCTTCAGCTTGGGAAAATGTGTCCCAGTGTGCCGAGGTGAGACCCCCTCCCTACAGCCTGGGACACCCCTCTGCCCCCATCCTCCAGTGCCCCCTCCAGGGGGAGAGTAGAGTGGCTAGCTAGACTGTGGTCCTAGGGCACAGGACAGAGAGTGACTTCTGTAAACAGGGCCACTCTTCCCAACCTTTCCTTGGGTGAAGGGAGAAGAATGTGCCTCTGAAACAAACCCCTACCCCTAAGCAGAGAGTGGAAGTCGGAGCAGGTACTCACCCAGAGACATCCCCTCCCATCCCTTCTTCCCTCTTCCCAATGCTAACTGAATGGGCAGGGGCTTGAGGACTGCCATGGCTTTTCTCTCCTAGGAGACGGTGTCTACCAGAAAGGGATGGACTTTATCCTGGAGAAACTCAACAATGGGGACTGGGTCCATATCTTCCCTGAAGGTGGGTTGGGGCTGGGGTTGAGAAGAGGCTGATAGTGGTTATAGAGCAGCCAGCAGGGGGAGGCGTTGGCAGGGTTTGTTTCCCTTGAGGGATGGATGAGAACTGTCCTATCCCTCAGAAACAAGTAGGCCCCATTGCATTGGCATGTGAGGGGCTGGCCTCCTGCAGATGTTCACCTCGTTCTCTCCTTCCAGGAAAAGTGAACATGAGCCAGGAATTCCTTCGTTTTAAGTGGGGTACGTTGAGGGGTGACCCAGATTGCCAGGGGAGGGCTGGGGAGACAGATATCCTTCCAGCCTCAGAGAAGCAACTTCAGCCCATTTCCCTGATCCCGCACCCCTCCCTGCTGACTTCCCCAAATCTTTCTACTTCACTGGGTGATGGGAATAACTCAGAGGCAGGCTCCTATCTGTTAGGCCTGCTGTCAGGGGTATGGCCTTTACCAATCCAGCTACTCCATTCCTTCCTGGCAGGAATTGGGCGCCTGATTGCCGAGTGTCACCTCAACCCCATTATCCTTCCGCTCTGGCATATTGGTGAGCTTTCTGGGGAGGGAGGTTGGTGGTGAATTGCCTGGTATTGGGGTATTCAGAAGGCAGGGAGAGGCTTGGTATGCTAGGCTCGACAAACTGGGAAGGAAAGGACAGGGGCAGGGGTGTCTAAGGTTCTCCCTGGGGCCTCCCTTACTTCCTCTTTGCCCCTCCTATTTGTAGGAATGAATGATGTGCTTCCCAACTCTCCACCTTATTTCCCCAGAATTGGACAGGTGAGTGGGAACTGCCCAGTCTCTGCTTCTGTTTCTTCCCCGACTCCCAAAGGCCTGGCCAACCAGGGACAGTTCTCTTCCTGGCCCCTCTTTGTGTGTGTGGGAAACCAGATAGAGCCATCCTGGATGTCTTTGGAGGGTGGCCTCCCTCCCCATTCTGAGGTCAGACCAGGTTTCTTCTAATGATGGTTCTTCCACCGCCAGGATGGCCAGCCACCCGCACACTTTGGCCTGGACCTCTGATTTGGTTGTGTTAGGGAATTCTTGGGGTAGAAAGTCTTGAGGGGTGGGTAGCCTGAGGGCAGTGAGGTGAGGAGACTTGTCCAGGATCTTCCTTACTCCAAAGCTACTCCAGCCACCAAGCTGGGCTGCCTCTCTAGAAGAGCAGCCATTTAGATATGTTTGTAGACTTGCCCAAAAAGGTGATCTGCATGCAGGTGCTGTGGGGGCGGAGAGCTGATGGAGAGAGTGGGAAGACAAACTTGCGCTCTGGGCCAGGGTTCTGAACCTTTTTTACATAATGAACTCATAGAGTCAGGAAGGCCTCAGTTCAAATCTAGCTCAGTTCAAATTAACTGGGTGACTCCAGGCAAACCCCTTTACTTCTGTCTGCCTCAGTTTCCTCATCTGTAAAAGGGGGGGGGGGGTAGACGATCACACCTCCCTCTCAGCATCACTGTGAGGATTAAACCAGATAATAATTAGTCAGTGCCCAGCACACAGTAAGCACAATCTATACCCTAGCCATTATTATAATTATTTTGCTTGTTTGGTGGAACTCTAGACTCCTCAGAACCCATGTGTTTGAATCTATCAAATAAGATGCCTGGTGAAAATAAGGGTATCACTTTTTCCGCACCCAAGTTCACAGGCCCTCCGAAGTTCATCTGTCCATTGGACCCTGGAGTAAGAACTCCTATTGGGGGTCAGCTGGGTGGCTGGCCTGGAGACAGGAAGTCGTCCTGGGTTCCAATCTGGCCTCAGTCACTTCCTAGCTATGTGACCCTGGCCAAATCACTTAACCCCCCTGCCTAGCCCTTCCATATCTGTGCCTTGGGTCCAATACACAGTATTGATTCCAAGATGGAAGGTGAGGGTTTAAAACTATTTTTCTTAATTAAAAACCCAACATCTCCTAGTGGGGGGGGGGGGTCTGGGGCAGGATTTGAACTCAAGCCTTCCTCCAAATCCAACTCCATGCTGCCAGTTCAGTCAGACTCCTAGCCCTGGGAACACGAATGGCCATCACCCCAATGAGGGCAAATCTGAAGTCCAACCCCCTCATTTTACAGATGAACGAACTTGAGGTCTGCTTTGGGGAAGGGGCCCTGCCTGAAGTCCCTCGGCCATAACCCGAAGGCCTTTAGGAGTTTCCCTGCCTGGATGTCTCGCTTTCTCCAGCCTGAGCTGGGTGGGGAAGGGAGCCCCTTTGGGCAGGATCCGGGGTGTCCTTTGGCCTGTGACATCATGTCCCTCTCCATCCCTCCCAGAAAATCACCGTGCTCATTGGAAAGCCATTCAGCACCCTGCCTGTTCTCGACCGGCTCCGAGCTGAGAATAAGTCAGCAGTGAGTTGACTGGAGAGTGACTCTGAGTTGGGTTTGACACCTGGAGATTCTCCAGAAGGCTGAAGGGGGCCAGGGAATACCTTTAGTCTTCTGCTGCTGCATTGCATTAGGCCTCCTGGCCCGCTGGGGAGGGAGAGAGCAATCGGTGCCTCCACAGCCCCTTCCCCAGCTAGAACCAGAGCCTGATGGCTGTGCAGAATGGCACACCCGTCCCCCAACCATGTCCAGATTTTAGGGATTTAGGGAGAGCTTTGGCGATCCCTGGCTCCCCGGTGAGTAAGGGAAGTAGGAAAGGCCCAGGGCCCTGAGCTTAGCGCCACACCTCTGTCTCTTCTCTCAGATGGAGATGCGCAAAGCCTTGACAGACTTCATCCAGGATGAGTTTCAGAGCCTGAAGGCACAGGCCGAATCACTCCATAACTGCTTACAGCCCCTCAGGTAGCCTTGAGCTGCTCCCTGGGGGGGGGTGGAGGGGATCTCTGCCCTGCCCAAGGCTCTTCCCCTCCACTCCTTTCTGCCAAGATGGCCAACTCTCTGTCTTCCTTCTGCGCTCTTCCAGGGGACCCTCAAAGGCTGAGGGCACTCCCTTCCTTGCCCTGGTCCCTCTGTATGTCCTGGTGGCAACTCAGGGCATCTAGCACTCTGGGGGAAGAGGTGAACCGTGTGCATGGGCAGCCAGGAATGGGCTGCTTGCTTCCCTGACACCAGCACGTTTGCAGTGGGGGGTGGGGGGGGATGCTCTGATTTTATGCTATGCCTAAAAGGCCTCTGCCCTTTGTTTTTCTAGCTAGACCAGCAGTTCCACTTAGCCTATGTCCAAAACTTGTCTGTGGTCTCTGGTACCAATCGATGTGGCTGGGAAGGAGGAGCCGGGCACTTGTAAGGCCCCTGGTGCCAGGGAGCGGCCCAGACGGGGTAGCCTAGGGCACAGAAGTGGCATTCAGCCACCCACAGGGGTGCATTAGAGTCGCCTCAGAATTCCCATTTTTAACTGGAACCTTCCCAGGAAAGGTCAAGCATGGGGACCAGCCCCTTTAGAGGCCTTGGAGCCCGGAACTAGACTGTTTCCTTTCCCCTTTTTTATCTGATAGTGAGTAGTGGCAGCCTGGAGCACTGGAGCCTAAGAAGGACTTAGATGTTCGATTTGTGAGGATCCCAAGTAGTGGGCAAGACTGCCCTTTGGGATTGTGATCTGGCTTGGTGAGAATGCTTTCTTCACCATATAATCATGGAACAATCTTGAAATAGGGACATATTGATTCTCGTGTGTGAGGGAGAGGCAGGCTGGTCCTAGATGCTCCCACAAAACTGTCCCTCATGACCAGGGTTCCCTTGGGGTGGGGGCAGGGAGCCAGTGTCTGAGCTTAAGGCCCCCAAACAACCTACCTACCGAGGAGGAATGTTGGGCAGAGCAGGGGCCAGGAACAGAGATGGGGGTTCATTTGGTCCCAGAGGCTCTTGGTTTAAGTGTAAGCTGCCCTCCCCTCCCCTGGGCTACAATGGCCTCGCTCTTTCTCTTTTATGCCTGTAGAGTTTTTAATCATTTTTAACAATAAAGTTTGTGTCGGTGCCATGGTTCTGCCCCCTTCTGCCCCTCCTATCTTCCTGGTGTGGGAATACATGCCCCGGGAGGGGGTTGGAGTCCTGTGCCGAGCTTAGAAGCCCCAGGCAGAGTGGGAAAGCCCAGGAAAGCACTCACCACTGAAGCTCAACACTCCATGCTTCACCCAACCCCAAGAGCTCCTGTAGTTCAGATAGAGTTTTTACCAAACCCACAAAACGGGATACTGGGAAATGCTATCTTCTTAGAATTCTGGGAACTCATTGTATTCCTCTGGCAGCAAACACACCTGGAGCCCTGTCCTTAGTTAGCTTGGCCTCCCTCTCAAGCTTGCTCTTCTCTGAGGTTGTACTCCTTGCCCGCCCTTGCTCAAGAATTCTGTCCTTTCCACCTTTACTCTTGGGCGGGTCCACTCAAGTTCTCCCAACCTTTAGGGGAGGCAGTTTCTGCCCAGGCCTTGGCTGACCTCCTAACAATCTATTAGGAAGCAATTCCCATCGAATGGATCTTCCTGGGCCTCTTAGGAGACCAGAACTCGACCCCTCTGGCCATGTTCCTTGTGTCTCCTTCCCGGGTACTCGAATTCAGTAAGCTCCGACTCCGTGCTAACTCCGTGTCTGCATTGTGATGTGGTGACAAAGGAGCTCATGGTAGGATGAGACCAGAAAAGAAGCTCGAGGCCCTCTTAGCTTGAAAGGAGGCTTGAGGGGCAGCAGAGGGACTCATTTCCTCCCCCACTCACTATCTGCTCTTTATCGAATTGGCAAATGATCCCCACTCGCCTGTGAGGCTCCCAAAGCTCAGGAGTAGGATCTTCTGGAGACCCAAAGTGCTCCTGGCCCAGTTTGAGATAGTTCACCATTTGACAAGGAACTAACCCAGAAGACCTGAATAAGACCGAATCCAGCTTCCAGTTGGGGTTGAGGTCTGCCCCTCTCCCAATACTCTTCCACAAAGGTCAGGCACCACACCAAAGAGCTGGCCATCAATAAGGCTCTAACGAGAAAGACAACGGGAGCTCATCTTAGTGTCCATTGCATGGCTTAGGATTTGTCTTCTCTAGTTCATGCTCCCCTTGGGACCCAGCCCAGCCCAAGTTCCCTAAGTTGTCCAGTTTGGCCTGCTGGAACCAACTCGGAGGCACACAACCAGGAATCAACATCTTGGCGTCTGTGACTGGCTGTCAGTTGCTAACAGTATGTCTTAACAGCTTCCTGCCTTATTTCAGTAGATCAACTCTAGATCCACACCAGCTGTGGAGGTTGCCTAACTGATGTTCTTTAAAGCCACTAGAAGTGAAGGAGACAGTATTGTTGAGAGGGGCTTTCTGGCAGCACAAGCCAGTGGGAATCTGCCCCAGGTAACCTTATGAATATCGAGGCTATTGGAAAAAGAGAATCAAATTAAGCTCCTCGTGACACCTCGGGAAATTCAAAGACTTTTGGCTCTCCCAAACCATCAGGTCCTGCTGTCTGGGCTAGAAGAAAAAGATCCTTGAAGATCTGTCTTTGGAAAATGAGGCGTTCCCTCTCCCTCTGCTCTTCTTGTCCTTGTTGTCATTGTTCTCTCTGTGTCTTATCAGGAGAAAATCCCATGTCTCAGGCTGGACAACTACAGAGCCCTAGCCAAGCCCCATGTATCTAGGGAGAGTCAAAGGAACCTGCAGTAGAGTTTCTGTGTTATATGTTATATTCGCTATTACCTCCAGGATCAAATTCCACGTGACTCCCTTAGGACCATTGTCTTGTCAGCCTTTTTTGGGGAAACCCTTCCCTTTCGCTTCTGTACTAAGTGTCAGTTCCAAGGCAGAAGAGCGGTGAGGGCCAAGCAATGGAGGGGGTTAAGTGACTTTTCAGGGTCACACAGCAAGACGGAACCGCCTGGCTCTCCATCCCCTGAGCCACCTAGCTGCTCCCTCCTTAGCCTCTGATTAGCGCAGAATTTCTAAAGATACCAAAAACTGCAGTTAGTAAAACCCCTTTCGAGTGCTCTTTGACCCAATGGAAGCCAGTGTGACCCTGTGTGGACACAATGTGAGCCCCGAAAAAGTGAAGCAAGCCACTAAGCAGGGAGACAGCAAGTCCTTACCTGAAGCAGAACAACTGCAGTCGCAGCCATGGGGCCCTGTCTATGGGCATCCTTTAGAGTAACTCACTCCAGATGCTTGTTAGTTGTAGCAGTTAAGCCGATTTCCAAAGCCCTTGTAATTCCTAGCCGTGGCCAGAGAAATGTGCTGGGCAAGCAAAGGGCCTGGTTGTAAAACTGGCAAGGCTGAGATGAGTGAAGTGGCCTCTTAGGTCAGTATTGCAGCAGTCCTTTCACACTGTCCGATTTCAGGTGAAAGCCCTACGTAGCTCTGGAACCGGGCAATTGCACCATCGAATCCTACAGCACTATTCCCATTGCCTTCACCAGGAGGCCTTCTCAAGCGGCGATAGCCACCAGGAATAATGTTTTCCAAAAGACAATCTTTGAGCTACTCTTGGCACTTTGCTCAAAGGGCAGAGTCATCCCCGGCAGCTACAGCCCAGTTAAACCATTTCATACCTGAGCTAGAGGTGTCTGTCCTCGTGAAACTCCAAATTTCCCTTTGGCCCATGGGAACTCGCCTCCAAGGAATTTCCTGACCATCCTTGTCCCAGACTGAACCATCCAGCACCCATGATCAAGATACTCGACTCTTTGCTTTCTTTCGATATTTGGGTCTCTCTGGCCTTAGGCTACACCCTCTTTCCCAGGCCCCTTTCTAACTAGTCAGCTGTTCTCCGGTTGTATTCCCCAAAGACTCTATAAGGCCCCAAGTCCATGATGGAGATTCCTGTTTGTGGTGCAGAGCCCCCGAGCTTAGCTCTGTGGCAGGGGCGGCGGTGGTGGTGTGTGTGCACGCACAGGCCTCTTCGGGTGGCCATAAGAGCACCTTGTCCTGATTATCGCTGTGCTCTTTGTAAGTCCTCTGGTGGTTCTGTGGTTCTCCAGGTTGGCACTAGCATGTGAAGACCCCACCACCACCATGTAGGTGAGAACACTTTGTTCCAGCGGCCATGAACACTTAGTGCTTGGTTAGACATCAAAGGAGTCACAGTCAGCCCCTGCATCCCAGGACTTGTCTTGCCCCTGGACTTCAGTGACTCTGGAAGAGAGAGTGAGGCTGATGACTTCCTGCAATTCTGCCTCACCCACAATCAAGACTGATTGCTCAAGATGTCATCAGTCCTCTTTGAAAATGAGGGACAAGGAGCAGCTAGGTAGCACAGTGGCTAGAGAGCCAGGCCCAGAGTCTGGAGGTCCTGAGTTCCAGTGTGGCCTCAGACACTTCCCAGCTGTGTGATCCTGGGCAAGTCACTCGACCCCCATTGCCTAGCCCTCACCTCTCTTCTGCCTTGGAACTGATACTTAGTAGTGATTCTAAGACAGAAGGGGAGGGTTTAAAAAAGAATAGAAAATGAAGGACAAACAACTACCAACAACTGACTTGGAGATCAAACAGTTACATCTGAATTTAAAAATCAGAATAAACCAAGCTTCAGTCCCCAAATAGTCCACCGCACACTTAGACAATTGCTTTTCACAATATGTTAACAATAAATAGCAATACTAAGAATTGTACTTTTCCAGGTTCCTCTAAGCATGTCCCAATCCAGTTAAGAAATGGAGAAAGTATTCACATTCTGGAGGGTTTTGCACAAAGCCCACAGAGAATGAGGAAAAAACTGGCACTCTTGCCTTAGTAACCCCTAAAGTGGCCAAAAAATCTTTGGAGGGGGGCCTGCTGAACTAAGTCAGTGCCAAGATGTGGGTGTGGGGGGCTGGCGGGGACCCCTAGGTTCAGGACAAGAATGCAAGACTTCGGAACTTAGCTTAGAAATAAAAAGAAACGTATTCGTGTGGAACTTGGCCTCCCGGAGCTGTGCTCTAGACTTTATGTACCCTTCGGACAACAAGGGCTACGTAGATGCATGGAGTGAGGTTGGGTGGAAGCGGGTGATGGCTGTTATCTGACTAGGCTAAAGTGCCAAAGACACGGGGTGAGTGGCAGAGTTTAGGGGACAGCCCAGTGGTATTGGAGTATAACCAGAAGAGTGGGGAGAATCCAAGAAGATTGGGGGTCTCTTGGGGGTCTTCCCTTATTGTGAATCTCGGATGCCCAGAGTCACTTTTCCCTCAGCACTAACAAGAATGCAAGGAAGGAAAGGAACTTTCCTGCTTTCTGTCTGACCTGCAACCCAGGCCATGCCAGAAAAAGCCCAGAACACGCCTCCTCTGGGAGGTGGTGTCCCACCTGTGCTGTCCTCCCAGCCAAATTGCACATGATCCCAGAGGGTTAAGTTTCTCTTTTTCTTTCGGAGCTAAGTTAGGCAGTCTTGTGCTCTTGCAAAGGGTGCCCATCCCGAACCTGGGGGTCACCTAAAGCTCCCCCAACAATATCGCTTCCATGCATACTCCTTGGGGTGTAATTCCATCACTCTCCTAATCAGTAGTCAATTCATTCGAGAAATCACTGCAATACCAGAAGCAAACTCAATCCTGCTGCTTTGGCTGCGAGGATATTGGAGGGACTCACAACAAACGCTTCCACCCTTTCCAGTCGGCTTCTCCGGTGTCTTCTCTACACAGTAGTAGACCTTAACAGGCTCAAAAAGTCAGAGGCTGGCAAGGCTTCCCAGACAAGCGGCCTCCCCAAGGTGACAAGTTCACTTGGGCCAACCAGAACACCCCCATTTAATAGGAAGGACGAAGGACAGGCTTTGAACCAGGACACTCTGCAAACGTCTCTAAAGAGCCCAGTTCAAAATGAGAGGACGCAGCATTTCTTAGGTGACCCCTTAAACTGGGCGTCAGGAGAGGACGCAGTTAAATGCTAGGGAGCTAGAAAGCTCCAAAAGCCACTAGGATCTATCCTCATTTTGGAAGAGATTCTTCCTTGCCTTCTCAACTTGGCCAGAATTGGGAAGCCAACCAACATTTACTCTACAGCTACTAAACAGTACAATGGAGAAATTGGTGCCCAGCCTGGAGTCAGAAAGAGTCATCTTCCTGACATCAGATCTGGCTGTATCCAATTGCCTCTGTTTCCTCAGCTGTCAAAGGAGCAAGAGAAGGAAATGGTGAATCACGCCAGTATTGTTGCCAAGAAAACCTCAAATGTGGTCATGGGGGGGGGGGGGGTGGACCAAATGTAATATGTGCCCCAAGGGGCAAAAGGGAGCCCCGGCCTGCCCTTTGGAATTTGGAATTTGACAGGAAAACTCCCTTTCTCTACTCTCTGATCTCAAAGCTTAATCTCCCAAGTTTCTGTAGGCATTCCAGTTCACTGGGGAGGAGAGGTTTGCTCTTCTTTGTGCCTTAGAATCGGGGAAGGGTACCATTTAGGGGCCACTATTGTTGGCCTTTCATATTGACAGAACCCGGCATGTTTATTCAGACTTAGAGCAGCCCTTCCTAGGATTTCTTCCTCCCAATTTGCCTATAGAAGCCCAGCAGGGATCTGTTCTGGGGCAGATTGAGTAGGCCTTAACCATCCTCTCATAGCACATTTAGGTCATCATTTGGTAACGAAGACTGACTGACTGACTGAGGTCCACCCATGCCAACTTGAGCTCATTAGTGATAGAGATTGTGAGTTTTAGGTTCGCTCAGAAAGTGTACAGACCATCTAGACACAAAGAGTCCAGGTACCCCTTCCATATCATCGTTGGTTTCGGAGCAGTGCCCGAGAGAGCTGAGAGATGTGTGTGAAAAGTTTAGGCCGTCCCTTTGTACCAGAGGAGCAGTAGGCATTTCTTCTTTTATGGGCTGTGCACAGTGCCTTATTGTGAAATTTGGGTTAAGTACTTGGTCCTAGGCTGTATGTAGGTCAGTGTTGAGTTCTCCCTCCATTTCCTGAATGTGTATGTCTGCTGGCTTTTACATGCTTCTCACAGACGTTCACTTTTTTACTTCTTTTCACTTTTTTTAAACCTTTACCTTCAACCTCAGAATCAATACTGTGTATTGGTTCTGAGGCAGAAAAGTGGTAAAAGTTAGGCCAGTGATGGTGAACCTATGGCATGGGTGCCAAAGATGGCATGCAGAGCATTCTCTGTGGGCATAAGACACCCTCCCTCCCCACCCCCAGAGTTTGTTAGTAGAAAGGCAGAGGAACTTGGGTGGAACTGCTCCCTTCCCCCTCTCCACCATGCCTGATGCCTTTTTTCACCTCCCACGCCCCTCTGCCCAGCAGTCCAATGGGGAGTGCTTTCTCCCTCCAGGTGGGATAAAGGGGGTCCAGGTATTACAGCGGTCTGACCGGCAGCCACTACACAAAAGGGAACATCTATAGGATTATGATTTTGAGGAGGAGAAAGAAGCCGGAGGGAGAGTTTGGGGGAAACTGAGTCCGACACACAGATCAGATACTGGTTAGGAAGGACGCATCTTCCATTTATCTTCCTTTGTAGGGCACACAATGAAGGAAGATAAGAATAACCAAGAATGCATGGTTAAGGAATCAGGAGTGAGGTGAAAAGGAAGGAAAAGAATAAAGAAAGAAGATCTTTAGAGGCACACTGGATCTCCATAACAGGAGTGATCCATGTGGCCAGCAGGCAGGTAAGAGAGAGAGAGAGAAAAGGAAAGGAGAGGGAGGGTCGTGCCCTGTCCTGTCTTTATTGATGTCATGATGTCAGAGGCAGGTAATACATATGCAACAGTACATAGTGGATTTACATTGGCTTGACATACCAGTGACTACAAGCTAGAGGCGTGGTAAGTTCAGCCCGCTCTTTTCAAACTCCCAGAACAAAGACTGCATGGCCTGCTCATACATCATGTATTGGAATGCTGTCTGACCAGTCTAGGGCTAAGCCTTTCGTGGCTCAGGTCAGAGATTGATCCTGGAATCCTACAGGTGTACCCAGTAAGGGGGGGGTATGGTACTTGGTCTGGGGTACGGGCAGGGTCCAGCATTTCTCCTCTAAAAGATTCTCTATCACTGGGCTAGGCAATGGGGGTTAAGTGACTTGCCCAGGGTCACACAGCTAGGAAGGATCTGAGGTCACATTTGAACCCAGGACTTCCTGTCTTTAGGCCTGGCTCTCAATCCACTGAGCTACCCAACTTCCCCCTTCTTTTAACTTAAAAAAAAAATTGTGTATGTTTATAGGATGCAAAGAGAAAAGCTGTTGATATTAGACAATATCACAGATTTTTGTCATCTGCTGGCCTTCCCATGTCATCTGCAGCTTCTGAAAAACTCCAAAAATTCCCATCGAATTGCTTATACCAACCCATGCTATATTGAAACCATGATGGGCAAAGACACAATGTGGAAGGCAGACCTATATTTACAAGTCACATAAAGGCAATGCTTGTGTGCTTATGGAAAACATGGTGGAAGGGCACCAGATCAGAAAAATCACCCTAGTCCTTGTAGTTGAGGATTACCTCCTCTTTTCTTTATTTGTATTTGCTTAAGATAAAGTTGTGGATTTGCTTGTCTTTGCTTCAGACAAAGATGACGATTGATCTTTACCCATCCTGGGACCAAGGATGGAACAGTAAACATGAAGGAAGCAGGATAACACTTATGAAAGGCAATTTATGATTAGGCGGGCGCCTATCCCCTTCTCTGCCCCTCTTCCCCTTGTTTGTATTTATAATAAACGAAGGATGTGGGTTAACCTTTGAACACCTGCCTGTCCCTGGACCAAGGTTAGGGTTTCTGGAATGAAGAACCATAAATTCCTGAGGGTTTTGTCTAAGTAGTCTTTGCCTATAAAAGTTCTGTGTGAAGCAAATGAAATGGGCACTATTTCTCTCTTTCATATAGTGTCCATCTCTTCTTTTGTTACTCTTCATTTTTCGTTACCCCAAACAGGATGTCACAGGACTGGCTGACCCTGTGGATGAGTCTTGTAAGCCTTAGAGTCTTACAAATGGCTGCCCGGACAGGGACTTTCATTCGTAACCCCGATTCCTTTGCTGGTCATGGGATGACGAAGAGTTAACAGCTTTTGCCCCGAGACTGCAGCTCGGATGGGCAGAAGAATAGGACAGAGAGAGTGCAGTATTTGTGGGCCTCCTCTGTTCCCCAACTTTTTCTCTCTCTCTTTCGCTTTTTAGTTTTAACTATCCCCTGTTAGGGACCCCCTTCCCCCATTCTTTTCTTTTCTTGGAATCCTTCCTTCGGTTCTCTTTGGAGAACCCCCGACGCTGTGTGCTGGTCATGCAGTTTCAATGCTACGGAGATCCCCTCGGTGGTGAGTATACGAGATACTCTAAGGGTGAGAGGGAAATTATATTTTTTCTTTAGAATGGATCCTAAAACACTGATTTTTTTTCAAAGCATGCTTGTCACAATGTTGTGTGTTTCTGTTTTTTGTTGTCTTTGTCAAAGTCTCATCTCTATGTATTCTTGAATTGGACACTCACAAAAAGAAAGAATCTAAAATGGGAGAGTTGCAAGATTGAACTTGTCTGTCAAAAATCCTCAGCAGAGGACAAAAGCAAATACCTGTTCAATGATTTTTTCCTCTTTCTTCCTTTGGATGGGCCCCCAAAGGAGCCAAAGAGAGAAAATTCTGAGCAGAAAAAGGGAGATTTTTACTCCACAATTAGAGGCTATTTTTCACTTAAGATTAATCCTATGGTTTGATGTATGCAATTTGGGAGGATTGTTAATGATTTTGATATGATCTAAATTTAATTTCGTGTAACTATTTGTCAGTTAAATGTGAAATATTAATCAGATTTTATTGAGCACAACAAAACTCCTGGTTAGAAGTTTGTTTTATTAAATCTTGCTATGCATAATGGTTTCAGTGAATTTGAGAATTGTCTAAATGTGGCTGATAGCCAGACTGGCACAGAGAGGGAATATTTTATTCTATAAGGACAAAAAATTGCACTGGCTACTTTATCGATGTAAAAGTCATCATGTTGTTGAGAAGAACTTATTCTAGAAATTAAATTTGGGATTTTTTCAAATCAGATTTATTTTAATGCACGTGCTGTCAGGAATAGTAACAAGAAATCGTATGACACACGAGAAGTTTAAGTAATTAATCTGTTCATGGAATTTTATATACTAGTATTAAGAATTCGGCATTTTGCAAGAGAGAATTTCTAAATGATGTCGCCTTTGCTCAAGGTTATATGAATTGTTTTTAAATGTGCAAAATGCATAGGAAGGAATTTGTAATCTAGAGATGAACATGTATGTATTCGGATACCAAATGCTGGAAATTAGTGATGCTGAGTGAATGTAAACTATGTATGCATTTGTAGTATGAAGAGAATTAAGTGCTCCACCTAAATAGGTTACGGGTATATGATATGCACACTGTATGTCCTTAACAAGACAAATTGAACCAGCCCTGAAATCAAGAGGGCTTGTCATGAAGATTGAATACAATTCCATATAGTGCCTTTCCTCTACTTACAATAATGGTAAAGAGGGGAAGCCAGAAGAAATAATGAAGTAGTCCCAATAAGAGAAAATAATTAATTGAAGTAGATAAAGGGGATTTATCCCTTCCTAAGTTTTTTTTTAGGAAACAGCCCCAGCCCCCTCCCCCTCAGGAGGTCAAACAGTTTTTGCAGGCTGCAAAAAAGACTCTAATTAGCT
Source organism: Monodelphis domestica (assembly GCF_027887165.1). Taxonomy (NCBI): domain Eukaryota; kingdom Metazoa; phylum Chordata; class Mammalia; order Didelphimorphia; family Didelphidae; genus Monodelphis; species Monodelphis domestica. The sequence goes on from NC_077235.1 coordinate 86,513,384, forward strand.
GAAGGATACGAATTAGGAAGGTCAGGTAACAAAAGGAACTTCAGGAATATCAAAGAGGTCCGGCTGGAATGCCAGGTAACATGAAGCTAACTAGGGATGTGATTAAGTACATGTGAAGGGAAATAATGCTCTATATAAGTTAATAATTGAATTTGGGGGTGTCTGGATTCGTTTTATGAAGTGCTCCACTGCAATAAGAGTAATGAATAGAGATACTAACTGATATTCTTAAATTCTAGTATGAATTAGATATAATTGTAACAATGTTGATGGAATTGAATCAGGAATATAGCAATATTTTAGGCTGAACAAAAACTACACTGTAGGTTTTACTCTACTTTAGACAGGTTTTGAGGAGTGCACGTCAATGCTTTGCGCTTCAGTTTGGTGACACACTGAAACATGGCTAAAGGACTTAATCAAAGGTATTTGGGAGTTGTGGAGTTTAAACTAAAATCCACTGAGAGTAAATGATTATGAAGGAGGTTTGATACATTCAATATTCTAGTAAGCTCACTTGTTAAAGAAGGATGGGCCAAGGCTGTTAAGTCATAAATCTAAATTGAGCCAAGGAGCCTTCCGATCAATTGCTCAGGAGCTATGAACCCCTTCCTTGCACACAGGAAGGAGAAAGAAGTTCCACACTGATACTTATGAACTGCACTAGGGATCTCAAAGAGTTAACAACCTCTGTGTGATAGAACTTAAGATAAGTGTATTTTAATTGTAGATTCAGAGGTTTTAAGACCCTCAAACAAACAAACTTTGCCAGCCTGGTCTGACCAAGTAGCTTGTTTGAAGCTGTGAATTTTAGTGCAAACATTCCATGTCCAGAATGATAAGATTATTCAGCCAACAAGATGTAGCTTCAGCCCTTCATTCTGTGAGACTGCACTTTCCTGCTCTGTACATCGTCCATTATATGGATGATATTCTTATCGCGGCTGAAGATGAATCTTGAGTAAGCAAGTGCTATCTATAGTCAATTGGAAATTACCTTGCAAAAATACCATTTAGTTCTTGCTCAAGATAAGATTCACAGAACAAGTCCCGTACTCTATCGAGGGGCTCCGTTATAGGCAACAGCTGTTATGCCTCAAAAATACAATTAAGAAAGGACTGCTTTAATGATTATCCGAAATTGTTAGGTGATACCAATTGGGTTAGGCAATATTCATTTACTACAACTGAATTACAACCTTTATTCAAAATACTGGAAGGGAGCTCTGACTTGAATTCCCCTGGAACTTTGCCACCGGAGGCCTCTCTTGCTTTAGAGATAGTAGAAGATAAATTGAATCAGGCTCCACTCAATCACTCTCAGCCTCAATTAGCCGTGGAAGTGACTATTTTTGCAACTTTCATGTTACCAACAGGTGCCTTAACTGAGAAACAAAGAGTCATTGAATGGTTACATCTAAAAAGCAAAATGGGAAAGGCTCTACAGAGTTACGACTGTCTTATTTATGGCTCAATTAATATGGAAAGGCAGAGAACATGGGTCTCAGGTTTAGGAGAGTGTCCTCATGAAGTCCAGGTACCCATTACTAAAGACATACTACAGAAATATTTAGTCTTTACTGGTAGCATACTCCATTGCTATTACCACCCACACTCCACAAGGCTTATTTTCCTTTTTGTCACAACATCCTATTGTTTTTCCTCATATTCGAAGAGATCATCCGGTACCAGGACCTAATGTTTGTGGTGATGCAAATGCTAATTACAAGACAGGCGTATACAAGGAAGGCAGCTCACCTGTCATTTTTACACTCCTTTTTCTTCTACCCAACAAAATGAATTAACAGCGGTTTGACTAGCTTTTTGGTTACTTCAGGAGCCTTTCAACCTCATAATGGACTCTAAATATGTTTTTCAGTTTTGCAGGGTATAGAACAAGCTGTCATCAGATTTACTCAAAGCAATGTGCAAATGTAAATTACAAACTGTCCTATGACAAAGGACACGTCCAGTCTATGTCATGCATGTACGCAGTCATACCGCTCTGCCTGAACCCATTTTTAAAGGAAATGATATCATAGATCAAGCTTTGATTGCTCCGTGTTATCTAACTGATATACAATTAGCTGAGGAATCACATCATAGATTTCACCAACATAGTCCTGCTTTATGCCAAATGTTCCAACTCACTAAAGATCAAGCCAGAAGTATTGTTAAAAAGTGTCCTCATTGTGTTCCAAACCACCCCCCAATGCATATTGCTGTGAATCCCAGAGGCTTAAATAGTACAAATGGATGTGACCCATGAATGGTCCTTTGGGCCACTTAAATATATCCATGTCACTGTGGATACTTATTCAGGATTTTTATGGGCTTCCTGCTTGATGGGAGAAAGAACTTCTCATGTTATTAATCACTGCTTAATGACTTTTGAGATGGCCGGCCCCCCCAGAACCTTTAAAACAGACAATGGACCTGCTTATACTTCCAAACAAGTTTTTCTTTTTTGCCACACTTGGGCTATTCACCTCACAGGTATCCCACACAATCCACAAGGACAAACTATTGCGGAGCACAGTAATCAGATCTTAAAAAACATTTCTTTTAAAACAAAAAGGGGGAGCCAGCACCCCACATCGATGATTGGCAATAGCTGTATATACTATAAATAATTTGATCTTTACTTCCAATAATATATCCAGAGATGAAAAATTGTTCTCTGCATTTTCTTATGAATGAAATTCAGGCACCGCTCCTGTGCTCCCTGCCTGCCCCAGAACAAAAACTTGGCATGTGGAAAGATGATAATCAAACTTGGCAAGAGGCAAGGACCACCCAGTGGTCCTGCAAGGCCGAGGTTCTGTTTGTGTCTCCACAGGTAAAGACAGAGTATGGCTCCCTCCCCGCCGAGTTCGAGAAATTGACCATAAAGAGAAGGACAAGGAGAGGACGCAGGAAGCCTCACGAGGAGACTCGACGTCTCCATAAGATACTGACTCTCCTGCTTCTATTCCAGAATTTAAGTGAAGCTACTGGAGTAAAGAGATGGTCTTTGGGGAACAACCCCCTTGGGTAGAGTATGTCAGCATGGGACACGCTTTACCAGAAGTCATCTTATATACAAAAACTAACTGATAGTCCTGGCATTTACCATTTTGAGAGACAAGCTAAGGACAACCATCAGGCCAACAATTTGTTTGTGCCTTTCAATTGGACTGGACTAGTTGAGGCACCCCCAGTGTGCCTCGCACGAGACCATCCTGCATGCCTGCCCCTCAGATCTCTGCAGGCGCATTATTATGGTCATCCTGACCTGTCAGACTCTTTCTGGATAGGACCTTATTGTGTAGATAAAAGGGAAAAATATGAATATTATGGCCAACTGCAATATCTAGGTTGGCTAGGGGAATCTTGTGATAGTATTTGGGGACAAGAAAGACCTATTTGTCCATATGTGATGGGATATGAACAAAGAGACACTGTTAATATGTTTCTGCCCTTGCTGTCATGTCGATCTAAAAGGGCATCATGTAGTCATTGGAAAAATATGATTTGGGTGTATTGACATAACAACACTAGGTGTACTGGAAAGAAATTGGATTCTTATAAATTTCATGATTGTTTTATAGGCTACAGCTCACCTGTGTGGGTGACGCCCCCAGAGCTAATTGGTTACATTCTGCTAATTTCACACAGATTTTGACTGCTTATGGAAAGATAGCCCCGGCATTGGATGAAGTAAATATGTCTCATTATGTTAATGTTACTTGTAACGGAAAAGTCCAAACTCCAGTAACTAGAAGTGTTACATTAGACATTCAAGGTAAACACTCAGGGGGATGGTATCACTCACCGGCAGAGAGAGTAATGGAATAATTGTCTCAACTAATCAGCCCTAAGAAAAGAAGATGTATTTCTTGCTTAGTTTTAGGAATTGTAGCCCTTATAGCTGCCATAACAGCTACAACTGTCAGTAGTGTTTCTCTAGCACAAAATGTAGCTAATGTACAGACCCTGGAACATGATGCAGCATACTTACATGGGCTAGCACAGAATGTAACATATTAATACAAGGGTTTTTATGCTTTACAACAAATATCTAAAGATGTATCGTTATTAACCAATCAAGTGGAAATTTTAGCTATCAAGGGTAAATTAAGGTGTGATTATCGCTATTCAGCCTTTTGCCTCCTTCCTGTTAAAGCTAACATGTCTGATGCATTTAAAGAAATTAGAAATGATTTACAAGGTCTTTGGTTAAAAAGTAACATCTCAGAGGACATCCAACAATTGAACCATATCATTGATGAGATGGATAACTCTTTAGCGAAGGTCCTCACCTTCGCCCCAAACATATTGCTGATTCCTTATACAATTGGGTTAAGTCAGGCCAAAGTTGGCTATCTCCTTTACCTCAAATGAGTATAACCATATTAACTTTCATACTGTTCATAGTTATCTTAGCGGTCCTTCTTCCCTGTCTGTTCCAACTCCTTTTGTCCAGCTTGGCCAAAATTGGCAGGATCTTGGCTCTCCACAGAATTCTTTTGCAGAACAAATAGGGGGAATTGTAGTCGAGGATTACCTCCTCTTTTCTTTATTTGTATTTGCTTAAGATAAAGTTGTGGATTTGCTTGTCTTTGCTTCAGACAAAGATGAGGATTGATCTTTACCCATCCTGGGACCAAGGATGGAACAGTAAACATGAAGGAAGCAGGATAACACTTATGAAAGGCAATTTATGATTAGGCGGGCGCTTATCCCCTTCTCTGCCCCTCTTCCCCTTGTTTGTATTTATAATAAACGAAGGATGTGGGTTAACCTTTGAACACCTGCCTATCCCTGGACCAAGGTTAGGGTTTCTGGAATGAAGAATCATAAATTCCTGTGGGTTTTGTCTAAGTAGTCTTTGCCTATAAAAGTTCTGTGTGAAGCAAATAAAATTGGCACTATTTCTCTCTTTTCATATAGTGTCCATCTCTTCTTTTGTTACTCTTCATTTTTCGTTACCCCAAACAGGATGTCACAGGACTGGCTGACCCTGTGGATGAGTCTTGTAAGCCATAGAGTCTTACAGTCCTCCCCAGATATTCACCTAGAAATAGAAGAGAAACAAAGTTTTCTCTGATGCAAAAGATAAAATAGATGATACAGAACCAGAAAACACTAACGTGTCTCTGTAGTTTTCTCCATTTAGTAAGTGCCAGAGTGCAACTCCTCTCCAGAAGTCCCCAAATTGGTGAAGTTGCCTTTTATGCACACTGCCTGAAACTTACTGAAGCTGAGAATCTGAGAGTCAGGGCTAGCAGCAGCAATGCTGGGTGAAATTTCAGAGTTCCAACCGTTCTGGAGAGCCGTTTAGAAAAATGTCCAAAAGATGCTCAAACTGTGCATACCCTTTATCCAGCAATACCCTTCCTTGGTCTGTAGCCCAAAGAGATTGCCCCTGTCCCTAAAAGGAAGATGACCTGGATATACAAAAGTATTTAGAGTACCTCCTTCTGTAGAGGCAGAGAATTGGAAAATGAGGGGATGCCCTCGATTGGGGAATGGCCGAACAAATTGTGGTATCTGTTGGTTATGGAATACTATTGTGCTAAAAGGAATAATGAACTGGGGGGATTCCATGTGAACAGGAACAACCTCCAGGAAGTGATGCAGAGTGAGAGGAGCAGAACCAGGAGCACATTGTGCACAAGAGATGGATACATTGTGGCACAATTGAATGTAATGGACTTCCCTACTAGCAGCAATGCAATGATCCAGGACAATCCTGAGGGACTTCTGAGAAAGAACTGTGGGAGTCAAAGTACACATTAAAACATATGTTTTCTCACCTGTTTATTTGGGCATAGTCAGGCTTTGGGTTCTCTCAGATGACTCTCTTAGAAAAATGAACTATATGGAAATAGGTTTTGGGTGATAATACAGGTCTAACCCAGATTGAATCCCTTGTTGGCACTGAGGGTACGGAAGTATAGAGACCCAGATGGGAGGTATAGCGACCCCCCACGTGAGTCCTATAACATCTATCTGTGGGAATAGCCTGAGGTGGAAAGAGGGGGCTAAGGAAATGGGAATAATAATGCCTCAAAGACAGAAGTAGAAACACATGGGGAGTAACAGGAACTCCGAGGAAGTAGCAGGAACAAGAGGACAAGTGGGGAGTATCTACCCCTTGATACTCCTATAGACGAGAGAGTCTGCTTTGGGGGCGACAACGTTGCTGTCTTACTCCTGGTACCTCCTATCGCAATAGGAGGCACTGGGGGCGAGCACGTTGCTATGAAAGAGATAGTGAAGCAAGAGAGTAAGCAGCGAGGAGGGAACAGGAAATGAAGGGTGAGAGAACTAGTCAGAGAGAGCTGGTAAGAGAGCGTTAGTAAGAATAAGAGAGGGTTAGTAAGGGAGGAGTTTGAAAGGGAGTTCTTAAGAGAATGCAAGAGTGGTAAGAGGAAAGGAGGTGAAGGGAGAGGAGAGAGAGGCAATGAAGGCCGAAGGGAGCAGTCCATGCTTGTCCCCTGGTATTTATTGAGGGTCTTAGGGACATGGGTATTTCCATTGGTCAAATTGACAATGAAGATATCAAAGAGGTGGGGATTAATCCATCCTGCACTTTGTAAATGAAGTCCCAGCCAGCAACGCCCTGATTCAATGTGTCTCCTCACCCAGCCCAAGAATTTGCCTGTCCCTTTAACATCAAGAGTTCTGACCATGAGTCTGGTAGTACAACATGCCTGGTATGCTACAGGAAGAAGGGAGGGAGACAAGCTGGATCATAGAACTTCAGGAAACTCGTTATTTAGCTAAAAAAAATCAATAAATAAGAATGTTAGAATTTGGTTTTATGTGTAATTGGGGGAAATATGAGATCCAGGCAGACAGGGATTCTCTGAGCTATTTATCAAGAGTCTGCCACAGCCCCAAAGTAAGCGATGTGTCTTTTCACAAGTCACACCCCATCCCCAAACACACACACATTCTCTCCTCCTGAGTGGTGGGACCAGAAGAGTTGGGGCAAAATCTACTAGGACATGTAGGTAGGCTCACAAAGCAGTTTCAGATAAAAATGGGGTAGGGTCCATAGGGAAGAAAAGATATAGAAAAGGTTCATTTAAAAACAGAAAAGGAGGAGGAGGAGGGGAAGCTAGGGGCAGCCTGGGCTCAGCTAGCACTAGAGTTCAAAGGACCTGGGCTCAAATTTGACCTCAGACACTTCCTAGCTGTGTGAGCCTGGACAAGTCACTTAACCGCCACTGTGTAGCCCTTACCACTCTTCTGTCTAGGAGCTGAGATGGCAATAAGGGTTTAAAAAAAATAAAAATAACTGAAACATTTTGAAGAAGGCTGCCCCAATGATGACAAAGGAAAGAACGTGTCCTTCGGCATAATTCTTTCTCCTGGACCCAAGGAAGATACTGCTCTTCTTTACCAGTCGCTCTCACTAATCTAGCTAATAAAGAAGAAACTATTTCATTTGGTCTACTGCCAAGGGCTCTGTAGTTTTCTTCTGTCTGAGCCCTGCCTGGTGCTGCCCAGAGCTGATCTGTAGCGACTCTGTACTCTCTCTGGGACATGTAGCTTAGGAGGAGAGAATGTGTGTGCATGAGAAAGAGAGAGAACACTATGCACTTTGGACAGAAGCTCACAATATTGTACAGGAAGCTGCAACCAAAAAAATTCCAAAGAAAAAGGAGAGCAAGAGAGTAAAATGGCTGTGTGATGAGGATTTACAAATGCCAGAGGAAAAGAAGGAGAAGGAAACGGAAGATTCACTTAAATGAAAGCAGATTATAAGGTGTTTTTTTTTTAATTTAAATTAATTTATTTAGTCAGTTTAGAACATTATTCCTTGGTTACAAGAATCATATTCTTTCCCTCCCTTCCCTCCCATAGCTGACGTGCAATTTCATTAGGTATTGCATGTGTCCTTGATCAGAACCTATTTCCATGTTGTTGGTATTTGCACTAGGATGTTCATTCAGAGTCTACATCCCCAATCATATCCCCATCGAAACATGTGATCAAGCAGCTGTTTTTCTTCTGTGCTCCCATAGTGTTTCCTCTGAATGTGGATAGTGGTCTTTCTCATAGATCCCTCCGAGTTGTTCAGGATCACTGCATTGCCACTAATGGAGATGTTCATTACATTTGATTGTGCCACAGTGTATCCCTCTGTGTACAATGTTCTCCTGGCTCTGCTCCTCGCTCTGCATCAGTTCCTGGAGGTCGTCCCAGTTCACATGGAATTCCTCCAGTTCATTATTCCTTTGGGCACAATAGTATTCCATCACCAGCATATACCACAATTTGTTCAGCCATTCCCCAATTGAAGGGCATCCCCTCATTTTCCAATTATTTGCCACCACAAAGAACGCAGCTATGAATATTCTTGTAAATGTATTTTTCCTTATGATCTCTTTGGAGTACAAACCCAGCAGTGCTATGGCTGGATAAAAGGGCACAGAGTCTTTTAGCACCCTTTGGGCATAGTTCCAAATTGCCCTCCAGAATGGTTGGATCCATTCACAACTCCACCAGCAATGTATTAATGTTCCAATTTTGTCACATTCCCTCCAGCATTCATTACTTTCCTCTGCTGTCATGTTAGCCAATCTGATAGATGTGAGGTGATACCTCAGAGTTGTTTTGATTTGCATCTCTGATTATAAGAGATTTAGAACACTTTTTCACATGCTTTCATTGAAAATTGCCTCTTCATGTCCCTTGCCCATTTACCAATTGGAGAATGGCTTGATTTTTTGTACAATTGTTTTAGCTCTTTATAAATTTGAGTAATTAGACCTTTGTCAGAGGTTTTTATTATGAAGATTGTTTCCCAATTGGTTGCTTCCCTTCTAATTTTGGTTGCACTGGTTTTGTTTGTGCAAAACCTTTTTAATTTGATGTAATCAAAATTACTGATTTTACATTTTGTGATTTTTTTCTAGCTTTTGCTTGGTTTTAAAGTCTTTCCTTTCCCAAAGATCTGACAAGTATACTATTCTGTGTTCGCCTAATTTGCTTATAGTTTCCTTCTTTATATTCAGGTCATTCACCCATTCTGAGTTTAACTAGGTGTAGGGTGTGAGGTGTTGATCCAAACCTAATCACTCCAATACTGTCTTCCAATTTTCCCAACAGTTTTTATCAAAAAGTGGGTTTTGGTCCCCAAAGCCAGGATCTTTGGGCTTTTTTCATAGACTGTCTTGCTGAGGTCACTTACCCCAAGTCTATTCCACTCGTCCTCCCTTCTGCCTCTTAGCCAGTACCAAATTGTTTTGATGACCACTGCTTTATAGTATAGTTTGAGATCTGGGACTGCAAGGCCACCTTCCTTTATATTTTTTTTTCATTATTTCCCTGGACATCCTTGATCCTTTGTTCTTCCAAATGAACTTTGTTATGGTTTTTTTCTAATTCCATAAAGAAGTTTTTTGGAAGTTCTATGGGTATGGCACTAAATAAATAGATAAGTTTGGGTAGGATGGTCATTTTTATTATGTTAGCTTGTCCTACCCATGAGCAATCAATGTTTTTCCAATTGTTTAGAAGGTTTTCTTAAAGGCCAAGAAATTGAAGATTAGATGAGCCTGCAGGCCAAAAAGAAAGGTGTGGATTCCCCAGTCTGTTCCTAGCTGAGAAAGGTTCTTATTACCACAAAAGAGAAAGCTTATTGCTTGTTTCCAAGGAAGGGATGCTCCTCATTAGCATATCCATTCCCTCACTAGGTCCAAAGGGAACAATACCCCCCTTATCACATAAAATGAAGAGAAACCAACTTTTTTAACTAAAGAAGTTCTTGGTTCTCTTTTGCAGTCATAAAGCTATTAGAAGAGAGGCAAAGGGGGCAGCTGGGTAGCTCAGTGGATTGAGAGCCAGGCCTAGAAATGGGAGGTCTTAGGTTCAAATATGACCTCAGACACTTCCCAGCTGGGTGATCCTGGGCAAGTCACTTGACTCCCTTTGCGCAGCCCATATCACTCTTCTGCCTTGGAGTCAATATTATGAAGGTCCGGGTTTAAAAAAAAAAAAAGAAGAGATTCAAATATTGAAGGAGATTGCATGTTTTAAGGTGACCCTGCAGTATGTCCCGAGGCATCATCCCCCAGCAAAAACAAAACAAAAAAGAGACAAATAGAGGACAAATACCCTAAGGGAAGGGAAGGGGAGGGGAGGGGAGGGGAGGGGAGGGAAGGGAAGGAGAAAATAAAAGGAAAGAAAAGATGCTTTAATCTGCATCCTGTTCTCTCTGGAGGCAGGCAGCATGTTTCATTATGAGCCCTTTAGAAAACTATGGTGGGTCATTGTGTTGATTAGAATTCTTAAGTCATTCTTGGTCTTTGTCTTGTTGACTGGGAAAAAAACAGAACTATTAAATAGTCAGGGTCACTCTTTCATGGAGGAAAAGGGATTCAGTGCAATGGGAGGCCTCGACACAGAGCTGCGCCACACGCGACTGCAGAGTCCCAGACTCTGGACACTGACCCCTGGAAGGGCCACCACACTAGATTGGACAATTCCCAGAAAGAAAGGGATTTGGGGACCTCTCTACCATTTGGGGGAACCAGGGGCAGGGGAAGCCGATGGACCTCACTATAGCTACAAGGAAATGGGCGTGTTCCAGCTACACTGACAGGATAAAATCAAGCCTAGGAAAGGAATCTTGGCTAGAGGCTGGGATTGAGGGAAGGGGCTCTTTACACTGGATACTTAATGGGTGGTCCCTGTTTAGGAAAGGTCCTGATACAATAGGGAAGTCTACCTAAGACAAAGGAAGTCCTTATTATCTGCTTAGTCCCACCCAACCAGGATTGTCACTCACCTGAGGGTCCCCCACTCAGCCTGGGATTCCCTTCAGGGTGGATTCCCACAGGAACAGGGAACAAGGCCAAACCTGGGGGTCTCCAGCCTACAAGCTCCTCCTGAACCCTGGGGGTCTCCAGCTCCCACTAGGCCGCAAGCTTGGGGTTCCGAGATTCCATGTTGACAGTCCTTACAATATTGTTGTATAAGTTTTGCTCCTGAATCTGCTCACTTCAACTCTGTGTCTGTTAATATAAGTCTTAGCAGGTTTCTCAGAAACTTTCATCGTCTTCATGGTTTTTCACAGGCCGGGAGAGAGTTCCATTCTATTCATGTACCATCATGTGTTCAGTCAGGCCCCCCATTTGCTGGGCATTCTCTCAGTTTCCAATGCTTTGCAGTCAAAAACTATTTGGGGGGCAAATTCGTTCTTTTTTCCTTTGAGCTCCTGGGGTTTCGGCCCACTAGCAGTGTTGCTGGGTCAAAGGGCGTTCTTTCATTTGGCTACTGCAAGAACATTTCATTTGTAGTAGCCCTTGGCGACAGGCTTCCACATCATTTTTCTGAATAGTTAGACCAGTTCACAGTTGGACCAATGGGTAAATGCCTCAATGGCATTTGCCATCTGTCTGGGTCCGAATCTTAGCCTTTCCCATGGATGGGCTGGGCAGAAGCTCCAGTGTGGAGTTGTTTTCATTTGCATTTCTCTAACAATTGGTGCCCCAAATGGGGCCCTCACTTTGACTGGGTCTATTCATTAATGATTCCCAACTCCACTTGAAGCTGATCTGGGCTCCCCAAGAGCATTACTGGAGGCCTCTGGGCAACCTGTTGGACTCCTCGGACTGAAAGCATTTTTTCCCATCATCCAGAACTTGGAATTTTTCCACTGAACTCTTGGAAACTGGTTGCTGCCATTCCCTGGGGGAGTAGAAGAAAGGATTTGCCTGCAACTGCCCTGAGGGCTACCCTAGCCAATAGCCTTTCTCCTGGCAGCATTTGGGGATTTCGAACTGGAAGATGGGTTGTCCTTGGCAACTGGCAGCCCAAAGTGACTTCCCTGAGCTGAATGACTTGTGTGGTGAGGGCTCAGGATGCAGTGGGTGACCTCTTCAATAGCTACTTAAGCACTCCTTAGTGCCTGCTTCCAAATTGTCCTCACCTGCCCTTCTGTCAGGGAAGTCTGGTATAGACAGACGCTCTCCTACTCACCCATGGGTTTGGGTTGGAGATCTCTCAGTTACCCTCAACCTGGTTTAGCCCTCCTGCTGACAGGGTTTCCGGGGGTGTGGCCAGTGGGCTTGCTCCAGCTTCCGGGAGCTTCAGGCAGACACCCAAGGTGGTTGAGCAAGCCCTTCCACCACTCCATACACCCTACCCTTGTCAACGTGGAATCTAGAAGCGCCCAAACTTGTGGCCTAGAAAGATTTGGTGATCCCCAGTTTATTGCTTGGAGGTAGAACCCCCAGGTTTGACCTTGTCACTTGAGAGTCCCTCCCTGAGGGAAAGTCCTACTTCACTGGTCTCAGACTAACAATAGCCTTTAAGACATTGACTCTCTCTTTTGTCCCAATATCCTTACCTCTGGTGGCCCAGCCTGTGTCCATTGTAAAGCATCAACCCTTCACAGTTATCCCTGTGGGAACTCCTCAGTTTCCTGTTACCCTTGTAAAGTCAATCAACTGTCCCTCTCCTCCTCAGCCCCCATGTTTCTCCTAGAAAGGTATTTAAGCTCCCCAATTTTAATGGTTCCTTGGAATTGTCCAATCTAGCACTTTCCCAGGGGTCAGTGGCCAGAGTTCAGTCCTCGGACTCTGTGCAGTCTATTTAATAGTTCTGTTTTTTCCCATCACCACCCTTAGGAGGGCCACTAGGTGGAGGAGGACTTTAAAGAGCAATGTCTCCTCTCTGATGAGTAATGGTCCAAATTCAGAAATCAACAACAAAATTGTTATCAAGCATGATCTAAGAGTGAGAGAATCGCCCAATATCCTTCCCCCAAACCAACAGTACTTCTTTCTTTCCCAGATCACAATGGAAACCCCCACAGATTTTGCCTGACCTCAGTCTCCCAGAGTTAAAACATCGCCCCAAACTCCTGGCCAGTCAAATTCAGTTGAATGTAGACAGTTTCTGCATGGAAAAGCCCATTCTGTTGGGCTCCCGCGTTTGCTTGCCTCTTATACTAGTTGCAGGTACTGTTCTGGGCATAAACCAACTTGCTGGACCCTCTGATTGTCCCCAGTTAATTTCTGACCTGATGGAAATCCCAGTTTTGCTCTATGACTTCAGCCATGTTTCCATCTCTACAATCGCAGCCTCTGAAATTAAGCTCAACAATCATTGGCCAGAAACTAACCCCAACTGCCTGACCCCAAATGGAGTTTCCAAGCTTTACCCAGAGACCTGGGAATTTGGATCTGCTCTTGGTGGATTCCCAAGCTTCCCAAAAATCTATCCCCAATCCTGAGCCTTGCTTTTTTCCACCACCATTTTTCTGCAAGAGCCCTTGCCAAATAGTCTAGACACTGGCAAAAAGGAGGGCCCTGTAGTGGTCTAAGTGCAAAGCCACTCTTGTCCCACCTCCGCTGAAGTTCTTTATCTGAGTTCTTGGTGTGCCGCTGTGTGCGGTCACAATTTGGGGAATGTAGCTCTTTAAGAGCACTGCCTACACTTCTCGGTGCCTTTTAATGAGCTGCCAGTGTAAGCCATCTCTAATTTCCTTTTAGGTTCTTCATTCCTGACTGATCAACCCAGAATGCATTTCTCTGTACAGGCTGATTGGTATCTCGTTTTCTTTCTGTACCTGATTCTTCCTCGCCTTCACTCCATTTTCCTGATCGTCTTCGCGGCTGCTTTTCCTTTTCTCCACTTCTAGTGATCTGCATCATAAATTCACGGGCAAGCTTGACTCATGGGGTGCCAGGGTGCCAGTTTCTTTTCTTGTCATGTAGAACGTTTCCAGTTGAATTTCTCAGGTAAGAATTTACCGTCCTAATTCTTCTTTGGTGACTCGGCTTCTCCTTCACGCAGACAATGAAATTCTGCCAAGTGTCCTGAAGCTTACTGGATACCAAACAATTTCCCAAAATAAGATTCGGCCCCTTCTCTAATTCCTTTACTCCTCCTTGCCTTTTTTTCCCAAGCTCCAAAGACCATGACCAAGAGGCATCTGGGTGGCTCAGTGGACTGAGAGCCAGGCCTGGAGATGGCAGTCTTTGGGCTCAAATGTGGCCTCAGAAACTTCCTAGCTGGGTGACCCTGGCCAAGTCACTTACCCCCACTGCCTAGCCTGTGCCACTCTTCTGCCTTAGAACCAATACAAGGAAGGGTTCAAAAAACAACCGACTACCACCACCACCTGCCAGGACATTCTTAAGCACCAGATAAGGCTTCATTCAAGCTGTGAAACTGCTTTTTGTAACCTTTTCCTTGGTGTCCATTTCACAAACTGAGCACCTATTTAGCTAACAGGTACATGTCATCAGCAAGTCACAGAGAAGACAAGTACGAGCATCTCTGCCACTAGCACTATTCATTCATTCATTCAAAAATTCATACAAGTAAAAAATCTATGGACGCAGCCTTCACTGAGGTTAAACAAGGGTGCTGTTTTCAAAAAGAAAACCCCTTACCTCTCTCAGAATCGATACAAAGTACTGGTTCCAAGGCAGAAGAGCGGTGAGGGCTAGGCAATGGGAAAGAAGTTAAGCTTCCTTTCAGATTTGAACCCAGGCCCTCCCATTTCTGGGCCTGATTCTCAAACCACTGAGTCACCTGGCTGCTCCCTAAACAGGGATACTTTGTTTTTTAGCCAAATCATTTTGTCCCAAACTATAAACATGGCATTTCTCTTTCTTCATTTCTCCCAGGAAGCTAGTAGTGCTAGAGTGAGAGAGAGAGAGAGCTGGGCTTGGAGTCAGGAAGACTCTAGCCTCAGTCACGTCCCAGCTATGTGACCTTGGGCAAGTCACTTAACCAGTTAGCCTGTTTTCTCAATTGAAAAATGAGGACCAGAATAGTCCCCCTCACAGGGTTGTGAGGATCAAAGGAGCTCTTGTTTGTGACGTGTGTTATGGGAGGAATGCCTTTGCTCGGAGTGCCCCTGGGGGTTGTGCTGCCAATATAGATTTACCTCCACGCAGGAATGATGGAGGTTAAAACTGGGCTTTTCTTATTATGTTCCATCATTAGGATTCCAACAGGTTTTCTCAAAGGGAAAACGGAGAATGATTCCTTTACATATTGCAATGTGGACCTGTGAGTCAGAGAGAAGGAAGAGCCATACTCCAACACTGCTTCCTTCCTTCGATGTCATTCAAGTCGAACGAATTGCATTAAACAGTCACCATCTCATAGGTCCTCGAAGGAAACGGACCCCCTCAAACAAGCTCGTTAGGTAAACTAAGTCACATTGCAGATGACACCACCTTTCAAGGATTCACCAAGAAGCTGACTGAAGAGGAGAAAGGATGGAAAGCATGTAGGCCTTAGTCCTAGACCATTGGCTTCTGGAGCAAAAGGGAGTGGGCACCTTTACGACCTCCTCTCGTTGAATGTCAGATGAGGCCTGGGCTAACAAATCAGTGACCTCAGAACTCAGACTCATTCCATCTCTCCAGGCCCACTGAACCACCTGTTCTCCTGGACCCTCCCCAGCCATTGGGGAACTTGGACCAGAATTGCTTCTGAGACTCTGATTCCCTTTATCTCTCATGTGTGGTAGGAATTGAGACACCATAGGACTTTTCAGGCCACTGGACAGGGCATTGGGTTGGGATAAGTTGGCTTAGGACCCTTCCTCATGCACCACTGCCTCTATGAGGCCTACTCACTGAAGGAAACTGTCATTACTCCACTAGATTTTGTCAACATGCCCGTCATGGCTGGGCTCAGAGACAACAGGGTGGATTGTTCTAAGGCCAGCTCTCATGTCTCGAGACAACTGCATCAGCTTCCTCTTAAGAGAGGCCGTAGCTTACACAATCTACGTGTGGAAATTGGGCCTCCTTCCGGGAGTCTAGAAGCTTCTAGAACATACAAATAGGAAAAACCATTTTTTGAAGGTTGGTACTGCTGTGTGCCCCAAATAACGTTTCGTCTTCTGCCAGTTTGTCTCCCTCCCTGATATTGAACCCCTCCCAGAAGAGTTTGCTCTGGTCCCTGATACACAGTGCAGCCAACTTCAGGGAAGCAGGAGCACCCTCTTTCTGCTCAATTGACAGACCCTTGTCTCTGTGCTCCCCAAGGGCACTATACTGCCCTGATGGGAATTAGACTGTGCTAGTGTGGATGCCTGACTTGTTGGTGGGTCCCCCTTTTGTCTCCTCCATTGCTTGTAACAAACCTTTGCATTAACCTGATTCCCATCATTTTACATGTCATCCTTAGCACCCCAGCTCGTTAAGGGGTTGTTTTCTCCTATCTTTCTTTCCTTGGACATAAACCAGGTACCCCAAAAGAATTTGATCAGTTGGTGGCCGTTCCTACCCTCGGGCACAGGATAGCCTGAGCCCAGTTGTAGAAAGCAAGAGGAGGAACCAATGGAGGATCCAATGGAGGAACCCTACATCCTCCCAGGAGGCCCGTCACAAAACACAAAGGAGCCAAGGCAAAGGATCTCTAGAGGGTTTTTTAAGACTATTTAATTCGTTAAACTTTTCATGGACACACAAAAACAATTTCTGACAATTGTTTTCTGACATTTGCAGGCTGGGGCTCTCTCCCTCTCTCCTTTCCCCTAGCTCCCTGAGGCGGTTAATAGTCTGATACAGGTTACACCAATGGTGTCATGCTGAATATTTCCATATTGGCCACATTGTGACAGAAGACACCTGTCGCACTACAATAACAAACTCAGGAAGGAAACAAAGGGGAAGATGCCCCCCTTTTTGCTGCAGAGAGCATTTTTCCATCAAGAGTCCCCTGGGGTTACTTTGCTGATAATGGCTTTGTCCTTCACAGTTGCTCATCCTATGATATTGCTATTACTGTGTCCAGTGCTCTGCTTCTGCCCCCTTCACTTTTCATCATCAGTTCATCTGAGTCTTCCCAGGCTTTTCTGAATTCATCCTGTTTGTCACTTCTTCCGGCGTTCCATTGCAGCCTTATAGCACAGCTTGATCATCCATCTCGCAGACGACAGACATCCCCTCTGCCACTCCAAAAAGAGCTGCGGGCAATCTTTTGGTACAGCTCAGTGAAAAGGACCCCAGGCACAAAACTACATGTGGCAGCTTTTTTGTGCTGGCAAAGACCTGGACATTGAAGGGCTGCTCATCAGCTATTGGGGAATCAATAGGTGAACTTTTGGTGAAAATTTTGTTTGGCCTTTTACTCTGATTAAGGAGGCAAAACTCAGGTCTCAACAAAGAGAATGAAGAGGAGTTTATAATAAGCACATCGATGTTATGGGGCTGGTTGATCACTGGAGATCAGCAAATGGCTTCAAGGTGGCCAGCTTTTACAGGGCAATTCGTATAGGGCCCATTCAACAAAAGAGGTTGGGCCCTTGGATCTCAGCTCCTCCTCAAGGTAGCAGGTGGGTGACAAATTGCAGGTACAAACAGATAGGGAGGGGGTGACTTGATTAGGAGACAAATACCAAGAGATACGAAGCTTTAGACTGAGTGAGGCCTCCCCCAACATTGATTGGCAAACGAGTCTGGGAACCGTGGGTCACTGAATCAAGTTACCTTCAATAATTTGGTGCCAGCTACATACATACATGCCAGCTACATACATACATGCCAGCTACTTGAAGAACAAAACAAAATGTGTATCGTTCGGTGCCACATTCAGTCTTCTGTCCCAGATGGCATCATCCTTTTCTCTGTTGTTTGCGTCAAGTCCTTTGGCACATCAGTGGCTATAGACCAGGGGATTTCAAGTCACAATGGTGAAAGAGCGTACTGTGGATCGCCAATCAGAATTGCATTTTTCCATCAATGTCACAAAGTTGAGCTCACTTTGATACCCAGAGACATAACCTCCCGTACCCCCCAAGGAGCCTGACTTTGTGAAATAGGCTTTATATGTAAACCAAGGCATGTTACATGGCACATTCAAGTCCTGCTCACAGACTGAGCCACTGTTCCCAAGTGACTTGCTGCCCACTGCTAAGAAGGGACGAGGAGAGCTTACTTGACCTTGGCAGGCTCTCTGGGTTAGGCATCAAATCTCCTTGGCTGACAGAGAGTCTCTGTTCATGACTTGGCCCCAGAGCACTATGGGATCGAAAGCTGTTTCATCATACTAATGTAATGGAAGTTTTACCAGGACCAGCAGTGCAGATGTGAAGAGACAGATGCAAATACAGATTCAGCCTTTCTCTCAAATGGTTACCTTCCATGAATTTAATCAGAAGCCAACAAAGCTGGAAAACTCTACCAAAAATCTGCCTGGGGTGGGGGGGTGGGGTCCAAAGCCCCTTCTCTCCCTATTTAGTTGACTATAGAAGCCTTTCAAGGAGAAAGAGCGCTGTGCCCAAGGTTAGCTTTCTGTCCAGTGTTGGTTATCCAAGTAAAATGGCACCATTACACTGTCAAGGAAAACAATCAATATTTTTGTCATTTAGGCTCAAGTCTGCCAGAAAGAATTGATTGAATTTGGCATTGATGGATATTCAGGCTCCCAGAGAGAGACAGACATTCAAGCGGACAGAATCCCTACAGCCTTCTGACACAACACTCTGTCCCAAGAAGAGTGGAGGTAACAACGTCTCTAGAAGTTTTGGACAAAAGAAATCTGAACAGGTGAAAATCTGGCTAGGGTTTTCACCTCAGGCTCTTCCAGTGGTCTTCACAAAGTGAGGCATCATTAGGACGACTTAGAAGACCCTAGGGAGTCAGCTAAAAAGCAGATTACAAAGAGGGCACATACTGGAACCAGCGCCCCCTCTGGCCATTTTTGCTTTGGCCCTTCTGCCTTCCTGACTGATTTCTCTTTTAAGACTCAGGTCTAGGCCATATTGGCTTTGAGGCCCTTCATACTTATTCCTTTCTTACTCTCTCTCTCTTTCTTTGATTACTCATTGTATTGTTAATTAAAAATCTCTATAAAACCCAATTGACTTGGGTATTTGAATAATTGGGAATATTTCCCTGGCGACCACCTTATATTTGATTTTAAAACCCAAGACACTGTAGTGAAACATATTTTTGCGGTCAAATTTGCTCACCCTCTCTTATATCTATCACAATTTATATCTTCCACTATTTTAATCACTACAGTTTAAGACCTCAACCATTTTAAATCTCACAGACCAACTAGACCTGAAGATGAGACCAAAAATGTATTTCCTAAAGGCAAGAAATGACCCCCCTGCCTTAGCTCATTGTATCAAGACAATGCTGGCAGATGGGAGATTTTGTTGTAAGCCCTTAGTGTCTTCTGCACCAATGGCAAGGGCTAGAAACTGTCTGAGGTCAGATTTGAACCCAGGTCCTCCTGTCTCCAGGCCTGGCACTCTAACTAGTCTGCTACCTATCTTCCCTTTCACTTTTAGATCTTGAACAGAAGGGATACCATTTTGTCAACTATGTCTTCCTCTAACAATTGCTATCAACATCTTGGTGAGATCAAAGTCTGAAGTCTTTGGGATGCTCACCAACTAAATGGAAATGGTGCCAATGGCACCCATGACTTCTTTCATTTCTGCCTTTGCCAACATTTGAATTGAGCCATTCAACTTTCTCTTGACTCTTCAAGGGCTTGCTGCCTTCGGAACATGATCGGTTAGCTGTTTAAATCTCTTTTTTAAGCCTCCTCTTTTGCCTTAGAATCACTACTACTACGGTATCGTTTTTTAAACATTTTACCTTCAGAGCGGTAAGGGCTAGCCAGCTGAGGTTAAGTGACACTAAGAAGTGTCTGAGGCCAGATCTGAGTGTTGGTTGGCACTCGGGGCCTGACTCTCTGCCCACTGAGCCACTTAGCTCCCCCGATCAATACCAAGTACGTATAGGTAGGTACTTCACTTGACATCTCCCTCCTGGGCCAGCCAGTATGGTTGGCATTTGAGAGAACTGGCTTCCCTCTCATTATCATGGGAGTATGGCTTCTGATAACAAGCTGAGATTTTCCCAAGAGCCCAGGAGAGATAATATGGAGGAGTTCAAAAAATTTATATTGGCCACTGGGTGGCTGTAAAGCTCAGATTCCTCCTTTGGAGATGATCCCTTAACTAGATCTCAGGTGATTTTTCCTTCTTCCTTTATCTTTGCAATGCCAATCTAGACTTTCTTGTGTTGGCAATTGTGTGTTTCTTTGTGAATTCCTTTCACACACACACGAAGAGCTCCAGTCCCCAAATGGTCTTCTTTCCCTTCCTGTCTCTGGCTTAATTAGAAACTGTATGGTTATACAGCTAGACAATACACTCTCCAGTTGTAGGAAATCTCTGTTCCTGGTCCACTTGGCTTTCAATGCTAAACCACCACCGAAGCATAAATAAGCAACCTTGGTCTTGCTGCCTCGATATCCACATAATGATGACTATGATCGGCAGCAATCCTTGCCAATGAATCAGTGAATCTTTCCCTAATAATGTGGTGGAGCTCAAAGAGATGGTCAAGGTCACAAATAGGAACAGGAAACTCCTAAAAGTCTTCCCAAGAATCATTCGATTTTGGCCCAGTGTTTACACACCCTGCTGCTACCATGGCTACGTGCCTCCAAGGAGCCTGCTGGTTTTATCACACACCCTCCTTAGCTGTTTCAGCAGAGCATATAAATAGCTTGGGAACCAAACCCTGGTACCATGGCGTAGGCCATGGGATGCTCCTGGCTGTACATCTCCAAATTTGCTGACAGTATAGTCTATTAATAAAGCTTGGGCCGATCTCCCTGGATCTGCCCACCTCTTTCCTCAGAATTCCTGCCATACAAGCAGATACATTTCCTCGAGATGGGCTGGACAACTGGTTCCTCCATCTCCGAAGCCCTCCCTCCAGAGGGCACTAGGTAAAATTTCCCTAGGGAAGCTTCTGGGGCCAAAAATCTACCTACCCATAAGGATCCCTGTTTTTTCTATCAAGTCACAGAGAGGAGGTGGGTATATGGGCTCTGTGCATGTCAGGGCATTGTTCCCCATTGGCTGTCCAGTGTCTGCACTGGAATCATCCATTGGCTACTGGAGTGGTCAGTCTGGCAGCCGCTCAGATGTCCTAGCCCGAATGGCACTGTGATTCTGGAGAATAAAGCAAGGCTCTGACTGAGAAACTCTGGCCTCTTATCTTTTCCCACAGACAAATAAGCATGAGACTTGACTGTTTAACATTTGCCATCACTGTATTGTCCAGCCACTATCTCTGTGGTAGTGCTCTGGTTCTGGCTAAAATTGCACCCTGGCCTGATCCGGTTAATGTGGCTTCTGTAAAGTCAATTTAAAAACACATTTACTAAATGCCTATTGTGCGTGCTCCAGGCACCGTGCTAAGCACTGGGTATACAAAAAGAGGCAAAAAACGTCATTGTGGCCACCAACCATTTCTTTCCTGGTCTGGTTTAGGGACTGACAAAGACATTTTCTGGTCAGGGAGCTCTCTTTGTTTTGGAGAGATTTCTCAGGCTCCAGTGAGCCTGGCCGGTAAGGTAAATTCGATTGAGAAATCTTTTATTCTTTTTTTTTTTATTCCTCAGGTTCTGGCCTGATAATTCCTGGTTAAATGTACTCCCCAAAATGGGATCTGCACCATCTACTCCCACTAAAGACACTCCTTTGAGTTGACATGTGGAATTGTCTATAGATTCAAAAGGTAAGGCATTTTCAGGCCAAATTTACTCCTATTAGAACTCTCACTTGAATAAATTAAAAGGAATAAAAATACGTCTCTTAAACCATAGAAAAGGCCAAAACAGAAATTCCATGATGCCAGAAAAGATCTCGGAACATGGAAATCTGGGGTACAAGCTTACATTAATTGTTGAAGCTTCCTATTTAAATTATCTGGGGTCTCCAACAGCTAGGTAGCTCAGTGGATTTAGAGCCAGGCCCAGAGGCAGGGAGGTCCTGGGTTCAAATATGGATTCACATGCTTCCTAGCTGTGTGACCCTGGGCAAGCTCACTTAACTCCCGCTGTCTAGCTCTTGCTACTCTTCAGCCTTGGAACCAATATATAAGATTGCATTATACTAAGACAGAAGGGAAGAGTTCGCCCCCCCCCCCCATACATAAATTAGCTGGGGGTCTGGTTACTATGACTCTAAAACCAGCCTCACTTTCCCCTTAGTCAAGTTTGGTTTTTTTAAGTGAGTTTTCAAGAACCTGCTGGAAAACCTGAGGAATCTGGAGAAGGGCAGAAACAAGATAAGAGGAAGGTTTCCCCTGTGCAGGAAGTACTGGAGGAAAGAAAACTGGTTCATCAAACCTTGATTATTCAGGAAAATGTGGTTTGAAAACTCTCAAATGTCCCAGAGGATTTGGAGAGTAAAGGGACCCTGTATTACACCACGAAAAATGGCACAATACATACAGAGGATAGTACATATTAAGCCCACTTGGCACACTCTATAGTTTTCTCCTTATCTGGCAAATGTTAAATTTGAAGGGCATTTTTTTATAGGACATGTATTTGGGGGGCTTTCCTGCAAGGGAAGAAGGTGATGTCACCAATTGGAAAATGTTCGCTTCCAAACTGAACTGAAGCCCCTCCAGACATTCTGTCTCTAGTAATTCTAAAAGCCAACGGGTGCGGTGGGTGGTGGGTCTGCGGTCTGGAGTGTCAAGGCCTCACCTGCTGTTTGATCGTGGCCCAGGACAGGTCCTAGCACCTCTAGGGTAGAGGCCGACTTGAAGGCAATCTTTTGAAAGCGGCCAACTCCAACAGGTTTGGAGTAGCAATTTGGAACATGGTCAAAGGACTCTGAAACTGCGCACACCCTTTGACCCTGCACGACTACTACTATTTGTACACAAGTATGTCCAGCAGCACTTTTGGTGGTGGCCAAGAATCAGAAATCACAGCAATGTCCATCGACTGGGCAATGGCTGAACAAATTGTGGTAGATGATGGTGATGGAATTCTATTGTAAGAAAGGATCATTTCAGAAAAACCTCCATTACCGATGCAGTGAAGTTGACGTGGGCACTGTACCTCCAGAAGCTCAGGCAAACCATTATCAGGGAAATTCCTTTGCTCCCTTACATCCTCGTGACTCCTAGCCTAAAACTTCCAGTGACCCCGATAGGACCCTGACATGATTGTCCTCCTTTGATCCTCCTTTAGATTTAAGATGGACAGAGAGAGGCACCTCCAGGCCACACCTCGATCCTATCAGGCTACATCTCAGACATCTGTCTGTCCCCTAAAAGTAAGGAAGCTTTCTGAGGGTCATTCCCTCTGTCTCCAGGCAGACCCCAGTCAGATGATCCCCCCACCCCACCAAATGCCCGAGTGATGACCACTCTAGAGTCACGTCCACACTATGGCACAGCATTTGTTGCAAGAGTATAAAATCCCCAGAATTGATGGGTTCTGGGAGCAGCCTTCCATCTTGCTGTTCCACCTTGCTATCCTCCTGGCCATTCTCAACATTACCTCCCAAATTAATAAATTTCTCTTTTTGTTTTTAAGCTAAGTTTTGGAGTCTTGCATTCTTGCAAAAGGTATCCTTCCCAAACCCCAGGGGTACACGTCTGAACCCCATAACAAAGTGAACAGGACCAAGAGAACATCATACATGGCAACAGCAATACACTGCATAATGGCAAACTGTGAATGACGTAGCTATTCTCGGCAATATGGTGATTTTTTTTAACCCTCACTTTCTGTCTTGGCAACAACTCTGAGACAGAAAGGTAAGGGCTAGGCAAATGGGGTTAAGTGACTTGCCCAAGGTCACACAGCTAGGACATGGCTGGTGGTCTTTCCACTGTGCCACCTAGCTGCCCCTCAGTGATACAATGATCTAAGACAATTCCAAAGGACTCCTGATGAAAAATGCTATGTACCTCCAGAGGAAGAACTGATAGGAGTCAGAATGCAGATGGAAACATATTTTTAACTTTATTTTCTTTGTGGGGTTTTTAAGTGTTGGGCTTCTTCTACAACACAACTGATATGGACATGTGTTTATAACCTATACAAAATTGCTTACTGTCTCAGGGAGGCGAGGAGGAGAGAATTTGGAACTCAACATTTTCGAAAATAGATGGCGCAAATTGTTTTTACATGTAGTTGGGCAAAAATGAAATCTTATTTTTAAAAAAGAAAGTAGGCCACTTGTAGCAGTCCTCTGTGAAAGCGGGGTAGAGCTGAATTGCCCAGCTAAATTAGAAGCAAGGGCATTTGGAAGTAGAAACCAAATGAAAGAAATGAAAAGAAACCATCCATTTGCAAGCTCTTCCATTAAGAAACCCAAGTGGAAGTGTGGGAAAATGAGAATTTGTCTTTCAATCTTGAAGCTCATGTTTGATCAGGGAAAAAAAGAAGAAGGTTTTTGCAATAAATTTCAATTGCGTCTAGAATTAGTTCCCAAACTAACTTCCCATGTGAGGCATCAAGAATGTAGCAGCAAAGGAGAGTCTAGCCTAGGATCAGTGTAGAGATGCAGAGGCCAAAGGCATAGTATGGGAAATGTTGAACTATTAAGAGGAATTTTGATTTCCTCTCATTACGTTTTCTTATTTGGGGCCCTGGGATTTATGACCCACTGGAAGCTGTTCCCTTTTAATATTAACCTCCCTTGGCTAAAACCTGCCTCATAGAATGAAGGGAAGAGTTTTGACATTCCTGAGATAAGAAGGCCGAAAGAAGTGAAGGCTCACCAAAGTGACTTCCCTGCCCTTATTTGTTGGAGGGTTCCCTCTGACTCCATGCTTGGGTTAGCTTTCTGATTCATCAATATCATCCAAAGATCCAAAGATCGCAATAGGTCAGAAATGATTTCTCCGTCTCTGACGTCATTTTCCTCCACAGACACTTGGTCAGAACCCTGATCTTGTTTGAGGGTTATTTTTCCACACCTGAGCCTGTGCTTAAATAGAATAAAACCCAGGGTTTCGCCTCTGGGATTTCTGGGATTTGATAGTCAGCAGCAACTACTTTTCAGATGAATTCATAAGGAAATAGTTTTCTCCTAACAGGAAGAAAAAAGAGGCAGAGGAAGTTGGAAACCCATTTACACTGATGCAGCGTGGTCCTGAAAATCCATTAGACAGTGGGCTGAAGTAAGAACTTGATTTCCCCAAAGGGCAGGAAGACGGAACTGGTGATTTTCATCCGACTTGGGACAGTAGAAAATCACCGTTTTTCCCAGCTATCAAACAGGCCAAAAGAAAAGCCTGGAATTTAGTGAAGTTTTACAGAAAGTTTAAAAGAGTTTTAGATCTAGGGAAGACAAGAGGAGAAGAGGAAGACTTCCAGGCCTGCAAATGTGTGAGCTCCAATTGCAAAAGTGCTTGCTTCTCCTCAGATGGCTAAAGTTAGTTTTGTGATTTCTTTTACCAATTTAGATGTTCTTGTCAAGGTCAAAAAGTAGCCAGAATCACAGATTAGATATTTAAAATTGAGCTCTTTAAGAAGTGGATTCTTTCATCTTGGGTTTGATAAATTGACAGTATGATTTTATAACTTAAGGCAGAATGCCCTTTTGGATAATAACTGTATTAAGTATTTTAAGTGGTTATGGGGCAGAGAGGGGGCTCAGTGGATAGAAAGACCAAGAGATGGGAGGTTCTGGATTCAAATCTGACCTCAGATATTCCCTAGCTGTGTGAGTCTGGGCAAGTCACTTAACCTTAATTGCCTAGCCCAGTGATGGTGAACCTTTTAGAGACTGTGTGCCATGCCCTGCCCTGCTTCCCCAACCCCAAACAGGGGAGGGAGAAAGCTCTCCCATTGGGCTGCTGGGTGGTGGGGTGGGTGAAGTGAGGAATGTCCTCAGCACAGGTGAAGAGGGAGAGGGGAATGGCAGGAGCACTCAGCTGCCCTCCAGCTTTGCCCCCTGTGAGCTGCCTACCTTACCCTGCCCCATGCACTCCCATTGGGTTGCTGAGTAGAGGGGCAGGTGATGTGAAAAAAAGTCATCAGGCACAATAGAGAGGGGCAAGGGAGAAGCTCTGCCCGAGTCCCTCTGACTTTCTAGTACCAAACTCGGGGGAAGGGAGGGCAGCCATGTGCTCACAGAGAGCTCTCTGTGTGCCATCTTTGGTACCCATGCCAAAGGTTCGCCACCACTAGCCTAACCCTTGCCACTCTTCTGCCTCAGAACTAATACTTAGCATTGATTCTAAGACAGAAGGTCAGGATTCTTAAAAATAAAAAGATCATACTCTGATTTGTCAGAATTGACCTAGGACCTTGGAAAGTCATTAGCATCGAGAAGCTTTCCCATAAACCCTTACCAACTCTGTGAAAGAAGCTACTGGGAGGAGCATGTAAACAAGACTTGGAAATCCAACAGCAGGGACTAGAGATAATTTGGGGGAACTTTAGATTTGGTTTACTGAGGAACTAAACACTAGCCAGCAAACATTTACAGTCTACTGAGGATTGCTTACTTAAAGTTTGCTTGTATGGTATGGTTTACGATGAGATCTTTGCCAGCTCACTGCATAAACTGTAACTCAACTGATGTATTGGCATTATGTCGGAATCCACTCGGCTCACAAGCTCAAAGTTTCCGAAATTTCCCTTTCATTCCAAGAGTTGATGTGCACCGGGATGCATGGGATGTCCGGGGAAGACCTTTGGTGTGAGGACTTGCCAAGCCCTTTTCCTCCTTTGGTGTTGCACTTTCACCCAGCTCTCACCTGTGGCTCTAGGAAGCTGTAGAATGCCCAGAGGCCACACTCCGGTAAACTGTCTTGGCCAGATAGCTCAGACACTGAAGATGCCAAGGTCATCCACTGCATCCCAAGCTATCACCAGTCATCCTGACCTTTGTCTTGTCACTGGACTTTGAGGACTCTGGAAGAGACAGTGAGGTGGACAACTTTGAGCAACCCTGTCTCTCTTAAATCTAATTTACTCTCGAGTCAAATGACATCACCCAGTGAGGGGCATGAAGGACCACAACACAACGAATGCAGTCGGAGTCCAGTGAGCTATCCAGACCAAATGCAACCATGAATTTCATTTATGTGCAAAACCCCAGAAGGTTATTATTTTCATAATCTTTAGGGAATAATTTTGCTGTAGGAGATCTTAAATGGGGAAATGAAAAGCTTTCAGAAAAAAAATGTATTTTTTTTAGGTATTTTATTTTACCAATGAAATGCAATAACAAATTTCTATATAAGTTTTCTGAAGTTAGATGCTCAAAATTGTCTCTCTTTCTCCCATTCCTGCCCTTTCTAGAGCTGTCAAACAATTTGACCTGGGATATACGTGTATTATCCATATTGGTCATTTTTATAAGAGAATAATACTACAAAACCAAGACTCCCAAATAGACACTCAAATAGACTAAAGGGGAAAATTGTCTGCTTTGATCTGCCTTCTGACTCCCACAGTCCGTTCTCTGGAGGTGGGATGGCATTTTGTCATAAATCTCTCAGAATTGTCCCAGATCGTTATATTGCTGAGAACAGCTAAATTTATCACGGCTGATCATTCCACAATGTTGCTGTTACTGTGCACAATGTCCTCCTGGTTTTGCTTACTTCACTCTGCATCAGTTCACATGGGTCTTTCTGAATCATCCTGCTTATTTCTTATAGCACAGTAGCATTCCATTGCCAACATGTACCACAACTTGTTCAGTCATTCCCCCATTGAGGGACACCCCCTCATTTTCCTATTCTTAGACACCACAAAAAGAGGCTATAGAATTTTTCTATAAGTAGGTCCTTTCCTTCCCCCTTTTTATGATCTCTTTGGGATACAGACCTACAATCCTGTGGTACCACAGGATCAAAGGGTATGTATTGTTTTCTAGCCCTTTGGGCATAGTTCCAGATTGCTCAGTTTGAACCCAGGACCTCCTGTCTCCACTAAGCCACCTTGGAAGAAGGATAATCTTGACTTGCTATTTTCACAACTATGTCCTTCCTTTCCTAGGGGCTTTCTCTGACTATGGGGAGAGAATGCAAATGTTCTATAATGGACTTTAGTTGTAGTCAACAAGTATCTCAGAACTGCTAAGTGGAAATGATCCAAATGTTTTGCATTTGTTTTTTCTGCTCTTGGCTGTGTGACTGTTACTTGTATGACTTGTGAAGAGTCAATTCTTGGACTTGCTTCCCGCCTTGCCCACTGGGTTCAATAGTCATATAGCCTGATTAGATTAGAACTGGACAGTATTCCACCTTTTCTAGGCCACAGCAATAGCATGTGAGGGCGAGTTACAGGCGTTGGATCTTTAGATTGTTCTCATTCTTTTTTTTTAATGACTTCTCTAGGGAGTCAAGGAAAAAGTATATGCTTTCTCTCTGATCCCTGAAGAACTCAAAGGAATTTGTATTCTTCAGATGGAGTCGGGAGAAAGGATCTGCTTATCTGTGACCCAGGACAATACATACACAAAGAATCTGGGCCACATGTTTGCTACAGGGCGGTTGTCTTTTTTTTTTTTACCTGGGGTAGAAGGGGTCAGAGGAAGCTACGGGTAGCGCTGTTTCTTTTAAAAAATAATAAACTCATTGAATCATTTTTCAAATGCACAGAGTAGAGGGAACACTAGAAGAATGAGCTAAGCCAAAAAGACTTAGAAAGTTACAGGTTGAAATGAATATCTCTTTAAAAGAAAAGCAAACTGTATGTAACAGAGATTCCATTTCATATAGGACATAAATACAATTAAACATGGGTGACAAATTTTCCCTTTCTATCTCACCAAAAAGAAAACCAGCTCCTTTGTGCAGGCATCAGAGTTACTGATGCACCTGTAACACTCGGCATTCGCCCAATCCACAATAAAACAACTGAGGCAGCATTCTGAGCCAATGCCCATTTATTTACCTAGAGGTACTTGGCCCCTCCAAAATATGGGATCCCAGACCTTCCTCATGCTCTGAGAGCCTCTCCTCCAGAAAACAGCTTTTGTTCCCTTCCAGTCATGGAAGTCCTTTGGTCTGTCAGGGCATCAAGGAGTGATCTCAGTGGTGGGTTCCAAGCTCTTGGCATGTATGCCCCTTGGTCACATTGTTACCTAACCGCGGTGGACATGTAGCAATGACTACAATGTACAATGTAGCAGTCCACCCTACTTAGTGCTGCCCATTTTATCATCAGGTCAGCTTTATCGACACACTTTACTTTCTTGTTAAGGCAGCCCAGCTGGCTGGGTGGAAGGGCTTCTTTCCCCATCTTTAATATCCAGGAGGCTGAGGACATTTGAGCGGAGGCCCCCTTTTGAGTCATGTCATTCCCTTCTGGCCATGTTGACCAAGTAAGGCCTGATGTAGAACTCCTGGGGGGAAAAAGACTTGTTTTTGGTAATCCTTGAACCCAGAACTATGCCTAGGGGCTTCTGATGACTGTAATCACTATCCCTGTGGAATCACTTTAAATTAGATAATAGTGATTAGGACTAATCCAGGATAAAATGATTGATTGCAGATGGACAGGGCCTACTAAAATAGGGTAGGGCTCAAGTTACTTCTCCTACATTTTGTGTTATAATTGTGGACTTGGGGGGGCGGGGTGGCACAGCGGTGGCATACCTTGGATCCACCAGCAAAGAGAATGCAGCCTTGGTCGCAAAGAAGCTCCAATCTCCTGATCCAGCTTTGGGAGACCAGAATGGGGTCAGAGAAGGAGGTCACCATGGGCCCCAAGGACAGTCCCATTAACCTCGTCATCAATTGCTCATGGGTCTATTCCATCAGGGCTCGGAGGACTTCATACTGAGGCCCTGGAAGACTGAAACTGTGTCCCAGGACAATCCTTTTATGACAAATCTATGGCAGGGCGTGGACTTGGAGATTTGAGCAGAGCTGGGGATGTCCGTGGCCCTGCCAGGCCAGACACCTCAAGGTTCCCTGGAATGCCATTGGAACTCATTCAAGCCTTTGCTATTTGAGGAGGGTATTTTGAGAAAAAAAGGAGTCAGAGTTCAGTGATCAGTTCTGGCATCCCAGAGAATGAAAGGGGCCCTGAGGTCCTTCCTCACCACTACCACCTATTGCCCACAGTCCCCCAGCTGAACGGAGACTTTCGGCCCCAGCTACAGCTAAAGCCGCTGCTGTATTCGACATTGTAACGGTAACCCTGGCACTAGTTACAACATAACTGTGCTAGAGATTGTCCAAAGTGAAGCAGGCTTTGCCTGTAACAGTGTAACAGCAGCACACGCTGCTACTTGTAGTTAGGTTGTAGTTGCTGTCCATCCAGGCCGCTGGTAGTGTTACTGTTGCAGCTAGCTAACTTTACTTTGTAACTCGGCTGGCCGCTACTTTCGAGTTCTCCGCCATGCCACTGTGTATCCTCTGGGTAGGGTTACTGTTGTTAGGGTTAGAATTGCCTGGAGACCACTTTGTAATTGCAGGCCAGAGGAGGAGGGAGGAGAACAAAGCCAGCTTTAAGGCAGTCTGATGTTCCAGGAAAAAGAGAGGGACTTCCGGTCGTCCCCTCACGTGAGCCTCTCTCATTGGAGGATTCGGACATCAGCCCAACCAACCAGGGGTGCTCCAGTATGTAACCCAGCCAGCAAGGTGGCAGAAAGAGAAGAGCTGGGCCCCAGGCTTCGCTTTCCAAAGCCCGCGCTTGTTTGGGGCACCAAAGAGCGTAGAGCTTCACATGGACTTTCCACACTGTCACCGTGCCCTTGTCCACGCTCTTTCCAGTGCGCGGCATCTTTGGTGTTTCCAAGCACGGGTGTTTGGGTTCTGGGATTGGGGCTTGGCCCAGCCTTTCTGGCTTGCCTCTTCCAGAGGCCATTCCCACCGTCGTCCAGATTCCTGGCTTGCCACACTAGAACGGGGGGGGGGGGGGGGGGGGGAAGAATTGGCTCTGGTTAGGCTTGCTCACCCGGAGGGGGTGGCAGCCGGTAGGATGGGGACTGCAGCAGCTTGGCCTTTAGGGAACACACAGATAGATGTAATGCCGAAGAATAGACGCCCTGTCCCCTCCCTCAGTGGCCTGAGGCTCCCACTTCCTCTTGACCTTCCTAGCAGGAGTCAAGGTCTCCCTGGGAGGAAGAGGTGGGGGACAGCAGGAGACTAGCGCCAGAGTCCCCGCTTCCCTGGGAGCCATAGCCACACGGATGGGTGCCCGCGCCCAGAGCCCGCATGGGCCAAGGTGCAGATGCAGATGCAGATGCATGTGGGCCTGAGGGCGGAGGGGGACCGGGGGGGACACCCACGATGTAGGGGGGGGCGAGAAAGGACCAAGGATCCCGCTAAGGCCACTGGGAAAGCGCCGCGAGAGCACGTGATTCCCCGAACTACCGAAACCCCGCCTTCCCTCTCCTCTTTCCCTTTCTCCTAGCTCCGCTAAAGAGCTACCCCTGTCGGTCTAGGCGTTGCCAGAGCAGTGGGTGAGGGGCGGGAGGTTCTGGGAGAGGCGGGTACTTCCCGGGGTCAAGCTGGCTGGGGCGGGGCCACAGGCCAAGACTGAACCAATGAGAGCGGATTAACGGGCAGCGATGGGTCAATGGGAGGGGAGGTCAGGAAATGGCCGCATTCATAGGAGGAGAGGACGAGGGCGGGTCCGGCCAATGGGAGAACACGACAGGGGCGGGCTCGGCCTAGAGTGGCAAGCGACAGCAGTCACCTGAGCGGCGCTGGCCTGCGAAGGTGCTGCGCGGTCATGGCGGCGGCGAGATCCCGGACTGCTGAGCTTAAAGTGATGGCCGGTGCGTCGGCGGCCCGGCCCCCGGCGTCATCGCCATCGTCGCCGCCGCCGCCGCCGCCGCCGCCGCAGCTGCTGCTACTGCTGCTGGCGCTGTTGCTTGCCGCCGCGGCCACCGCCGCGGAGCAGCAGGTGCCGCTGGTGCTCTGGTCGAGCTCTCGGTAAGCGGGAGGGAGCCGGGGCCGGGGTGGGGCCGGGGAGCCGGGAGGTCCTTGTCGGTTGCCAAACGAGCGAAGGAGCTCTGCCCCCCTGATTCCCTCAGCTCCAGCCCGTGCCCTGTCCCCCGATGCCACTTTGGCATTCTCTCTCTTCTCTTCCCCGCGGCAGGGACTTGTGGGTCCCGCTGGAGAATGCCCACGAAGGGCACATCACCACGGATGGCCAGCTGGCCTCCTACCTGGACCCGGCCCTGGAGAAGGGACCCCGAAACGTGCTGTTGTTCCTGCAGGAAAAGGTCAGTGATTCCTTGGCTGGGGTTCGAATGCCACCTGCCTGGCCCCCTGCTCCCTCCGGACTCAGTGGGACAGACCCACCCTGGGCAGGAAGGGGTCCCCAACCCCCCAACCCCCCTTCAGAGGCTCGCCAACGGGGACAAAAGCAACTGCTGGCCAAGCCTTGGGTGGCAGAAGTGCTCAGAAGTCATTTAGAGGACAGGAGAGATCTGGGAAGCCTTCTTGGAGGAGCTCAGTCACACTGGGGAAGGGGGGGTGGCAGCAAGGAAACAAGGCTGCAACCCAGGTGAAAGTCACCTCTGGGCTGGAATGGGAAAACCAGAGCAGGCTGGCTGGACCGGGTTTGGGGCCTGGAGCCTTTATCGCCTTCCCTACTCTCCACCCATTGAATTGATGTTTGTAAAGGCCAGCTCTGATCCTGTTCCAACCACACCTCCCGGGTTTGGGGCTGCCTGGTTTCAGCCTGCCTTTGCAGGCTCGATGAACAGCGCTCCCCCCACGTGTATTCTGCTTTCCAATCCAGGTGGCCTGCTTGCTTCCAGGTTCCCACCTCCCTTCCTTTGCACAAGCTGGCTGCCCTGCCCATTGGAATCCCTTTCCAGTAATGGGTTATTTTCCAGTGTTTTCCAGTGATGGGGACGGCCAATGTGTGTGAGGCTGGAAGAGTAGCTTAGAGCCAAGTGACGCCAGCCTGGAGGGATCAGAGGCATCTGTCCTGGGGTTACTCTCCCCTAAGTGCCTGACTGGCATCGCGCCCCCCCTCCCCCATTAGAACTTTTCCCTGGGAGGGCTTCCAGCCTCTGGGGAGCTGGGCAAGACAGATTTCCGCTCTCTGCCATTCCAAGTCAAGTGGGGAATTCCAGAGTTGCTCAAGCCCCCTTCCTCTTCTGCTCTCTTCCTCTTGCCTATTCACAAGTGCCCAGCAGGATGACACTGTGTGCTTGCCCCAGCCTAGCTTTCTTCCTGGTCTGGTGACTAAGCCAGCCATGGCCTGCTCTTCCTAAGGCTTCTTGGCTTGCTCTTGCCAGTGAGGGAGGGAGGAAGGAAGGAAGGAAGGAAGGAGACACTTCCAAGAACTCTGGAGAGTGCCACCATGTGCCCTCCCACTGCGGGAAAATGGCAGACTGCTTAGGCTCTGCCATCCAAGTTCCCTAGGCCATGGGCCCCTGGGAGAGTGTTGCCCTGCCCCCAAGTCTGAAGGGGCTTCTCTCCCTGCCTCTCTTTTAGCTAAGCATTGAAGACTTCACTACATATGGCGGTGTGTTCGGCAACAAGCAAGACAGTGCTTTCTCTAACCTGGAGGTACTTGCCCTCCCCAAGCCCCTTCATAGGCTCCCTCCCTCACCTCATAGCTTGTTCCTTATTATCTCGAAGCACCAGACCGCCGTCGCTGGCCTCCTGCTTGACTGGGGAAGAAGAGGGGGCTCTGAGATCTGGGAAGGAGACTGACTCCTCCTACCCAAACCACGGGGCGGGCAGCAAATGGACAGGCTAGGAGGCCTGGGAGAGGCTAGAATGTGATTGGAATCCCCAGGAAAATGGGAGAAGGGAGGAAAAGACCAGCTTGGAAGGGGAAGTTGAGCAAGGATGACAGCTGACTTTTCAATCCTCAGAACACGCTGGACTTGGCTCCCTCTTCCTTGATTCTGCCTTCGGTGGACTGGTATGCAGCCAGCACCTTGACCTCTTACCTGAAGGAGAAGCTAGGAGCTAGCCCCCTCCATGTAGACCAGGCCACCCTGAGGGAGCTGAAGCTCAATGACAGCCTGCCTGCTCTCCTACTCCTGAGACTGCCATACACGACCAGGTATGGGCCAGCCCAGTCCAGCACAGCCTAGTCTTCTGGGGACACAGGGATGCCTGGATAGGGCCCAGCACTTAAGGTGGTGCTTTGTAAGGAAAGGTGAAGCCGGGTCCCATTCTCTGGGGTCCAGGTGATGCCCAATCTTGGCAGTCCTCCCTTGGACCCCCAGTACCACCTTAAAACAGACTTAAGAAAAGAAGCGACCCGACCTAACTTTTCTGCCCTGTCTCTTGGGCCTGCCTTCAGAAGGCAGCTCCTCCCTTCGCCCTCTACGCAGTCATTGCACAGCATGAAGAATGTTGAAAAGGCTGCTCAGCTAGTAAGCTTTTGGATCGAGGCCTCAGGAAGCACAGAAGGAACCTCATGAGATAGGGAGGGATTTCAAGACTGAGTGGGGCCTTGACCTTTCCAGGAGGAGGAGCTGAGGCAGGCCCATCTGCCTGGAAGGTCTGCAATTGTAGGCCACTTGCTTGGTGGAAGGAGGTCTGAGGCACACAGTTTCTTTCCCAAGATGTCCACCTGGTCATGGCTGCCAGTTGAGAGCTAAAGGCACTCATTGCTTAGGGAATGAACCTGTAGCTCTCTCTCCAGACTTGATTCCACTTTGGCCTTCTCCTTTGCTTGAGGACAGGCAAGTGAGGAAGTCTCACACTCCCTCCTCCCCCCCCCCCCCCCCTTTCCTCCCTCCCTTGCTCTCTCTCCTCTCTCCCTCTCAGTTCCGGCTTGATGGCCCCGAAAGAAGTGCTCACAGGCAATGGTGAGTGGGACTGGATGCAGGAGCCTTCCAAGGCCCAGCCCTGAGCATGCCGGGTGGGGGGCTGCACAGATTCCTGTGGCACAGCACTGGAGAACAAGGGCTGGGTTTGAGCCCTGGCCCAGCTCCGCTTTGTGGCTTTGAGCAATTACTCCCTTGATCTGGACCGAAGTTTTCTCTGTAGACTGAGGGAGTTGTCCTCTGAAGTCCCTTTAGTTCCCAATCCCGGGTTTTGTGAGATGCCCACCCGAATCCCCCAACCCAGTTCCCATGGCTTAAATCGTGTTGGGCCTCTCCTGGTAGTCCAAAGGTCTGTCTGCCATGGGGATGGGGGAAGTGTGGGAGAAGCCTCTTGGCAAGTGGTCCCTCCCTGAAGCAGCAGGTGGCTCGGAACTCTGATCTGGAAGTGGGGGGGGGGCATGGGAAGAAGAGCCCCTGCCATTCTCCAATCATTCTTTTCTCTGTATCTCCCCCCACCGCCCCCCCCCCCCCAAGATGAGATTATTGGGCAGGTGATGAACACACTCAAGGCAGAAGGCGTACCCTATACAGCCATACTGACTGCTGTTCAGCCTTCCCGGGTAAGCTGCCCTACCAGCCTTGGTGGGGATGGGAAGAGGGCTAGAGGATCAGAAGCCCAAGGAAGCTGGTGTGTTATCTGGGTCTTTGGAGAAGGGTTGGCATTTGGGAGGGCCCTGCCCACCTTCCAAGATGGGCTTTAGCCAGGGGCCTGGAAGAATAAGTAAGTCCAGTTTGGACAAGTTGGAGCTTCAAGTAGAAGGAGTGGAGTGGCAAGAAGCAAAGCTGAAAGACCAGTTGGGGCACTTCTGTCAGGCTGTCAGGTTTGGCCTTTATCCTATAAGCAGTGGGGAGCTATGGAAGGTTCGGAGGGGCTAGAGGGGACGAGAGCAGAATCTGAGAACTTGGTTAAGGAATTAGTTAGAGAGGGCTGAGAGCAGTGAGGAAGGAGGCTTTTGCAGCAATTAGTCAAGAGGTGGTTCCTAGACTTTGTGGAAGGGGGTAGAAAGGCGGGGCCATGGGAGAGACCTTCATTTAGGCAGCCAGAGGAGAGGGATCTGAGATGGCCATGAGGCACCTTGGTGCCAGTCAGAGAAATAGACCTGTTGGGAGGAGACGCTTGGTGGGGGTCTTGCAGCAGATGACAAAGTTGGGCTTCTGGGGTGGCAGAGTCAGTGGACTGGTGGGCACCTGCTTTCAGCTCTCCCGAGACAAGGCGTGCGTGTCTTTTGCAGGTGATTCGGGACTTGTCGTCGATGGTGTCTGGGGGTCTGGGGCGGCACCTCCTTGGAGAGAATGAGGATTTTAAGCCGGAGCCATCCCCGTCCCTGCCCCTTCCACCAGTGAGCTACAATGACACAGAGCCTCGAATCCTCTTTTGGGCCCAGAATTTCACGGTGACCTATAACAATGAGTTGAGGGACCTGACTGCACTCACCTTTGGAAACCCAGCCCTCAACCTGAGCAGCTCCAGCTGGAACAGCTCCTTTGCCCAGTAAGGGAGCTTTGGGAGGAAGGAAGCTGGGGTGGGCGGGAGAGGGGGGGGGTGACTGCTCCAGCAGTGGAGGGGCACATGTGGACCAGGAGTAGAGCCAGCTGGGAGTTAGCCCCAGTTCGCTGTTAATGAGCTTGTGCCAGTGCGAGCAGGATTTGTTCCATTGGGGGCAGCCTTTAGGAGAGCCTCTTGAGGCCTGCCTCCACATCGGTGGCTATCCTACCTACCTGGATGACATTAGGGCCGGGGAAGAGAGCCCTCCCTCCCTGCCTGTCGCCAGATGATGAAGACTCATACAGGAAGGGAGTCTTCACTTGATGTCCTAGATAGGGGCGAGTGGTGGTCCAGCCTGTGCTAGAAGACTCCCAAGAAGGAGAAGCTAGCGCCTCTCCCAGCAAGCCTTTCCACTTGATCAGAAGTCAAACTGTGGGGTAGCTTAATGGGGCTGTTTCTTTTTCTCTCTTTTACCACTCCTCCCTCACTTCACCTCCATCAGTCCTAGTTCTGCCTTTTTGGACCCAGCAGAAAAGTCTAGTCCAAATAGGTGGCTTGGTAGATTGAGAGCCAGGCCCAAAGATGGGGGTCTTCAGTTCAAATTTGGCTTCAGGCACTTCCTAGCTGGATGACCCTGAGCAAGTCACTTAACTTTTCTACCTCAGAACCGATACTTAGTATCAATTTTAAGGTGGAAGGGAAGGGTTTAAAAAAGAAAAGTCTACTTGTGCCTTCCAAGGATAGCCCTTCAAAGACCTGAATGGTGCTCACTTCTCCCAGAGTCCTCCATTCTCCAGGCTTCGTATGTGCTCAGGCCCTTCGCTGCACCCTCAGATGTCATGGACTCATGGGCCCCTCTCCAGCCAAGCCGTGTTGCCTAGGCTTGACCATGGCACCTAATAAGGGCCCAGGATGGTGGGATGATCTCTTCCCTGTTCACAAAGGCCTAGTGTCACCATTTGGGGGTCACTGGCTCACTATGACCTTGCTGTCCGCCAGTCCCCAGATCCTTCTCAGAACAACTTCTGCCTCTCCAGGCTTCCTCCATCTTCTCTTTGGACTCTGTTCCTGATTCCTGTCTCTTGTAAGAGCTCTGGAACATGCCTTGAGTTCATGGTGGGCAGCTGAGCGTGCTCTTCTAAGCCATTTGGGTTCTGTTCTCCTCCTTGGCAGGGAAAACAGGATTCAGCACGGAGTGGGCCCTTTGCTTCTAGTAGAATCAAACAGGGCTCTCCTTTGTCCCAAGCTCCAGCAGGGTCCCGCCACGCCCCTACACTCATCCAAAGCTAACCATGCTGGCTCTCGGCCTCTGTTCATCCACATCAGTCAGCTTCTTCAGACAAATCTCAGCTTTCCTCCTTGGGAGAATTGTTTGCCCCCTTTTCCAGCCCCTCCCGTTTCTGCCAGCCATTTCCCCTGAGGGGCTCCCGCCTTGCCCCATCGCACACAGTCCCCCTCTGTTAAAACATCACCTCGCTGGTTTCTCCAGCTTCTGAAGGGTGAAGGATCACTAAGGAAAGTCAACTAGTCCTTGCAGGCTCCCATTCTGGCTAACCTGTCCAGGGAGTTGGGCCTGTATTCCAGCCCCCAAACACTCTTTCTCCCTCAGAACATTAACCTATGGTCCTTCCTCCTTTGCCATTCCTGGATCCCTTTGCATCCGGAGACCTGGTTTCTAAACCCTTCCTTCTTTTGCAACTGGTTCCAAGGCAGAAGAGTGCGAAGAGCTGGGCAATGGGGGTTAAATGATCTGTTCTGGGGCAGATCTGAACCCAGAACCTCCCACCTGTAGGTCTGGTGCTGAAGTCACATGGTGGGTCTCATCCCACCGAACACGTGAGTTTCCATTATGTCCATGGGATCAGATTTGTCCCCTCGCCTCAGGACTGCGAGTCCTTAGTGGCTATTACTGGAACCCTGGGCATTTGGTTCTTTTCATCCTTGCCTTCTGTCCTGGAATCCCAGAGCAGAAGAACAGGCAGTGAGAGTTGAGTTCTTTGCCCAGGGTCACACAGCGAGGGTTAGCTTTGAACCCAGGATCTCTAGTCTGCAGGCCTGGCCTGGGGAATCTCGTTTGTAGACCTCTGAGGCTGTGAGTTTACTACGTCACTGCCTTTCTTGGTCAGCCTTTTAAGGTGGAAGCAGCTCTCCAGAGTGAAGTGAAGCAGGCCAGGCTGCCCATGGCGGCTGCGGATTACTTTGTGAGTGTCCTTTTTTCACTGGGTGAAGACCCGCCTTCCCAAGCCTGCCCCCACGCCCTGCAGTGGAAAACTAAAGAAAAACAAAAGTCTGTCCCCAAAGGCCCTGTGAGTTGGCAGGCCTCCAGAGGCACAGTTGTTGGTCTTTCATACTGCTCGGAGTTCTAATTCCTTCAAAGGTGTTTGTCTCTACCGAACTCCTGGAGTTTGTTTCGAACTAATGCCTTCTTTGCGCTCTTCTTGTTCAGTTGGCTGACTCTGTGACCCCTGGCAGATGCTGGAGCCATTGGCTTTTCCCTTCTCAGCTTGTTTTACAGCTGAGGGACCTGAGGCCCACAGAGTCAAGTGACTTACCTAGAGTCACATGGCCAGGAAGTGTCTGAGGCAAAATTTGAATTCAAGTCTTCCCTGATTCCAGGTCCAGTGCTCTAACCACTGCACCACCTGGCTGCCCCTTAATACTGGCCTCCGATTTCCTCAGCCACCTTCTTCCTTTGCCTTCCCATTTTCCTATGGAGTGATATAGCTTTCTGGAACCAACTCTGTTCTGATGACAACAGCAGCGGCACTTTTGTGCCTCTTGTATCCATTTGAAGGTCATCTCGGCTTGTGACTCATTTCTTCCAGCTCAGTTTTAGGTACACCAGGCCCGGGCCTTTGGGCCTGGGCAACACTGTTGCTCTGCTTATTTGTATCTGTACTCGGGCTGCCTGGTGTGTTCTCCGAGTTGCAGTTCATTTTGATAATGGACACTTTGTAGCGGGCCTACAGAGCTCTGCTACTTCCCCCCCTCCCTGTCCCATGATTCCCCGGGACAGAGATCCAAATTGTGTTTTTGGTCCCAGACGGCAGGCCCTGAGTTTTCCCAGTTGTCTGTCAGGTCTGCCCGTGTTTCTGGAAGCATTTCCGGGTTTGTTTCTGCAATATGATCTTAGCAGAGACAGATGCTTTGTAGTTGGCTCTTTCTTTGCCTGCAGGAGAGAAATGTGGACATTCATTTGTTTTTTGGTCTCCATTGTTGGGTTTTTTTTCTTGGTTCCCACCTCTGCAGAAAAGGATGGTCTTGTTTTCTCTTTGCCTGTCCTTAATGCCTCAACTTCCTTTTCTTGTCTTCTAGGTAACCTTCCTATTAAATAACAGTGGTGTCCTTGGGTAGCTTTGCCTTCCCCTTGGGCCCATTAGAAAGGCCTCCAGCCTCCCTCCTTTTCTGAGTTTTACATAGATGATATTAACATGGGTTTAAAAATCAGGAAGGCCCAGGTTCAGATCTGCCTGTACACACTAGCTGGGTGGCTCAGGGCGCTCACGTCACTTCTGCCTGTCTCCATCTGTAAAATGAAGATAGCAATAGCACCACGTGAGATATTTGGAAAGTGCTTTGCAAACCTTAAAGCTGTCTAGAAAGGCTAGCTGGGATGGCTGTGGCCGGGTCATTTCTTCTGAGGCTCTACTTGGACTCTGGAAGTGGACTTCCCCCAGGAGGCCAAGCTCTCAGGACTTGCTTCTCCACTGCTGCCTTGGGCTAGTTGTCTTCGGGATTGTGGGTGGGTCCTAGGTAGGGTGACCAGTGCCAAGTCCCCGGGAAGTAGCCTCTGACCCTGATGAGAACCTAGCTGATGTTCTGCTTCCCAGCCGGAGCCCTGGACTTCTCTTTGGGGGCTTGTTGGGTTTCCTCCTTTTCCAGAGCTTTACTGGGGCGTCTGTAGGGCCACATCTTCACGTTGTTCTCTTTGAGGAACATGGCAGGCCAGTGGGAGTTCAAGCTGTGACTAGGGAGTCAACTTGCTTTCTGAGTAAGTTGGACTGAATGTGCCCCCAGAAACCTTCAGCGCAAGGACATGCGCAAAGCTGACCAGCCCTCCCTCTTTTCCGTTTCCCAGGCTCGCCATGACATATGAAAACGTCTTTGGCTCGTTCCTGACAATCAAGTAAGTGTGTACCCAGGCCTGGGACGTCGGGGCAGGTGGACAAAGCTTGGTCAGCCCCACTGATCATCTCGACTTGCTCTCCCAGGCTCATCCTGAACAATCGCTTGTACCCCGTTTCGGCCCGGAGTTGGTTCACCATGGACCGACTAGAAATCCACGTCAACAACTCGGTGGTTGTCTTCAATTCATCCCACATCACAGCACCCAGCATCTATTCCTTCCACTGCGAGTACGTCAGCACGGAACGGTCCAAGAATAGCCTCCTGGTGGCTTTGCCCGGCTCCTCCGCCTGGCACGTGACGTTCCAGGATTTCCAGGTAGGGGTAGAAGAGCGCAGAAGGGCTTGGCCGAATTGCCAAGGATTGGCTTGGGTCATCACAGACTAGGTTCGTGAGCGGGTTTTGAGATACAGGATGGCATAGATTCTCTCCTTAAAGTGATGCCCTGGGGGCTGCTGGGTGACCCTGGCCAAGTCACTTAGCCCTCCTTGCCCAAGCCAGAAGGGGGGAAATTCCAGAACCTGAAGGCAGCAGGCTTGGGATCTGGAGGGTGACTAGAAATGGAGCCCCACCCCTCGGCTGCCCCAGTGCTTCTACCTCTCCTTGCCCTCCAGATTCAGGCCTTCAACCTGTCCGGTGGCAACTTCTCATATGCCAGCGACTGCGCCAGCTTCTTCTCCCCTGGCATCTGGATGGGGCTGGTCTCCTCCCTCATCATGCTCTTCATCTTCACCTACGGGCTGCACATGATCCTCAACCTCAAGACCATGGACCGCTTCGATGACCACAAGGGGAGCACTCTCTCTGTGCCCCTGACCGAGTGACCCTTCCTTGGGCTCCCAGCCTCAGTAGCTAGCTAGGCCTCCCTGTACCTGCTTCCTCCCTCTCTCCATGGAAACCAAAAGCAGACCCCAGGAGAAGGGCAGGCTCCCCTCCCCTCCCCCACGGTGTATGTATAATATATGAAAAAGCCCCAATTCCCCCCCCCCTATTTATTTCCCCAACAAGCCCTGCCCTCTGGACTAGCTACTTCGTGGGGGGTGGGGGGTGGGGGGGCCGAGCTTGGCCAACATGGTCGTGTCCTTGTGTTGTGGTGGTCGCTTCTTATGTCTTCGTGTCTTGCTCTTTGGCTGTGATGAGAAATAAAATGGGATGAGGCTTCCCCTCGGTCCTGTCTTTGCTTTGAGCGCCCAGTGGGAATGGAGGGATGGCTGCCGGGGCTGGTGGCAGCGGGAGGGCCAAGGGCCTTCTCTGCCCCTCAGGATGGGGGAGCCTGAATGGATGGATGAATGGATGGATGGGAAAGACAAAGCTGAGTCATGGGAGGGGGCAGGGGGAGGCTCAAGCTGGCAAGCTCCCGACTGGAAGCAGCATCCTGCAGAGGACCGATGGTCTCGTGAACGGGCCCCACCCAGGCCTCGAGTAACCACCCCCCACCCCAGCACCTGCATCCCTGGGGAAGGAGGACACCCCGCCTGCCCCCTTTCCCCCCCCCATTTGCAGCCGGGCTGCTTTAGACGACCCTACTCTTGACAGCCTTAGGGTAGGGCTCTTCCCCCGAAGGGCTCCGCAGCCTCCCTCCCCTAGGTCAGTCCCCCCCTCCAGAGCACAGCCCCTCCCCGTAGCATCTCCGTGGGTAGGAAGATGCGGGAAGGGGCGCGGATGGATCCCTCTCTCGGGCTCTTCACTGGGCTCCCAACCCTCGCCCCTCCCCCCCGCCCCCGAAACGAAATAATTCCGGGGCTAGGGCCAAGGGCCCTGTATCCCCTCGCCCTAGCATCCTGGAAGCCGGCCGGCAGCTTCCGTACTCGGGCGTGGTCCGCGGGGCGACGGGGCGGCGTCGGGGGCGCGGAAGAGCTGGGACTCTTTGGGACGGCGGAAGGAGCTGGTGGAAAGGCGGTACTGAGCCCGCCATCTTTGGTCCATTTCAGCTGCTGCAGCTGGAGCTGGAGCGACGGCGAAGCCGGAACGCGGAGCCCAGCTGATCCCAGCAGAGCCGAACCATGGACGAGGAGTACGATGTGATCGTGCTGGGCACGGGGCTCACGGTGAGTAGGAACCGGGGGCTAGACGCTGGGAGGCCGGGATCGGGACCAGGACGAGGCGCTGAGAAGAGCCCTGAAGGGAATGCAGCACCCCACCCCACCCCCGCTCCCCCTCAGACTCAGAGGATGTCCCCTTCCTTTCTCTCCCCTGTCCCCCAAAGGTTGGCCCCCTCCAGACCAGCCCCCACCAAAGTGCAGCCTCCTCTCCCTACCCCTCCAAGCGGTCCCCATCGCGGCCTTTCTTCCCGTTATCTGTGCGACCTCAGTGTCCCTCGATCCCCATCTGCCTTCCCCTCAATCTCTCTTGAGTCTCCCGTTCTGGATCCCCTATTTCACAGCACCCAAGGCCAACCCCGAGGTTCCCAGAGAGCGTCTTCCTCAGCCCCCACCCCCATTCTCTTGAAGTGTTGGCCACAGGACCACAGAGCAACTGGGAGCCGCAGCAGAACTCAGTTCCCCAAGATGAAAGGGAAATGGGACCCCGGATACCGCAGGGTCGGAGACAGACATGATCCTGCCCCTTTTCCTTCCTCCATTTTCTTTTCTGAGTTTTCTGAGGCAGAGAGGCAGGCTTACCCCTGGGGGGGGGCAGCAGCCACCACCACCTGGTGTGGTCCCTGCCCCTGTAGTGGCCTTGGGTTCAGCCCATCAGACTACATGTAACAGCTATGCCACCCTGCTTAGTCATGTCATGTCGACCTCTTCTTTACTTCCCTCACCTCCCAAGATGGTGCCTTTGAGGGCATGGGCTGAGCTGTTGGGAGGGCTGCTCCCCCATACCCCAGAGTGTGAGATTTGGGTTCCCCTGGCCCTTCCCTGCTTCCCATTGCACCTGTCGTCAGGGTACAGGCGCTTCCTGCAGTGGGGTGTCAGTCACTTGTTTGTCCACTGTCTGCCTTCACCTCAGCAAAAATGGCCTGCGCCATGAGGGACGCAGAGCTACCTCTCCAACCTTTTGTGTGTCTGCTGCCCCTCCTCCCCTTTGGTGAAGGAAGAAAGAGGCCCAGATTTCCTGGCTGGCCCCAAAGTGAGGGGCAAGTTGACGTCCTGTCTCTCCTCCAGGAATGTATTCTCTCTGGCATCATGTCTGTGAATGGGAAGAAGGTGTTGCACATGGATCGGAATCCGTACTATGGCGGGGAAAGCTCCTCTATCACACCCCTGGAAGAGGTGAGGTGGCTTTCCCAGACTCCATTGTCTCCCTCTTTATAGGCTGAGGTCCAATCAGAGGGTTTGGGAGGTGAGGTTGCCACTGACTGAGGCCTCCCTTTTCCTCTTTGTCTCTCTGCTTGCAGTTGTTCAAACGGTTTGAACTCCCTGAGGGGCCCCCTGAAAGCTTGGGCAGGGGCCGAGACTGGAACGTTGACCTGATCCCCAAATTCCTCATGGCCAATGGTGAGTGGGGGGAATCGAGGAGGATGGACCAGGCAGGTGAATCTGGGAATCTGGAGTGAATGTCTCTCTGGCTCTCCCTGTACTCC
This sequence comes from Monodelphis domestica, assembly GCF_027887165.1. Lineage (NCBI taxonomy): Eukaryota > Metazoa > Chordata > Mammalia > Didelphimorphia > Didelphidae > Monodelphis > Monodelphis domestica. The sequence continues at coordinate 86,557,055 of NC_077235.1, forward strand.
CAACAGGTCAGCTGGTGAAGATGTTGCTGTACACCGAAGTGACCCGCTACCTCGACTTTAAAGTGGTGGAAGGCAGTTTTGTCTACAAGGGGGGCAAGATCTACAAGGTGCCATCTACCGAGACTGAGGCCTTGGCCTCCAGTGAGTGTCTCCACCACTTTTCATTCCGCCCAGCAGGGCCCAAGGCCAGAGCTCCTTCATCCCCCAGGGAGTTCCCAGGTTGCACACACTTGGGGGAAGTGACGTGCCCAGAGCACTAGGTGGGGATAGGCAGAGCTGGCACGCTAGAGGGGTTAAGACCACCGTACAGAAGGCCCAGAGTTGAATGAATTCTACAAGCATTTATCAAGTACCCACTAGTACTAGGCACAGGGTAGGGAAGGTAAATTAAAGCCCATTTCCCCTCCTGGAGCTTTTAGCCCAGGCGATGCCAGTGTGTACAGAAGGAAGAGGGGATGAAGGCTGGCCATTGGGGGCACGTTTTATGCATATGTATCTAAGTAAGTAGGACAGAGGTTGCAGGGCAGAGAGAGAGAGAATGGATATGCCTCTGTGGGCACCAGTCCATAAGATAAGCTGGGCCTGAGTTGTGTAGGAGGCCTTTGTTTCATTCCAGAGGTAATGGGGAGCTATGGCAATTTGAGTGGGGGAATAAAATGGTCAGACTCTGCTTAAGGAAGGGCATTTTTGCCAAGATACTGACTAGGAAGCTACTGTCCAAAGGGTCCATCCAGATGAGACAATGAGGGCCTTCTCGAGTGTGCTTGGTGTGTGAGTAGGGAGAAATGGAGATGGCTAGAAACAGCAAGATTAGGCAAGTGAAGAGCTTGAAGACTGCTTGTGGAGCCCGGACAGAAAAAGAAAGGACAAAGGTCTCATTGGAAGGGTAATTCCAGTGGTGGAAGGAATTTTCCGCTTTGGTGGGGGAAAGCATCTTCCGAATATGCAGCCATAAGACAAAAGACAGGCTATAGTGGATTGCTGCTTGCCCAAGTTTAATTTGATTATCAATACTAGTCCCTGCAATCCTCACTCCATTGTTGAGTAGCTCATTTCCCACTGGAGGTGGGGGATGGAGAGCCAGGAAGTCCCAGGCTAGCAGAATGAGAACAGGTCCTGAGTCTCCAGCTTTCTAGTAGTGTTTCTGCCCAGCTCACTGGGAAGGAAAGGGGTGGGGTTGGTATTGGCAGTAAAGAAACTCCTTTCTCCCACAGACCTGATGGGCATGTTTGAGAAACGCCGATTTAGAAAGTTCTTGGTGTTCGTGGCAAACTTTGATGAGAATGACCCCAAGAGCTTTGAGGGTGTCGACCCTCAGACCACCACCATGAGAGATGTGTATAAGAAGTTTGACTTGGGCCAAGATGTTATTGACTTCACTGGCCATGCTCTGGCACTCTACCGAACCGATGAGTAAGAGGACATTCCCCCATTTCCCTTTTACACAGGTGCACAGCCTCTTTGTTCATTAAACCAACTTCCTCTTTCCCTCCCTTCCTTCTCCCTCTTAGCTACTTGGACCAGCCCTGCCTTGAGACCATCAACCGCATCAAACTCTATAGCGAGTCCTTGGCCCGTTATGGAAAGAGCCCCTACTTGTACCCTCTCTATGGCCTGGGTGAGCTACCCCAGGGATTTGCAAGGTGAGTTGGGGGGATGGACAGGTGGAGCGGTGGAGAGAAGGGACATAGTCTCCAATTTTGCTCTTGGTTTTTTTTATTGGCATCAAGCCATTTTCCAGCTTGGCAGTATACTGATTCCACCGCCCTAAGCTTTGGGTGACTGTCCACTGCTTCCTTCCAGCTCTGTTCTCAATACTCAAAGCCAGCTTGCCTTAGCACGGTTCTGAGGGCTGTTAAAAAAACCAACAAACCAGAATAGGCGTTATTGATTTCCCTTAGGTTAGTTGAGAAAACAACCCTAGAGTGGGGGTGTGATTGAGCCAAAGCCAAAACTCAGTCTGCAAAGGTTTCCTGACCACTAGTCACACACTCCATCCTTTGGACCAACCTGAGGGTGGGGCTTCCTCCCCTCAGATTGAGTGCCATCTATGGTGGGACATACATGCTGAACAAGCCTGTGGATGACATCATCATGGAGAATGGAAAGGTGGTAGGAGTAAAGTCCGAGGGGGAGGTAAGCTGGACTGTTCTGGAGCCCTCTCTCCTTTCTCCTTTTCTTCTCTCCCCTCCCCCAAGGGCCAAAAGTGGTTCTGACAAGTTTGCAGTGGCGGGTGCCCCACTCAGAGGTCCAGGGCCTTCTGTCTGGGACACTCAGCTTCAATTAGTCTTGGGCCAAGTCGGTCTGTCCCAATTGTTCTTTTCCTTTTGAGGCACCTTTGTTTTTCATGGCAGGACCAGTTTTAGATTCTGCATGTTGGGAAGAGTTAAAGTAGAGCCACTGTTGGGGGTGTGGCCTTTGAGCCCAAGCAGCCAATAAGAATAAGCCAGGATACCTGCTGACTGGGAAGTTTCTCATCATCTTCTGACCACTTTTGTGAACAACTTCAGTCAGTCTCAGAGACCATAGAGAATGGATGGTATCCTCTCCATCCACCTTCACATGAAATTCATTCAGTCCAAGGAGTTGACCCAAGGTTAGGGCTTTGAGCTGTCAAGGCCATGGAGATGGCCATCTACAAGTCCTTGGCCAATGGGAGAGACTCAGTTAAGTGCGGGAAAGGCCCAGAGAAGATCCCTGCCTGCTGCTAGAGACCCAGCTCAGCAGGTCAGGGTGTCATTGTCTCCCTCCCGCCAGGTGGCACGTTGCAAGCAGCTGATCTGTGACCCCAGCTACATCCCTGACCGGGTTCGAAAGGCTGGCCAGGTCATCCGAGTCATCTGCATCCTCAGCCACCCCATCAAGAATACCAATGATGCCAACTCCTGCCAAATCATCATTCCCCAAAATCAGGTCAACAGGAAATCAGGTGGGCAGTGCTGGAGTGCAGGAATCGAGTGTCTGCATCTAACTCCTCCCTTTGTCAGTCATGGGGAGATACTGTGCTCACCAGACTCCTGGGAGGTAACAGATGTAGTCCTTAGGGACAATCACCAAATCCCAATGGACTGATTGGGTCCCCATCCCTGTAACTAGCTGAGTGGGAACAGGTGCCTCCCACCACAGGCCAGAGCCCACCAGAATCTAATTAGAAGGTAAAGCTTTCTGGGTCAGCGTGTTCAATCCAGTCCCAATGAGGGGCCATCCCCATTCACTCACTGCACTTGTCTCTCCTAAGACATCTATGTGTGCATGATCTCCTATGCCCACAACGTGGCTGCCCAAGGAAAGTACATCGCCATCGTCAGCACCACCGTGGAGACGGCTGAGCCTGAGAAGGAGATAGAGCCGGCGCTGGAGCTCCTGGAACCTATTGATCAGAAGTGAGAGCCCAGGGTGACTGCTGGGAAGCCAGTGTGGGGGACCGTCAGTCTCTGGGTTCCAAAGTCCTCTGTCAAGGGCGGGGACTGCTAGGGAGGAGATGGCAACTGTCATGGAACTCGAATTTCTTCTCCTTAGGTTTGTGGCCATCAGTGACTTGTACGAGCCAACAGACAACGGACTGGAAAGCCAGGTAATCCAGTGCCCTGACTCAGTGGACGGGCGCCAGTGAGGGTGGCTGATTGGCTAGGGCTCCTCTTATCCTCTGAGTATGGGTCCCTCCAGGTTTTCTGTTCCTGTTCCTATGATGCCACCACTCACTTTGAGACGACCTGCAATGACATCAAAGATATTTACAAGCGCATGGCTGGGACAGACTTTGACTTTGAAAACATGAAGCGGAAACAGAATGACGTCTTTGGAGAGGATGAGCAGTGATGGCAGGAAGTAATCCCTCCCCCCTCCCTCCCTCCCTTCGCACCAAGGTTCTTCCCTCCCTCCTTCCTATTTTTTTCTACTTTGAGGCTCAAGGGGAAGGCTAGGATGGGTCACATGAGTCTGCAATGTGCCCCTCCCTCCCTCCCCTCCCCCTCCCGTAGGCCCCCTTCTAATGAATTCCATGTGGTGACCAAACCCTAGCTTGGCGCCTGGGGCACGCCTCCTTTCTTCTCCCTGCCCCCCCTCCCCCAGGGAGTCTGGCCTTCTCCTATTCTCTCCTCCAGCCCACCTCCCCACACATACAGTGAGTGACCCTCTGTGTGCCCTTTCCCCCACTCCTTTGCCTCTCTGGTGCTTTTCTGTTGGGGGAGGCGGGGCTGGAGAGCGAAGGCAGCCCCGCCCAAGGCTCCCGGTGGGGTGGGTCTCCTGTCCCTTCTGGAACTCGCCTGTCTCTGCTCGCGCTCTCTCTGCTTCAGCCTCTAACAGCCTAATGGGTTATCCTTTGTCTTGACTGGGAGCTGGGCTGGGGGGGCCGCCGCCGCCGCCGCCGCCAATTCTCTTTCCAGCCCCTTTCTCCCTTAATTTATTTTAACTTATTAATATCTCTCCATAGTGACGCCCCCTTCCTTCCTGGCCCCGCCAAGCTAATTTAGTGCCCCCGCCCTGGTACTGTCCACGCTGTATTAATCTTCCCCTTCCTTCTTTGTGGGAGAGGGAGACCCTTCCCCTGTCCCTGTGCCCAGTGCTGCAGCCACGCCAAGGCCGGCGGGCCAGACTGAGGGCAAGCTGAGAAGAGGAGGTGGAGTTGGGGAAGGGGCCGCCCCCCACCCCATCCCCACCCCCCGCCGCGCTGGCCCGCCCCCGCCCCACCCCTCCCTGCCTTCCCCCCCACCCCCCAGGCCGTGGGGGGCGGGGCCAAATGTCGCCAAGTGACTGTGTGTGTCTCCCGCTTATGTGTATCGGACCGGAGAAACAAGTCCCCAATAAAGCCTGTTGTGAAAAAGTGCCCTCCTCTGTCTGGTCTGCGAGCAGCGGGCCACCTCGCGCCGCGCGTCACGTGCTGCGTCACGTGCTGTCACCTCGGGGCGGGGCCGCAGCGGTGCTCGCCGCTCACGTGGTGCCGGCGCGCCGGCGCGCTGGCGTCGTAGCGGTCCTGTCAGCCGCGGCCCGCGGAGATCTGACAACCTTTTCTCAGCCGTGGAGCTTGCGCTCGCCTGTCGTGGTGGCTCGGGCCAGCCAAGCGGCGGGCCGCGCTATGCACCTGAGGAAGAAGCGGGCGAAAGCCTTGGGACGGAGTATGTGCACGGGCCGGCGGGCTCTCGAGTGAGGACGGTACCTGAGGCGCAGGCTAACGGTGTGGCCCTTAGCCTCCCTAGCTTCTCCGTTCCCCCCTCCCCCCCCAAGTTGGAGTTCTTTTCCCTGCGCAGCCTGCGCGGGCCGAATAACTCCCCGAAGGGAGACCCAGTCCGCAGTACAAGGCCACAGAGGGAGCCCCTGCTTCCTGTCGGTAGGGTTTGGCGGCTGGGGAGATGGGAGGAGCCAGCCACAGCCACTTAGTAGCAGGAGAGCCTTGGGCAAGTGTTTCACTTCTGTCAGCAACAGTTGCTTTCTCCGGAATGAGTCTCCCCGAGGTGGTTACAAGGTTACCTAGAAGGGCAACATCATTGCCGGCTATTCTATCACCCCTCTCCCTTGGCTGCTCCCATAATTCTGCTGCCCACTGACTGTTCCACTGCTGCCAGCTGGGGGCGGGGGGGCTTCCTCTGCTGTGGCTATCCGCTTCCCAGAAGCCTCAGATGGGCTAAGCACGGCGTATGAGGCCTGGCTCCAGCTTTCAGGAAACCCCTCTTCCTTCCCTTTATTTTAAAAAAAGGGCTCAACAGCTAGAGAGCCAGGCCTCGAGTCTGGAGGCCCCGGCTTCAAATCCGGGATCGGCCCTCAACAAAGGCCTGTCAAGCCTGCCTGGGACTCACTAGATATGGTGGGCCTGGGAAGTTGCATTCCCCCCCAATTCCCAGGGCAGCACCCCCATGCCCAGAAGAGGGAGGGCGGCGGCCAGGATGTTTCCGTTTCGGTTCTAGCGGCTGTAGCTGGGGTAGAGGGGATTCTCCAGGGTGGGCTCGGATCAGATAATGTTGGGGTGCTGTCCACGGCTCACATTCGACACCAGCTATTTTCGTGGATGACATTGCATTTTAGAGGGATAGATGATGAAAGCATTTGGTAATATTAAAAGTGGGGCCACTAGGTGGCGCTGTAGGGAAGTGTTGGGCCCTTGAGCCAGGAAGCCTCATTTTCCTGAATTCAAATCCTACTTCACATGCCTACTAACTAATGGTGGAACCTTAGACAAGTCACTTAAGCCTGTTGGCCTCCATTTCCTAGAATCTGTCAAAGGGGCTGGAAAAGGAAATGGGAAACCACTCCAGTGTCTTTGCCAAGAAAGCCCCAAATGAAGTCATGAAGAGGTGGACATGACTGGAAGGACTGAACAACACCAGCAACAAATATTAACAGTGTAGTGTAAAATCTAAAGAAGGAAGCATTACATTGTACCATTCGATTTTAAAACTGGTTACAAAGAAACATGATATACCACTGATGGTGAACGTTTTAGAAACCACCCCTCCCCCACTACATGCTGGGTACACCCCTGCCCACCCACTCCCTTACTCCACACAGGGGAGGGAGGAAGGATTCCCTTTGGGCTTCTGGATGGAGGGGTGGGTGAAGTGAGGAATGTTCTCAGTGAGTGTGGAGAGGGGGAGGGGAGCAGTCTGAGTGCCTCAATCCCCTCCACTCTGCCTCCTGTGAGCCACCAACCTTACCCCTTGTGTATTCCCATTGGGCTGCTGGGCAGAGGGGCGGGGGGGGGGGGCAGGGGGGATATGAAAAATGTCATCATACCTGGTGGAGAAGGGGAGGGAAGCAGCTCCACCCCAGTCCCTCTGCCTTTCTAGTAACGAACTCAGGGGGTGGGAGGGTTGGAGGGTGGGTGGCCAGGTGCCTGCAGAGAGAGCTCTGCATGCCATATTTGGCACCCATGCCATAGGTTCACCATCATTGTAATATACTCTATTTCAATGAATAGTCACAGTTGCTTCTCACTCTATTCTCAAGAACTCATTCTGAGTACTGCCCAATTCCTGTTATCTGTTCAGGGTACGTGTCACTGCTCTATCTGATCCCATCCTGTAAGGCTAGTTTACCTTGGACTGATGTTGAATTTAAATAACAATGTGTCCTTAGCTGGATCCCCTTCTTCTAGGACCCTCACTATCACTACTTTGTAGTAGTAGCCTTCCTAGAGCAGATGCCAACAGACTTTTGTTTGGAAGACAGAATATCTGCTTTCAAAGGGCATGGCAATGTCTATGATAGGGACAGTACAGTTATGCTTGTGAGGCTTCTCCCAGGCTTGGAACTATTCGATGTACCCAAATCTCCATTTTCTCTGGCACTGGGACAGCTTCAACAAGTCCATTTGAAGCAGCATCGCAGCATCGTGCCATCAGGTAACTGCCCCACTTAGTTGTGGGCCACAGTGGCAGGGGGCATATGGCGGAGTGTTTCATTTGATGCCCCACACCAAAACAGCTCTTGGCTCTCAAACCAAATCTCTTCGCCCCATTCAGTTGGGACACAGTCCAATCTGGCTCTGAACAAATCGCCAGTCCACAAATCAGGTATCCCTCACCAAAAAAAGTTTGAGGCCAGCCATTGTAATGATGAAATATACTTTACCCTGATTGGGTCTGCTGACTTGCTGCTGTTGAAAAAAAAATAGTGCATATTTACAATTCTCCATTCTTTCTAGGGCCCAGGCAGTCAGCCATAGGGCCAACATCTCATTTTCTAACTCAGTTCAGTTGAGGTTTTAGCTGACAGTCATCCAGAGGCTGGATACCACTGGGTCCCCGAATCCAAACCCTCCTTCTGTGAAGCCATTTACTTATTTATTTTCTTTCTTTCTTTCCCTCTTTTTATTTAAAAATTTTTTTTGGAAATTTTTTTTTAGTGAATTTAGAATATCTTCCATGGTTACAAGATTCATGTTCTCTCCCTCCCCTTCCCCCACCCTCCTCCCATAGCTCACATGCAATTCCCCTGGGTTTTACATGTGTCATTGATCCAAACCTATTTCCATATTATTAATATCTGCACTGGGGTGATCATTTAGAGTCTACATCCCCAATTATATCCCCATCGATCTATATGATCAAGCAGTTGTTTTTCTATTTCTGCTCCCACAGTTCTGTCTCATAAGTCCCTTAGAATTGTCCTGGATCACTGCATTGCCACTAGTGGAGAAGTCCATTACTTCTCTTTGATTGTACTACAGTGTATCCGTCACAGTGTATAATATTCTCCTGGTTCTGCTCTTCTGACTCTGCATCACATCCTGGAGGTCGTTCCAGTTCCCATGGAATCCCTCCAGTTCATTGTTCCTTTGAGCACAATAGTATTCCATCACCAACATATATCACAAGTTGTTCAGCCATTCCCCAACTGAAGGGCATCCCCTCATTTTCCAATTTTTGGCCACCACAGAGAGCACAGCTATGAATATTCTTGTATGTGTCTTTTTCCTCATCATCTCTTTGGGGTACAGACCCAGCAGTGCTATGGCTGGATCAAAGGGCAGACAGGCTTTTACCGCCCTTTGGGCATAGTTCCAAATTGCCCTCCAGAATGGTTGGATCAATTCACAACTCCACCAGCAATGCATTAGTGTCCCAATTTTGTCACATTCTCTCCCAACATTTATCCCATAACTGAATGAAAAGCTAGCTCCAGAATTGCCCCAAGATGGAGTGAGTCCCTGTGGTTCACTCAATTGCCTGAATTCCCACTATCATTTGCTATCCTAACCCTTCCAATTCCTTCAATTTCCTCCCTGCTGTCATGGCTAAATTATCTGTATGTACTAGGACATTAACTTGCCTACTGTACAACCCATACCCTGGTCTTGTCCTCATCAGGGCATGTGTTATCAGTTCCAGTATTATATCCAAAATTACAAGGCTAATAGGGCCTCAACCCTGCTTGGATGTTAATACCTGGGGTAAGGCTGTCTCTGTGTTTATGTGAGATATTAAAAACTGGCTAAAATATACTCTTCTCTCAGAGGTCTAAAATTATCCCACATAGATAAGTCATCAACACTTCTAGATATTACCTACAATGTCCAACAGCAAGAGATAGAAAAAGAAATTCTGTTAAAAATAGACAATATAAATACTTAGAAATCTACCTGCCTAGACAAACCCAGGAGTTATATGAACACAATTATGAAACACTTTTCACACAAGTAAAGTCACATCTAAACAACTGGAAAAATATTAGTTGCCCCCGGGGAGTTCTGAGCCAATATAATAAAAGTGACAAGTCGACCTAAATTATTTGACTTATCCAGTGCCATGCCAAACTCTTTAAAACTTATTTTCTTGAGCTAGAAAAAAATCAGAACATTCATCTGGAAGAACAAAATGTCAAGAATATCAAAGGAACCAATAACAAAAAAATGTGAAGGAAGGTGACTCCACAGTGAAACCTCAAAATGTATTACAAAGTAGTAATCATCAAAATTGTCTGGTAATGGCTAAGAAATAGAGTGATGGATCAGTGGGATAGATTAGGTACGCAATTCACAGGAGTAAGTGATCATAGTAATCTAGTGTTCAATAAATGCAAAGAACCAAACTTTTTGGACAAGAACTCACTATTTGTCAAAACCTGTTGGGAAAACTGGAAAGCAATTTGGTAAAAGCTAAGTATAGACCAACGTCTCTTGCCATATACCAAGGAAACGTCAAAATGCTTTAGATATAAAAGGTGATATGAGCAAATTAGGGGAGTGTGGAATAGTTTATGTGTCAGATCTATGGACAAGGGAAGAATTTATGACCTAACAAGAGAAAGAGAGCATTACAGGATATAAAATGGATCAGTCTGATTACATTAAATTAAAAAGGGTTTGCACAAACAAAATCAGTGCAGCCCAGTTTAGAAGGAAAGCAGAAAACTGGGGAGAGGGGGAATATGGATTTTACATAAAATGTCTCTGACAAAGGCTGCATTTCTTAAATATATAGAGAAATATGAGGAGTTTGTAGAAGTACAATCATTCCCCAATTGATTAATAGTCACAGGTTATGAGCAGACAGTTTTTAGACAGACATCAGAGCCATCTATAATCATGTGACAAAGTGTTCTAAATCGCTATCAATTAGAGGAATGCAAATTAAAACAGCTCTAAGGTACCACCTCACACATATTAGATTGACTGTTATGACAGAAAAGGAAAATGACATAACTATAAAGGCTATAAAACTTCATACCCTTTGACCCAGCAATACCATTACCAGGTCTGTGTGCCAAAGAGATAACAACAAAAAAAGAAAGAAAGAAAGAAAGAAAAAGGGACCTAAATGCACAAAAACATTTCCAGCTGTGCTGTTTGTGGCACAAAAGATTTGGAAATTGAGGAGACACCCATCAATTGGGGAATGGCTGAACAAGTTGTAGTATATGATTGTAATGGAATACCATTGTGCTATGATAAATGACAAGGAAGATGGTTTCAGAAAAACCTGAGAAGACTTATGTGTACAGATGCAAAGTGAAATAAGCAGAACAAGGAGAGCATTATACACAGTAACAGCAATATCACACAACGACTAATTGTGAATGGCTTAGCTATTCTCAGCAACACAATGATCCAAAGTAATTCCAAAGAACTTATAAAAAAATGTTATCATCCTCCAGAAAATGACTGATGAAATCTGAATGCAAATTGAAGTGGTTTTTTTAAACCGTATTTTTCTTAAATTTGCGTTTTTTCTTCTTTTTTTGGATCTGTTTTCTTTCACACATGACTAATGTGGAGATATGTTTTACATGATTGTACATGTATAACCTATATCAAATTGCTTGCCTTCTCAACAAGGGGGGGTGGAGAAGAGGGAAGGAAGCAAGGAATTTGGAACTCAAAAATGTTTTTAAATGATTGTTAAAAAAAACTGTTTCTACATGTATTTGGGGAAAATAAAATATTTTTAAAAAGAGATTTCTTGGAAAAAATATATGCCCCTCTGGAGAGATCTTTCTCTAGATCCAGAATTTTTTCCCTTAATTTTTTTATTCTTATCATTATAGTCTTATTATTTTTATTTTTGTCATTCTTTTTTAAAAACCCTGATCTTCTGCCTTAGAATCAATACTAAGTAAGTATCAATTCCAAGACAGAAAAGTGGCACTAGGAACTAGGCAATGGAGGTTAAGTGACTTGCCCAGGATCACATGGCTAAGATGTGTCTGAGGCCACATTTGAATCCAGGACCTGGTGCTTCCAGCCTGGCTGTCTATTCACTGAGCCACTGAGCTGCCTTGAATTTTATTTTATTTTTAGTTCTAAATTCTCTCCCTCCCCCAGCCCTTCCCCCTCCCCTTGAGAAAACAAGCACTCTGATATTGTTTATATATGATAAACTCTTCAAAATATATTTCCATATTAACTATGTTTGCCAGGGGGAAAAGTCGAGAAAAATAAAGTAAAAAAGTTCTACCTCAGTGTGCATTCAGAGTTCATCAGCTGTCTCTCTGGCTCTTTGGAATTGTTTTGTATCACTGTGTTGATCAGAGTAGCTAAGTCCTTCCCAGTTAATCATCCTTACAATGTTGCTCTTACTGTGTACAATGTTCTGCTCACTTCACTTTGTATCAGTTCAGGTTAAGTCTACACCATTCCCCAATTGATGGGCATCCCCTCCATTTCCAATTCTTTGCCACCACCAAAAGACCAGCCGGTCAAGCATCTTGGATAAAGGCATTATTTCTCAACTATTTAAAGAACTGAGTCAAATGTATATGAAAACAAATCATTCCCCAGTTGATAAATGATGTAAATAAGCATCTTTTCAGATGGAGAAATCAAGGTTCTATATAATCACATGAAAAAAGGCTCTAAATCACTCCTGATGAGAGAAATGCACATTAAAAGAACCCTGAGGTACTGCCTCATGCCTTTCAGATTGGCCAATTTGAAGGAAAAGGGAAATAATGAATGCAGGAGGGGATGTGGCAAAGTCAGGACACTAATGCATTGCTGGTGGAGTTGTGAATGGATCCAACCATTCTGGCCGGCAGTTTGGCACTATGCCCAAAGGTCTTAAAGATGTGTATATACCCTTAGACCCAGCAATACTTTTACTAGGTCTGTATCCCAAAGAGATTTTTTTTTTTGCAGTACTTATTTTTTTTATTTTTAATTTATGTTTTAGAATATTTTTCCAGGTTTACATGATTCATTTTCTTTCCCTCCCCATTCCCAGAACTGACAAGCAATTCCACTGGGTTGTACAAATGTTGTCAGTTGATACTGTTAAAGTTAAATTAAAAACTCCTGATTCTTAGTTTCCATAGAGTTTATTAATATTTACATGAAACAGAGAACAGAGATAGAGGGAGATTTAAGCCTTTCTAATCTTATTCTAATCTTACCATGTGGTGGTCTAAGGGAATGGTGAGCGTTGTACTTTTATCCTGTTTTTTTTACCCTGGGTTGTGTCCCTAGGACTCTTCACCTGTGACATGCTTGGAGCGTTCACTTGACACCCAGTCACGTGATGTAAAGCTGGCAGTCCAGGGGTACAGGAAGGTGACCCTAGTATGTGAGATACGCATTTCCATATCATTCATTTCTGCTATAGAGCAATTTTTCTAAAGCCTGGACTCCAATTCACACCCCATATGTACATGTGGCAATACGTGATGTCCTGTGTTTTGCGTTTGCATTTCTGCCCCCACAGTTCTTTCTCTCAGCGTGGTTAGCGTTCTTCCCCATAAGGCCTTCAGGATCATCCTGGCCTGTTGCATTGCTGCTAGTGCAAAGGCCATCACACTGGGCTGTTACACAGTATTTTACTTTCCTTTGTTGAAATCTGGACACCCCACGTTTACACCTGTTCCTTGAGAACCTCCATACCAGGCACACCTTAGAGACTTTGGGTAGGAACAGTGGACAGAGTCAAATGCTGAGCTTGTCTGTGCATGCTTGCCATACCAAGTTCTCCAGACGGTGTAAAAGACCATCAAGTTCTGTCCCTCTTATAAGCTAGCGCGGTTATCCTCTCAGAGATACTGGTGGTGGCTGAATAGTGGACACATCTCTTTCCTGATTGAAGACGTGGTTTTTCTGACTATTTTAATAGTCCTGCATTTTTTCCAGGTTAACACTGGGTACAATGTTCTTCTGGTTCTGTTCATCTCACTCTGCATCAGTTCATTGAGGTGCTCCCAGATCCCACAGAAATCTTCCAGGTCATCAATCCTTACAGTACAATAATAGTATTCCATCCCCATCAGATACCACAATGTGTTCAGTCATTCCCCAATTGAAGGGCATCCCTTCATTTTCCAATTTTTTGCCACCACAAAGAGCGCAGCTATGAATATTCTTGTACAAGTCTTTTTCCTTATGAGCTCTTTGGGGTACAAACCCAGCAGTGCTATGGCTGGATCAAAGGGCAGACAGTCTTTTATCACCCTTTGGGCATAGTTCCAAATTGCCCTCCAGAATGGTTGGACCAATTCACAGCTCCACCAGCAGTGCATTAATGTCCCCACTTTGCCACACCCCCTCCAGCATTCATTACTTTCCTTTGCTGTTCTGTTAGCCAATCTGCTGGGTATGAGGTGGTACCTCAGAGTTGTTTTGATGTGCATCTCTCTGATTATAAGAGATTTAGAACACTTTTTCATGTGCTTATTAATAGTTTCATTTCTTTATCCAAAAATTGCCTATCCATGTACCGTGCCCATTTATCAATTGAAGAATGACTTGCTTTCTTGTACAATTGATTTAGTTCCTTATAAATTTGAGAAATAAGACCTTTGTCAGAGGTTTTTGTCATAAAAAAATTTCCCCCAGTTTGTTGCTTCCCTTTTAATTTTGGTTGCATTGGTTTTGTTATAGAAATTTTTAATTTAGCATTACCAAAACAAAATCTTACATTTTGTAATGTCCTCTGTCTCCTGCTTGGTCTTAAATTCCTTCCTTTCCCATAGATCTGACAGATGTACTATTCTATGTTCATCTAATTTGTTTGTGATTTCCCTTTTTATATTTAAGTCATTTACCTACTCTGAGTTAATCTTGGTAAAAGGTATAAGAAGTTGATCTAAGCCTAATTTCTCCCAAACTCTTTTCCAATTCTCCCAGCAGTTTTTATAATATAGTGGGTTCTTGTCCCAAAAGCTGGAATCTTTGGGTTTATCGAACACTATCTTGCTACTGTCATTTACCCCAAGTTTATTCCATTGATCCATCCATGTATCTCTAAGCCAGTACCACATAATTTTTCTTAAACCCTCCCCTTGTCTTAGAATCTGTGATATATGTTGGTACCAAGATAGAAGAACAGTAAGGGCTAGGCAATGGGGGTCAAGTGATTTGCCCAGAGTCACACAGCTAGGAAGAGTCTGAGGTCAGATTTTAACCCAGGACCTCCTGTCTCTAGGCCTGCCTCTCAATCCACTGAGACACCCAACTGCCCCCAGTACCATATAGTTTTGATGATCATTGCTTTATGTTATAGTTTGAGATCTGGTGAAGCTAGGCCTTCATCCTTCACATTTTTTTTCATCATTTCCCTTGATATTTTTTAAACCCTTGCCTTCTGTCTTGGAATCAATACTGTTTATTGGTTCTAAGGCAGAAGAGTGGTAAGGGCTAGGCAATGGGGGTGAAGTGACTTGCCTAGGGTCACACAGCTGGGAAGTTTCTGAGGTCAGATTTGAACCCAGTACCTCCCATCTCTAGGTCTGACTCTCAATCCACTGAGCTACCCAGCTGCCCCACCTTGATATTCTTGATCTTTTATTCTTCCAGATGAACTTTGTAATAATTTTTTCCAATTCTATAAAAAAGTGTTTTAGTAGTTTGATAGGTATGGCACTGAATAAGCAAATTAATTTAGGTAGGATTGTCATTTTTATTATATTAGCTCATCCTACCCAGGAACAATTGATGATTTTCCAATTGTTTAGATCTAGTTTTATTTGTGTGAAGAGTGTTTTGTAGTTATGTTCATATAATTCCTGAATTTGTCTTGGCAAGTAGATTCCCAGGTATTTTGTCTTGTCTAGAGTGATTTTAAATGGAGTTTTTCTTTCTAACTATTGCTGTTGGATTTTGTTGGAAATATATAGAAATGCTGATGATTTATGTGGGTTTATTTTGTACTCTGCAGCTTTGCTAAAGTTATTGGTTGTTTCTAATATGTTTTTAGTTTATTTTCTTGGATTCTCTAGGTGATTGTTTAGTTTCCTCATTGCTTACTTTAATACCTTCAATTTCTTTTTCTTCTCTAATTGCTACTGCTAGTGTTTCTAGTACAATGTTAAATAATAGAGGTGATAATGGACATCCTTGTTTCTGATCTTATTGGGAAGGCTTCTAGTTTATCCCCATTGCAGATGATGTTTGCTGATGTTTTTAGATATTTACTGTTTATTATTTTTAGGAAAGGCCCTTCTAGTGTTTTCAATAGGAATGAGTGTTGTATTTTGTCAAAGGCTTTTTCTGCATCTATTGAGATAATCATGTGATTTTTGTTGGTTTGTTTGTTGATATGGTCATTTATGTGGATGGTTTTCCTAATATTGAACCATCTTTGCATTCCTGGTGTAAATCCTACCTGGTCATAGTGAATAACCCTCATGATCACTTGCTAGAGTCTTTTTGCTAGTATTCTATTTAAGATTTTTGCATCTATGTTCATTAAGGAGATTGATCTATAGTTTTCTTTCTCTGTTTTTGACCTGTCTGGCTTTGGAATAAGTGCCATATTTGTGTCATAAAAGCAATTTGGTAGAACTCCTTCTTTGCTTTTTATGTCAAATAGTTTGTTCAATATTAGGATTAGTTGTTCTTTAAGTGTTTGATAGACAAGGACACATGTAAAACCCAGTGGAATTGTGCATTGGCTTCGGGAAGGGGTGGGGGAAGGGAGGGAGGGGAAGAATATGATTATTGTAACCAAGGAATAATGTTATAAATTGACTAAATAAAATTTTCAAAATAAATAAATGTTTGATAGAATTCACTTGTTAATCCATCTGGCCCTGGGGATTTTTCCTTAGGAAGTTCTTTGATGGCTTGTTCAACTTCTTTTTCTGATATATAAAGCCTCCTGGCCAGTGAGAAGCTTTATGGTAGGAAAATAGAAACAGGATAGAAGTTTTTGAATCCCGTGAAGGGCGTGAAAGAGCCGACCTTTGAGATATGAATAATGAGTCAGTAACCAATTATTATTAATATTCGGGAGCCACAGCCATGCTCTGACCACTGGACGTTACTTTTAAGGCTATTCTCATCCAGTGATCCCAATTCAACACTGCACTGGTCAGAGGATAATACTAGCTCAGTAGGGAGAGAGATTAGAGACTGAAAGAATTAGACAGTGCTAGGTATTAGCATAGGAAAAGAGAGAGACAGAGAGAGAGACCTGACTGAAGGGCCAGGCCTCAGGAAAGAAAAAGAGGAGAGAGAAAGGGGAGAAGTTAGTCTGTTGGGCAAACCTGTCAATGTCCTTGAAGTGGGCGGAGCTGGCTGTGTTCCTTAGGTTTATTCCCTTTGATATGCAAATGAACTCAATACATATTGATAAGTTACATGATGCCTCAATACATAGTGTATTGCCATTGGATAATTGCAAATTATTGCAAGGTGAAGGTGGGGTTATTATCCTCAGGTGAGTGAGACAAAGGGAAGCAAGGTTTCACACCCTAACTTCAGCCAAGCAGGGAATAGAGATCATTGCCATGGGCAGAATGGCCATGTGCTCACTCACAATCCTTGTCTCTCCACAATACCTATGGGCTGGACTGCTACAATATGGGATTATTTAAGCATTCTATTTCTTCTTCTGTTAATGTAGGCAATTTATATTTTTGTAAATATTCATCCATATTACCTCGATTGCAATATTTATTGCCCTATAATTGGACAAAATAGTTTTTAATGATTGCCTTAATTTCCTCTTCATTAAAAGGTAGGTCTCCCTTTTCATCATTGATACTATTAATTTGTTTTTTTTTCTTTCCTTTTTAAAATTATATTGACTAGTACTTTGTCTATTTTATTTATTTTTTCAAAGTATCAGCTTCTAATCTTATTTATTAAATCAATAATTCTTTCACTTTCAATTTTATTAATTTCTCCTTTAATTTTTAGGATTTCTAATTTAGTTTTTATCTGTGAATTTTTAATTTGTTCTCTTTCTAATTTTTTAATTTGCATGCCCAATTCATTGACCTCTTCCCTCTCTGATTTGTTAATATATACCCTCAGGGATATAAATTTCCCCCTGCATATTTCTTTGGCTGCATCACATAAATTTTGATATGATGTCTCCTCGTCATTCTCTTCAATGAAATTATTGTTTCTATGATTTGTTCTTTAACCAATCAATTTTGGAGAATCATATTATTTAATTTCTGATTAATTTTTTATTTACCTCTCCATGTACCCTTACTAATTATTATTTTTATTGCATTATGATCTGAAAAGGTTGCATTTATTATTTCTGTTTTTTTTACATTTGTTTGCCATGTTTTTATGACCTAACACATGGTCAATCTTTGTGAATGTATCATGTGCTGCTGAAAAGAAGCTTTTTATCCTTTTTATCCCTATTTACTTTTTTCCATATATCTCTTAACTCTAATTTTTCAAATATTTCATTCACATCTCTTACTTCTTTCTTATTTTTTTTGGTCTGATTTATCTAGATCTGACAGAGGAAGATTGAGGTCTCCCACTAGTATAGTTTTACTATTATTTTCTCCTTAGGCTCCAATAGTTTCTTCTCTAAAAAATATAGATGCTATACCATTTGGTGCATACATTTTGAGTGCTGATATTTCTTCATTGTCTATACTGCCTTTTATCAGGACATTATTATCTTCCTTATCTCTTTTAATCAGATCTATTTTTACTTTGGCTTTGTAAGATATCATGATTGGAACTCCTGCCTTCTTTTTCTCAGTTGATGCCCAGTAAATTTTGCTCCATCCTTTAACCTTTATCCTGTATGCTGTCTAGTTGCCTCATGTGTGTTTCTTGTAGACAACATATGGTAGGATTTTGGTTTTTTAATCCACTCTGCTATCTGCTTCCATTTTATGAGTGAGTTCATCCCATTCACATTCAGAGTTATGATTATCACCTGTGTATTCCCCATCATTTTGATTTCCTCTTTTAGTCCTGCCCTTTCTTCTTTCACTATTTCCTTCTACACCAGTGTTTTGCTTTTAATCAGTCCCCCTTCTCCCCACCCTTATTTTACTTTCCTTCCTGCCCTTCTTCCTTCTTATTCCCCTCTTATTTTTCTTTAAGGTCTATTAATTGTTTCCCCCCAACCTTTCCCTCCCTTTTAATACTCCCCACCTCACTCCCCTCTTCGTTATTTCCTCTCATCTTCCCTGTAGGGTAAGATAGAATTCTATGCCTCAGTAGGTCTGGCTATTCTTCCCTCTCAGAACTGATTCCACTGAGAGTAAGGTTTATGTATTACCTATTACTATTCTCTTCATCCCCTTATTATAATAGTATTCTCCCCCCACCCCATGCACCTCTTTAGATGGTATAATTTATCCTATTTTCTTCTTCCTTTGAGTTTTTCTTGGTACCATCCTCTCCCTCCCTTGTTTTTTACATATCATCTTGAACAACTTAGTATCACAACCTCTGCCTAGGAATAATTCTTCTATCTACTATGATAATGAAAGCAATTTTAAGAGTTACAGATATCATTTTTCCATATAGGAGCATAATCAATTTAAACTAACTGAAAACCTTAAAATTTTTTCCCTCTTTCTTGTTTACCTTTTTATGATTCTCTTTAATTTTGTATTTGGACATCAGATTTTCCATTTAGTCTTTTCTTTAGGAATGCTTGGAAATCTTTTGTTTTGTTGAATTCCCATACTTTCCACTGAAAGTATATAGTCAGTTTTGATGGGTAAGTGATTCTTGGTTGAGGACCCAATTCTCTTGCCTTCCTGAATATCATATTCCAAGCCATGAGGTCCTTTAGTGTGGAGGCTGCCAGATTCTGTGTAATCCTGATTGGGGCTCCTTGATATCTGAGTTGTCTCTTTCTGGCTGCTTACAATATTTTCTCCTTAGCTTGGAAGCTCTTGAATTTGGCTATTATATTCCTAGTGGTTGTCTTTTGAGGATTTAGTGTAGAGGGTGATCTATGGATTCTTTCAATGTCTATTTTACCCTCCTGTTCAAGAATATCAGGGCAGTTTTCTTAGATAATTTCTTGTAATATGACGTCAAGGCTTTTGTTTTTTCCTAGGCTTTTAGGTAGACCAATAATTCTCAAATTGTCTCTCCTGAATCTGGTTTCCAGGGCAGTTGTCTTTTCAATGAGCTAGTTCATGTTTCCTTCTATTTTGTAATTCTTTTGATTTTGCTTTATTAATTCTTTTTGTCTTATGAAATCATTAGCTTCTACTTGTCCAATTCTAGTCTTTAAAGGCTGATTTTCAGCTATGATCTTTTGATTTTTCCTGGGCCTCTTTTTCCATGTGGGCATTTTTGCCTTTTAAGCTGTTATTTTCTTTTTGTATTACTTTCATTTCTTTTTCCCACTTTTCTTTCCATTTTTCTTCTATCTTTCTTACTTGGTTCTTGAAGTCCTTTTTGAGTTCCTCATCTTGAAGTCCTTTTTGAGTTCCTCAAGAGCTTGTGACCAATTTCCATTTTTTGTGTGGATAGTTTGCATGTGTTTGTTTATTTGTCACTCTCTGCTGTTGCTTCTGTATTTTGCTCTTTTTCTCTATAGCAATTATCCAGGGTCAGAAGCTGGTTTTTGTTTTGGTTTGGTTTGGTTATTTTGCTGGTGCTTATTCCTTTTCTACTAGTGGATTGGGGTTCCTGCATGTTGGAGGAATTTGCCCTGTTAGCTTCTGTCTCACAGGACTTTGCCTTGGTAGTATTTTCCCTTCCCAGTTCAAATCCTGAGTGAGGACGGCAGGCAGGTCTTTGTTTAGAGTGCTTTAAAGTGTTTTGCCCTGAGGCTATTTTTCTAGTCCCTTCTGCCTCTGCTGTTTCTGCCCAATCTCTGTACTTTGCTGCCCAGGCTCCATGCTCTTCAACCTCGGGTCCCAAGTCTCTCAAGGCCTTGTACTGTTTTAAGAGTAAGTCTGTGGTGCCCTCAGTCAGCCCCTGAGAATTTAGAGATTGCTTGGCCCTCACTCTCACTCTTGCCCTTTGATAAGTGTGGTTTTGCCCCCTTATAGAGTGGAAATTGCCAAACACTGACTACTTTTAAGACTGTGTCCAGTGAAAGAGCCCCTTTACTCATCTGATTTTGATTTCTGTCCTTTTAATACACTTTGTAATGATTCATTAGAAGGAGATTCAGAAAGTTCCTGCTACTCTGCCATCATCTTAGCTCTACCCCCAAAAGATTTTTTTAAATGGGGGAAAGGACATATTTGGTCAAAAATATTTCTAGCAGTTCTTTTTGAGGTAGCAAAGAATTGGAAACTGAGGGGATGTCCATCAGCTGGGGAGTGGCTGAACAAGTTATGGTATATTATTGTGGTGTTTTTTCCTTTTCAGAATTTTAAAAATGTATTTATTACCAATTACATGTAATAACAAATTTCCACACAAGTTTTCTAAAGTTATATGACCTGTATTGTCTCCCTCCCTTCTCTCCCCCTTCTCAGCTGGCAAGCTATTCAATCTGGGTTATACCTGTATATCACACAAAACATATTTCCATTTTATTCATTTTTGTAAGTGAATAATCTTATAAAATAAGGGATATTATTGTAGTGGAATGCTGCTGGGCTATAAGAAATGATATGAAGGATGATTTCAGAAAGAGCCGGGAAGACCTATGTAAACTGATTCAAAGTAAAGTGAGCAGAACCAGGAGAACATTGTGCACAGTAAGAGCAACATAGTAAGGATGATCAGCTGGGAAGAACTTGGCTGCTCTGACCATGATAACGATCCAAGACATATGTGATGCACATTTGTGAATGACTTAGCTATTAATCCTCAAGGAGCCATTTCTAGAGTATATTTCTACTAAGTGTTGCTAGTCCTGGAAATTGTATTAAACTCTGTTTCTCGGTGCTGCCAGCAAGACTGACAAGAAAAAGGAGCCCCTAGAGTCAAGTTTTGCCAGTGTAGTCACTCCTTCCCACAACAGGGATCAGAGCCCATCATCTAGTAGAGAATGTGCATGGAATACAGGACCGAAGAGATCCGTTCCCCCATGGCTGGGCACAAAGGCCCCCTACCTTAATATACTAATGGATGTGTATCAAGTTAAGTTTACAAAGCTCTTTACAGGATGGGCTCATTTAAGCTGACAGTTACCCTACTGAGGCACAGGGACTTGGGGCATTATTATTGTGATCTCACAAATGAAAAACCTGAGGCTTAGGTTGCTTAACTAGTCCATGCTCACATAGTCAATAGAAAAATCAGGATTTGAACCCAAATTGTCTTTATTTCAGGCCCAGCACTCTGTCAGCATACTCTCTGGAACATATGCAGATAAGTAAATGCAAGATAACTTGCAGAAGGAGAACCTACTAACAACTGATGGGAGTCCCAGGGGTGGAGGGAATCAGCAAAGGCTTCCCAGTGGAGACAGAGCCATGCCAAGCCTGGAAGGAAGCTGAGGAGCCTAAGAGGCAGGAATGAGAAGAGAATCTATCCCAGGTACATCAGAGGCCCAGAGTTAGGACAGGGAGTTCTAGGAACAACTGTTCAGTTTTGTCTGGAATGGAGACTAGGTCAGTAGCAGTGGGGGTGGGGGAATGATGGGAAATACATTTCCGAAGGATTTAAGCCAAAGACTGAGGAGCTTCTATTTTAGCCTAGAGCTACTAGGAGCCACTGAAGGTTTTTGAGCACCAGATCAGATCGGAGGTTTAGGCACAGTCATTTGGCAGCTGTGTGGAGGCTGAAGGCAGGAAAAATAGTTAAAAGCAGACTTCAGTGATCCAGGTGAGAAGTGATCAGTCAAAGATGAGCATTTTTTTAAATTAAACCCTTACCTTTTGTCTTAGAATCAATATTATGTGTTAGGAAGGATTGGGCAATGGCGGCTAGGTGACTTGACCAGGGTCACACAGCTAGGAGGTGTCCGAGGCCAGATTTGAACCTCTCAACTCTGGGCCCGGCTCTCAATGCACTGAGCCACCCAGTTGCCCCCAATGACAAGCATACCTACTGTGTGTCAGGCACTGTGCTCTGTGCTGGGGATGCAAAGCCCCAACTGGACAGTTCATGCTCTGCAGGAGATTCCATTCTATCAAGGAAGACGACATATTACATAGCAACATGTGACGTAGGGGCCTGAATTCTGGAGGTGCTGTCTATGTGAAGATGGATTTGGCAGCTGTTTGGCAGCTGGGCAAGGGGCAGGCCCTTGGTCTGTGCCCCCATCTTGGCAGCAGGGACAGAGAAGGCTTGGGGAAGGAGCAGCTGGCACTCTGGGGCAGTGCTGAGGCAGGCCAGATGTTGCAGTTAGGCAGAGTCTCCTTGGCACATCTTAGCAGCCTTCATAGTGACTTGCAGGAGGAAAGGGGATGCTCTTCAGTGGATCTTCTGGCAAGAATCAGGCCAGAGGAGGCCAGAGTCATAGGTGGGGTGGGGGCAGAAAAGAAACCATCTTCTCCAATGGCCTCATTTTGCATGTAGCCAACATTCCCAGGCAAATCAGTGGCAGAGTGAAAGGAGAACTTTATTGAGTCTCAATGCCCGGTTCCCTAAGTGTCTCTGCCTTCCTCGACCCTGCAGGAGAGCCCCATGAAGGCAAACATTGATGAGAAACTCTTCGCTCCTCACAAGGAGGGAAAGGAGGACGATGACAAGGACCACGAACCTACTAACAACTGATGGGAGTCCCAGGGGTGGAGGGAATCAGCAAAGGCTTCCCAGTGGAGACAGAGCCATGCCAAGCCTGGAAGGAAGCTGAGGAGCCTAAGAGGCAGGAATGAGAAGAGAATCTATCCCAGGTACACCACCACGACCACAATGCAACTTCTAGAGCTTATGCTCCCTTTTGTCAGGTGGCTCTGTCTAACTTGGCCTCCCTGAGCCAGCCCTGGCCTTACCTCTTTCCCTCGTCAGCCAGGTCTCCTAACCCTGAATGACAGGAAGGTCAAGCAGAAGGTTGTGGTGAAAGAGTGGGAAAAAGAGCTGACTGAAAAGGAATTTCTGCTGTAGGTGTCCTGACCTTCCCCACCTGGGCCATGGGTAGGGAGAGAGAGAGAGAGAGAGAGAGAGAGAGAGAGGGGGGAGAGAGAGAGAGAGAGAGAGAGAGAGAGAGAGAGAGGGGGGAGAGAGAGAGAGAGAGAGAGAGAGAGAGAGAGAGAGAGAGAGAGAGAGAGAGAGAGAGAGAGAGAGAGAGAGAGAGAGGAAGAAAGCCAACCCTCAGCTGCCCACCAGGGACAAATGGTTCTTTTTCTGGGATGGGGGCTCTTCCTGATCACAGGACCAGCCAGCATTGGAGTTACCCAGAATTCAGAGGGATGGTGAGCTCTCTCAAAGGCGCAATCTTCCTCCCTTTGGGACAAGGTTGGAAAGCTTTGGTTGGCTACTTTAGGCCTTGGGAAACTCCCCTTGGGCTATTTCTTTTTTTGCATTTATAGGCTAGGTGTCCACCATTCTTTCTTCTTCCCTCCTCAGCATATTTTCTCCTCCAGTTCTTCTTCTTTTTTTTTTAAACCCTTCCCTTCTGTCTTGGAGTCAACCCTGGGTATTGGTTCCAAGGCAGAAGAGTGGTAAGGGCCAGGCAATGGGGGTCAAGTGACTTGCCCAGGGTCACCTCCAGCTCTTCTATCCTGTTGGCCCCATTTTGATACAGAGAATGAGCTCTCCAAAGATTCCCTGCCTCTACTCCCTTGGATAGTGCTGATTATCCGTGTTCCTGCTTAGGACACTGCTGACAGCACAGGTGGAACCATGCAAGAGAAGGTTCTACAGGGTCAGAGGGGAGGAGTAACACCAACACCAAGGCTACTGGCTGAAGCCTAGCAGGCTGCCCTCTAGAAAGCTAGAGGAACTTTGAGAAAAGGAGCACAAGGGGGAAGCACGAGATCTCTAGGCTGTCCTTCCCCCTGGATGAGGGAGAGGAAGAGGAAGGCCTCCATGATCTGGAGAGAGAACAGAGGAGATGGGAGGCCGGCACACGGGGAATGGACCCAGTCCTCTCGAGAGGGGCCAAAGGAAAGAGGCAGTGGAATCAAAGACATTGCTGAAGAAACCAAGGCCTGACCCTCAGAGAAATGAACTCGAGGCCCCAAAGCTGGAACTACAGTTTAAGATAAAGCAGTGTGTGATTCATTGCTTAACAGATGGCTTCCTTGGGCTTCAGGCTGGATAGTGCAGGGCCGACTTCCCAGTTTAAATGAGATTTGAACAAGGACTGCTAAAATGTAGCTAGGCAGAAAAGAATGGGGATAGCTCAGACTCCTCCTCCTCCTTCTCTCCCCTTACCTTCCATCTAAGAATCAATACTATTCATATTGATTCCAAGGCAGAAGAACAGTAAGAGCTAGGCCATGGACTTAAGTGCCTTGCCCAGGGTCACAGGCTAGAAGTGTCTGAGACCACACTGGAACCCAGGACCTGGCTCTCAATCAATCCACTGAGCCACCTAGCTGGCCCCTCTTCTTCTTTTGAAAATCACTCCTGCCTTCACATCACAGAACAAGCCAAAGCAAAGTCTATGGCGAACACCTCTGACAATCCAGCATTGATCCCCTTTCACCATCTTCTCCCACAGGAGGAGATCAGGGGAGAGGAACGTTGGCATGAGTAGGAGGCCAAGCCAGAGAACATCAAGTGAGGTGGAACTCTTGCTGTCCCAACAGACGTGATTATAGAGATGCCTGCCTCTGTGGACCAAGCTCCAACAGCATGGGAGGGGGTAAGGAGCTGGGGAGCGGGGTGTGGCGTGGTGGAGATGGCTAGCTGGTCCCTGTTCCTTCAGAGAGCCCATGGGGGGAGGAAGGTGCCTCATTGGGGAGATGAGAAACCTCCAGGTATGGGACGGTGGAGCAGGGGGAAGGCTAGGAAAGATCCAAAGTGGCTGTGAGTGGCCTCCCAGTGGGGAGATGGTTGGTGTGGGGTGGGGTGGGGGCTGCTTGCTAAAAGAAAGAGCAGGAAGGGAAATCCTGGCTTGCTCCTTCACTCACTCACTCCCTGAGACAAGATCTGACTTTGGGCATTCCTCTGGGCTACTGAGAGCCTCAGCAGACATCTCCAGCCCATAGGAGACTTACCGCTCAGAGTCTTCTGCCTCCCTGATTGTTTCGATCTTGGGGCTTCTGTGCTGCCTCCGGTAGATGAAGAAGGGGAACACGATGCAGCAGAAGGCCCTGGAGATGCTGTGGAGATTTCAGTGAACTGAGGCAGGTCTGTTGGGTCCTGGGCCAGGAGAAGGTGCCTCTCGTGTCTTGGGGCCTGCAGCTGAGGGAGGCTAAGGTGATGCATGGGAGATGCCTGGAGCCCAGTGAGCCTTCCTCTCCTAGGGAACATGTTCGTTTTACCAGGGGCCTTCTGGACCAGTGGCCCGGTAGGCTAGAACACTGGAGGAGGATCACCTGGGGGCTTCGGTAACACTGCCTCTACCTTCCTGACCCCTGCCCTGGGGAGACAGGAGACTGGGGAAGGGTCTGACTCATGTTGGACTTCCTTCCCTTCCCCTATCCTGGGCCAGCAGGTGGGAACAGCTCCTGCACATTGAAGAGGATCTGATCAGACCTCACGTAAGTGTCTGCTGCTTGCTCTGAGCTATCCTCCTCAAGAGATGGAAGATGGCCATGCTGGGGTGGAAGAGAGTGGCAGGGGAGCCTGGCTGATGGCTGATCTAGAGCAGGGGAGGACACAGCTGGTTGCTTTGAAGCCTATCACATGGCTTCTTGGATAATGGACTCATGCACTCTGGCCTAGATGGAGGTTAAAATAATGAAACTAGCACCTCAAAAACTTGACCAGCCCTTTCATGAGCTTCCTACATAGTCAACAAAATATCCCTGGACCCACCTGAGTGGCTCAGTTGGTAGAGAGTCAGGCCTGGAGCCGGGAGGTCCTGGCTTCAAATCCAGCCTCAGACACTTCCCAGATGGGTGAGCCAGGGCAAGTCACTCAGCCCCCATTGCCAGCCTTACCGTTCTTCTGCCTTGGAACCAATATTTAGTATTGATTCCAAGATGGAAGGGCAGGGGTTAAATCTATCTATCTATCTATCTATCTATCTATCTATCTATCTATCTATCTATCTATCTATCATTAGATCTTCACTATCAGGGTAGGAATTCTTTCCATTTTACAGAACAGAAAGATTGTGCTTTGCCTGAGGTCACATGGCTAGTTATGGCAATCAATCCAGACCTAAACATTGATTAAGCCCCCTATTGAGTTCCAGGCTGGGGATTCCAAAGAATCCAAAGACAATCCCTGCCCTCAAGGAGTCTCAAGGGCTAGTTGAATGCCCCTTTGTTAGTGCGAGGATCTCGCATCCTCAAGGACATGCCAAGGGATGGTAGGTAGGGAATGCTGGCTAGGGTTACTGTGTGTGTGAACCCACAGTGGGCATGATGAGGAACCCTTGTTCTCTGCCGGTCCCCACCTCTGCCAGTATGTCAGTGACTTTGCTCTCAGCATCACAGCTTCTAGGACTTCACCGTCACTGAAGCCAGAGGGAAGAGTGGATCCCTCTCCTTTGAACCAGATCCACTCGAGGAGCCCACTGAGCTGTGAGCCCCCATGCTGCAGAGGAGGGGGCACACTTTTGCCTGATAAGTCCTGGCTTCTGTCCCCAGTGCTGGCCAAAGGGAACATTCTTCCAAGCTACTTGGAGGCTTCTGCCTTCTGGGCACAGACAGAGCATGACTGCTGGTTGTTGATTCCCCACCAGGGCCACTCTTCACTTTTGATGTCCAGTACAACATTCAGCTGCTCAGTGATGCCACCATGGAGAAGGATGAGGTGTCTGGGCAGTGCCAGCGCAGGACCTTGGATGCTAGCAGGGAGCTGGGACTTGGGAGGGAGGAGTCTCCTTGAAAGCTGGGGGTGAGGAGTTGGTGAGTCAGTGTGAGATCTCCTCAGTGACACTATCTTCCCTCAGTCACATGCAGGAAAGGTGGCACTGAGGAGTTGGTATGAGAAGAAAAAGCATATTTTCCCTGCCAGATGCTGGGAGCCCTCTGACCCAGAGAAAAAAATGGGACAAGTCCATGGTGAGGGACCTGAGGACAAAGTGGGAATTGCCAAGCAATGCCCGAGGGCCACTCCACCCATGTTGCAACCCTAAAGGGCAATTGGGGTATTGGGGAAGTGTTAGGGAGGCACAGGTGGCAGCTACTGGGCACAGAACCTTTTCAAGCCCAACCTTGACCATTTCCAGCCCTTTTGGTGGCTCGGCCAGTCTTTGGGTAGAGACCCACGCCTTGCCCCAACCCCAGGGCCTGCATTTATCTTGTGCTGCCCCAGGAGAAAATGAGGAGCCATTTGGGGGTCCAAACTGTATTCATGAGCTCTATTCTCTCTTCCCACTCCCTCTTCTTTAACTTGCCTCGATCCCTCTCTCTGTTGCTCACATCTGCCTGCTTCACTCACCACACCCCACAAAAGATCCACTGAGCACCTGGAAAAGGGAGGACCTGGCCTTTGGCACTTCTCTTGCCCTCCCGCCCCAGCCATTCTTTCTCCTTCATGAGGCCCAACATACAATCTTCCTTCCCTCCTCTCCATTGCTGGGGCTTCCCCCTGCCCACTTGTTTTCTAGGTGTGTCTGGGTTCTCAGGGTCTGAGACCAGCATAGACTAGGTGGGAGAGGGGGCGGTGCTATTTGCAGAACTGGACCTGGGATTTCTGCTCCCTGGTTCTACCACTCTAGGCATGTTTCTTGTTTTAGAATAAACTTTTGTGTGAGAGCTGGAGCCTCTGGACTGAGCTAGGTTGCGGGAAGACAGGACACAAGGGCCTTTTCTTATTTCAAAAAGTGCACACATTTGGAGCAGCCATTTCTGAACAGAGCTCCATCCTCTGCCCCCACCCAAGGGTCTCACCACTGATTTCTTCCTTGGAACAGATTCATTCAGGCAATCAAACATTTATTAGACCCCTACTATGTGCCAGGTTAAGTGCTGGGAATATAGAGAAAGGTACCCCCCTCCCCCATGAGTTCAGTACAAGCAGCCAACCCAACAGCTATCTGACTACATGCAGTGCTCCCCACTCCTAGCTCCTTGAGGAGCATTTCTTAGCTCTTGCCTGGGAGCCAGCCCAGCTAGGTCATTCTAGGAGACATATTTGGCTCTCCGGTTTCATTTTTCTCTCTCCATTTCTGTGTTGTCAATCAGTTTTTCAGTTGGGTTGACTCATCTGTGCCTCCTCTCCCGTGAGCAAATTTTCTTGTGATTCTCTGAATTCAGCCTTGTCCTTTCTGATGGTCCATTAACATTGCATTCCATTCAGTCGCCACACTGGGTGCAATCAGTGAGCACCTTTTCTCTTTCCAGGTTTTTGTTATTGCAGAAAGTGCTTTTGTGGAGATTTGGATGAAATGGGACCTTTCTGCCTGCCATTGACTCCCTTGGGATGTATGCCTTGCATTGAGATCCCTGGGTCAGAGAAAGGACATTTTCAGCCACTCCAGTAGCATTCTTCCTTCCTGAGTTCCAAAATGGTTGGCTTTTGCATCTTTGTAGTGGTCTTTGATGTTATTATGTTTGTGGTAAATCATCGTCCTGGTGTGGTATGACTGCATCAGTTAATACAAGTCTTCTCATGTTTCTCTAAGTTCTTCATATTTGTCATTTCTTACTGCACAATACTATTTCCAATCTGTGTTCAGTCACTCATCCATGGATACCTGCTTTCCCAGTGCTTTGCTACCAAAAGTACTGCTATTGAGATCATGGGACCTTCCTACTGTTTACACACACACACACACACACACACACGTGTACGCCAAGAGTGAGGGAAATGGCTGCATGGAACGAGACCACTGGGTATCTCCAGCCAAGTGTTCTTCTGGTAATCACTCAGCAGTCAACAGTTCTTATGTTGTAAACACTGCCCTCTGCCCAGGGGATGCCAAGAAGGGCAAAAATCCAGTCCTTGCTCTCCAAGGGCCACATTCTAGCGGGAGATGCCACACAAGACACAGAGTATAAGAATGGTGATCCAAGAAGGATGAGGGCTAAAAAAGGGCCAGGATATTTGGCAGTTGGACTACTTGTAACTTGGGAGAAAGCAATGGTGGGTGACAATTCAAGTGTTTCTCCTCCAAACAACTCCCAGAGGTAGAGGCTATTATCCCATCTTACAGCTAAGGAAAGGGACAGAGCAGTCAGGGTAGTAAATGTCTGAACTCAGTTCTTGATTCCAGGTCCAGCACTTTGTGTACCTGCTTGAATGATGAGGATCACAGAGCATTTAGAAGAGGGTGAGAACGGAGGAAATGGAGGTTGCAGATGTAGAAAACCTCGGAGATGAGAGCAGAGAAGGTAAGATCAAGGGAGGGGTTTCGAGGGATAGAGGAGACATGAGGTTGCAGGTGGCAAGGAAGCCGCCAGTAGAGGGTGAAAGATGGAAGATTAGGGATGAGAGGCAGGGTAACTGGTGGTATGGTGGATAGAGCACTGAGCCTGGAGGCAGGAAGAGCCAGGTTCAAATCTAGCCTCAGTTTCTTCAAATGTAAAATAGGGATAATAGTAGCATCTACTCCCCAGGGCTGTCGTGAGGATGGAAGGTAGGTGCTATGTCGAATCGCTGGAGGAGAGGGTGGAATGGGATCTCTTGTGCATGTTTGCTTTGGTGAGACAGGTGAAGGAGGAGACGCTGGGGGAAGATGTCTGAGTGGGGGGAAACGGGGAGAGAAGAGGGAGCTCACTGCACCTAATGGCTTTTCTGGGAAGTAAGGCCAGGTTCTCAGCTGAGAGGGAGCCATGAGGGTGAAAAGGGATTGAGAAGGGATGAAGAAGGTTAGAAGAGCTAGTGGCCTCAGTGCTTGCAGTATTGCATCAGTAATAATTAAGGTGGCTCGGTGGATAGAGAGCCAGTTCTACTAGGAGAAGGGAGGTCCTGGGTTCCAAGCTGGCCTCGGGTACCTCCCGGCTGTGTGCCTAGCCCTTACCGCCTTGGAACAAACACACAGTATTGACATTAGAACCAAAGCTGAGGGTTTAAGAAAGTTGTGTGAGAGTTAAGGTGGCAGAAGGGGAGAACGACCCAAGGTTGGGGGTTGGCAATGGGACAAGGAGTCGAGGGACTCTAAAGGATAGTGCAGGGCTGGCCTGGTTCCCTGAGGGGTTGAGATAAGGAGCCAGGAGGATGGAGTCAGGGACGGCCTGGCAAAAGGCAAAGGCACAGAGATTGCACAGGACCAAGAAGGGCTGGAAGGGGGGGGGGGTCAGGAAGGAGTGAAGATGGAGAGGTGGAAGAGGAGAATGGGCTCTAGATGGCACTGGAGACAGCAGCTACCTGCCTCCTCCCCAAGACCACACTCAAACCCAGGGTGGACCCTGCCTGGGGGCTGCTCCTCAGACACCCAAAGCCTGCTTGTGTGCCTCTGCTGGCCGGCCTGATGGGGAGCCCTTGGGCACTGCCCCTGCCCCTCCTCTCCTTCCATGCCCAGGACCAGGACTACAGATGGGCCCTGCTCCGAGTCACCTCCTTGGAAATAGAGCCCAGCGGCTCCCCAGCCCTTCCTGCTCTGGCTCTTTGGCTGGCTGACTGGCTCTCTCCTGTCTTCTT
Organism: Monodelphis domestica; assembly: GCF_027887165.1. Classification (NCBI taxonomy): domain Eukaryota; kingdom Metazoa; phylum Chordata; class Mammalia; order Didelphimorphia; family Didelphidae; genus Monodelphis; species Monodelphis domestica. The sequence goes on from NC_077235.1 coordinate 86,587,689, forward strand.
ACCCTCACAGCTCTCTCTCTTTCTCTTCCTTTCTCTCTCTGTCTACACATCTGCCTCTCTGTCTCTCCTTCCCTCTCTGTGTCCCTCCCTGTCTGTCCCTGTGTCTCTCTCTGTCTCTCTCCCTCTCTGCTTCTGTCTGTCTGTCTGTCTGTCTGTCTGACCCGCCCCCAGTGCCAGCCCCACAATGCTCTGGCTGTTCTTTTGGAAGGGCCCTGCTTTCTGGAGAATGGCTCCTCCTCATCCATCCCCTTCCTCCTCAGCTGGGAAAAGGCTCCTCTGTTCCCCAGCAGCGATGGCCACCCTCTGAGGCTCTTTCGGCAGAGCTGAGAGGAGAGGGTGCCTGTGGCTGCCACCCTGGAGGGTCCCCCCCCAACAATGGGCTTTCAGAGAGCCCCTCACTGGCTATAGCAGGCCTCTCCTGCCTGACTAGGTCGCCTTGGCCACGGTGGCGGTTCAAAGGGCCTTCTCCGGAGAGCAGCCAGGCCTGGGGGCAGCCCACTTCCTGCTGTCCATCTTTCTCCTGAAGGAAGGTCCAGATGGCAGCTAAGCTGCTGAGTCCCCAGAGGACCACAAGGCAGGCTGGGTCTAGACTTCAACTGGGGGAGGGGAGGACTTATTGGCCAATGAGTCCTGAGCTAGGGCTAAGGCTCTCCAACCCTCTGAGATCTGGTGTCTCCTCTCTCATTTGGGGGAAGAAGAACAGGCCATCCTGTGGCACCTGGCCCTGCCTCCGTGGCCCCTTTGCCATCTCTGTCCCAACTTTGGCTAGCTGGGGAGAGGCTTGGAGGAGATCCAGGGCTGGGAGGGTTAGGGCAAGAGGGGAGAGGAATGTGGTTGTACCCATTCAACCTTGGGCCTCTGCCTCAGCAGCCCGCACAGCCTCCTGGGCAGCTTCCCAAGATTACTCTCCGGCTGCCTGCCTGTGCCATATGCTGAGGAGGGATTATTTAGAGATGGCTCTTTTCCCTCCTGTGGAATGGGCTCATTCAAATTTCGCTTTGATATCACTGAAGTGACAGCTGTTGCCATTTCTGCCCTGCCCTCCCCTCTAGGCAGGAGCCCCAGGGCCATGGGAGCCAGAAGACCCTGGGGGTAGGAAGCTGCCATCTCAGCCCACTGAGGCCCAGCCTGGAGCAAAGGGCAAAGGAGGGCCTGTGCTCCCCACTGGGACTTCCATGTGCAGCTCCAGGCCCAAGGAGTAGAAAAAAGTCTGGAGCCTTGAATGGAGCCCTCTGTGAGTCTCCCAGCAGCCCCAAGCCCACCCCCACCCCCACTAAAATGTCCTTTGACCACTCACTCGGAGGCCTCTCCCCTAGAACAGCAGGCTGAATCTCAACTACTTCTTGGGCTGGGGAAGGGGCCTGGGCAAGCAACCTGTCTTCAGAGCTCCAGTAGGAGGGGATCTTGCCCAATCTTGGCAGAGTGGCGGATGCCACAGAACAAGCGACCAAGGCCTTCTGGGCCCCTGGCACTGGCACTCCAAAGGCAAGAGGCCCCAGGCCCCTGCCTTGAGGGTCCTACAGGTGACCAGAGGAGACAGTGGACCTGGCAGAGCATGGGAAGGAAAATGAAAAGACTCTGGACACTGGGATGTTCAGAAAAAGCTTCCCATCAGCCTTTGGGCTGAGTTCTGAAGGGAGCAGAAAGCTGGTGGGGGTCCCAGCCTACCAGCTCTGCTGGCTCTGAGCTAGTTCACCTTTCCTCATTTGAAAATGAAAGGATTATTAGCCCATGGAGGTCCCTTCCCCATCGAAGCCTATGATCCTAAAGGACATTCCCGATAGGGGAGGCCAGTTTGGGACAGGTGAACTGCATGTGAATAAGAGTCACAGCAAGCTACAGCTGAATTGTAGACAGTCCTAAACATCCCCAAGAGGAATGCGGAGCCTATCCTAGGATTGGTGCGCTCATTTCTCAGCCACATCAGACCTGTCGGGTTTTCTCAGCAGCCCCTGGAGTGGTTTGCCAGTGCCTTCTCCAGCTCACTTGACAGATGGGGAAACGGAGGCAAACAGGGTGATGTGACTTGCCCAGGGTCATATGGCTAGTAAGTGTCTGAAGCTGGATGTGAACCCAGGAAGAGAAGTCTTCCCAACTCCAGGCCCAGTGCTCTATAGCTGCCCTCAGAAATAAGGTAGCACCACTAAAGCCACCTTGGCTCTCGCTACCAATCAGCGACTAGGAAACTTTGAGCCCGGGGTGTTCCTTCCTTCTCTCTCATTCCCCCCTTACGCATCCGCCATGGCCATGCTCTTCTCTCCACTCCCATGACCCTCAGTCTGGGCCCACATGAGGTGGGATAGGGCAGAGAAAGGGGACATGTTTGGGGAAAGAGAATGAGTTCTGTTGGGGATGTTTCCAGAGTGTTCATTGGGAGCTGCTGGAGGATCCGGGTGGAGAACAAGCCTGAGGGCTGGAGCTCTCTGGAATTTGAAGATGGGCATAATCCGTGAAGCTCTGGGAGCTGAGGAGATCCATCAGGCTTCAGACACTTATTTATTAGCTGTGGGACCCTGGGCAAGTCACTGAACTTTCCTGAGCCTCAGTTTCCTCATCTGTATGATGGGAATCGCAATAGCACCCACCTTAGGGTTGCTTTGGGGGCCAAATGAGATGGAATCTTTCGGAATGTTGAAATGCCCTGGACCAATAGCATTGTCGTTAACACCTGGAGAGGCCCTGCTTTGGGAGCGGCCTTCTGACAATTCCGTTATGGCCTTTGGGATTGCCTCTTTGGGCTCAATCACGGCTCTCCAAAGTTGTGTTTGAGTTTTGGAAACAACCCAAATCATTCTGAGGGGAATGGGGGGGGGAAATGGGGGGAACCGGCTGAAAAGGAAGAACAGACAGAGATTGGACCAGAGAGGAACGAGCTGCCTCTGGAGGAGGGCCCCAGTGGCCTGAGCTTGGATCCTCCTGGGGAATGAGCCTGCCTGTCCCTAAAGGATGGACATGTTCAAAGGTGTCCAGGATCTGTAAGCTGCTCTCTTTCCATCCTTATCTGCCCTGGGATGACTGATCTGGCCTTTCCATACAGGGAAGTTGAGGCTGAAAGCAAGAGGAAATCTGCTGTCAGCCCTTATAACCAAGGTTACCACTCCCTGACCTCTTGGTCTTCCTTTGGAGGTCTTTGTTCTAGCTGACTTCGAAAGGCAGAGACCTCCACTGCCTGTATCTTGGAGCCTAGAACAGGCAAGGTGCCCATGGGAGGCACCGCCCCAATGGCAGGGGGACCATCTTACTTTTGCTTGGACTGGGAAACGTGGGAGGTCCCACTCCAGACTTCCATCTCCTGTGGGAGACACTTGGAGATCTCCCTGCCCCTCCCCAGGCCCTCTTGGGGTGCTATGAGATAAGCAAACAGTGGAAGGGAGTCAGCCATGTGAATGACTCGGGGATCCTGAGCTTATGGTACCCAGGAGGTGCATGGGCTCACGGCTTCTCTCAGGTAATGCCCATCTCCTTGAGGTGCAAAGAAGCCACTTGGCTAAGGTGGTCCTCCATTTTCCAAGGAAACCAATGACATCATGAGATCGATGTGTTTGGCAGGGGCTGATCAGACCACTGGGACTTTGAAGGACTCCACCAGAGATTGGGCACAAGCAGTCCCTTAGAGCATTTCGAGTGGCCTCTAATGGCTCTGGATTGTGCAGCTCACATTCCCACTAAGGAGAAGAGCATTTAGAGATGCCCTTTATTCCATTTGATGGACAAAAAAGTAGAGGACGTGCTCAAGGGTTCCCACAGACAGAACCGGAACGAGAGACCCCAGGTGTTTCTACTAGTCCACTTTGCTCAGGGAGCACAGTGGGTGCGCCATGCTGGACAGTTTCCTGTGTCTCACCATCGATACCAAAGTTCTGCAGAGAGACCTTGAGAGGGTCCTTGTATCGCTTCTTCTGACTACCATGTGAGCACATGCCTGGTGAGAGTTCTCTTTTGGATCATTTGGCATTGGTGCCCCTCGGCCAGCTGTAGGGTACTTTCCATACTTGGCAGTTCTGCTGCCCACCAGGTACCTTATCTTGCCAGGCCATCTGTAGAATCTTCCAGAGACAATTCCAGTGGAAGCGATTCCCTTTCCTGCCGTGGCCCTGCCAGTGTTTCGTGGACATACAACAATGAAGTCAGCACGATGGCTCTGTAGACCTTTGGTGTGGGAGGCAGCCTAATACCTCCCATCTCCCACAGTGTCCTCCAGAACCTCCCACACACCAAGCTGGCTCTGGCAGCCTCATCCTCTACGTGGACACCCCTGGGAAGGACACCGCCAAGATTTGTGGACTTGGCTGTAAGCCCATGGTTCCACTGCTGGCTGGTGGAGAGGCCCTGTTTTCTTGGAGCTCACTGTCTGGCCCCAATTAGCACGGGCTGGAAAGAATGGACCCATAGCCCTCGCATTTTGGCCTCCTTGGAGGCTACAAGGAAGGCCTGGTCGTCTGCTGACCAACCCCCCCCCCCAAGTACCAACGGTCCTTCCAATGCCAATGAGCTCCTTCTGGCAACCCAGCTGTACCATAAGCTTCCCCAGGCCCTCAGGAGGGACAGGCCCGAGCGACATTGGCTGCAGACCCCCGCACTGCCCCAGCATTTCTCCTGGAGTCTTCGTTGAGTAGCCAACATCATGTCACAGCACTTGGCTCCTTGAAGCTTCTAGGGCTGTTGGCAGAGGCGTGATTGGGAGCTGCTTCCACTCAGCGAACAGTAGTACTGGGCAAGCTTGTGCTTGGCGGCCGGGGCTGAAAAATGGAGCGGCCTGGTCCCTGCCCTTAAGGGGATCACCATCTCGGGGAGTCCCAAGTGGCAAGGGCAGGCCAGGTACCCAGAGAGCTGCAACATCCCAGAGTATGCCAAGGCTGAAGGCCGGGCAATTAAGCAAAACCCCCATTGGATGTGGGAAGGGAAAACCAAGGAAGGCTTCCCAGAGGAGGGGGAAGACAAGAGGGAGAGTGGTTGAGATGTGGCCTAGACTGATGGAAGTCCTCTTAGGACACCTGGGATCTCTAGTGGCTGGCAACTGTGTCTCTGAGCACCCTTGGTTTTTTCATCTGTCAAATGGGAGTGGGGACATCCTCATTTGTGTCTGGGGCTACAGAGGGCCGCTCAAAGGTGGAGAGGCCAGACTGGAGGCCCTGAGCCATCGAGGAGCTCCACGTGGCCTTTCTCATTCTGGGATGCCCATGCCCAGCCCCCTGCCACGGGGGAAGGCGGGGCAGGACCCTGGCTGGGGCTCAGAGTTCCACCACAAGCCGCCCCCAAATTGGAGGCTCCGATTGCTTCCCTCAGGGTTATTTCCAGCTCAGCTGGCCCACGCCCCAGCCAAAAGAGGCAGCGCCCAGCGCCCTTTCCCACTCTGGTCTTGGCCCTCCTCTGGCTCTCTCTCCGTGGATCTTGTGGGTGTCCCTGGCACTTTCCAGAAGTGACCTCATTTGACCCTGGCAGATGCCTTTGGAGGTGGGGGCTCTTGTCACCCCCCCAACCCGGTACCCTGGGCCACTGTGGAAGACTTCTTGCTGCCCCCCCCCCCCCTGGCTGCCAGCCCCAGCATGAGCCAAGCCAGGCAGGTGCTAGACAGGTAGCCTCTCCCTCCAGGAAGGCCAGATGCTGGGCCAGAATTCAAGGTGCCCTGGAGGAGGCAGGAAGACCTGTGCCTCAGGAGCGGACTGAGTGTGTGGCCCGGGACAAGTGGCTGCACTCGTTTGCCTCAGTTTCCCCAACTCTACAATAGGTCCCAGAGGAGGTCGTGGTTTTCAAGGAGGAGCCGAATGTCCCTTAGGAACAGCAGCCTGGAAGGGGGCCAGGCGCTCCTCGGGCCTCCCCCATCCCCCATGGCCCAGCCAAGCCCCGCCCCTCGGCGCACTCAGCACATGCCTGGGCCACATCTGGAACGCATAAAGTCCTCCCGGAGGTGTGGGGTTTCAGCAGTTTAGGGCAGTTGGGGCCCCGCCCCCGCCCCTCCTCCCCAAAGGCTCCGGAATGCGCCGAGCGAGGTGCCAGCCAGCTGACTCCTCCCGCGAGCTCGAGCGGCCAGGCGGGGGCTGGAGCGCGAAACTCCCCGGGTCCGCGGCACTCCTCCTTCCCGAGGTTCTAAGGCCCAGTCTGGACTGGCCTCCGGAGGGGACGCAGCTCTGAAGAACAAAAGGCGGCCCCTGCTCCCCGCACCCCCCATCCCCAACTCCCAGGGACCTAGAACTCGGAGAACCAGGCTCTAGACAGGACAAGTTGCAGAGGGGCTGCAGAACACGGGATCTTAGGGAGGGGGCCAGTGAAAATGGCTGCTCTTGGTCACTGAGGGGAAGACTGGGAAGGCTGTTCTATAGAAAGGGCTTTGAAGGTTCTGTGATAGGCAGTGGATAGGGCACTGGGTCCTCTGGCCTCAGATACTTCCTGACTGTGTGACTAGGCAAGTCACTGCCCCCTTTTGCCTCAGTTTCCTCATCTGTAAAAGGGGCTGGAGCCAGAGAGCCCACAGACAGTAGTAAGGACATGGCTCCAGGGTCCCAAAGAACTGGAGCCAAGTGCCAAGTCACTGGAGCTTATGAAATGGCTCCCACGGGTGCCAGAGGATAGGGGTTGCCCTAGTACATCGGGGGCCCATGGGTTCGGGGAGATAATGGGTTCTATTGCCAACACACTGAGGTAGTTCTTCACGTCTAATGGACATCCAGTCAGAAGCAAGTGGAGACAGGAGACTGTAGGGTGGGCAGAGAGAGAGGTCAGGGCTCCACAGGGAGATGCTCCATTCACGGAGGGCTCCAGGAGAAGAGGACTGTGGGCCATCCCCGATAGAGGGTGGGATCCCCAGGGGGATGCAGCAAGGGAGACTGGGAGGGAGTGGTCAGAGAGGGAGGAGGAGGGTGCTCCTAACCCTGAGAGCCCAGAGGGTGGCCCCAGGGCTGGAAGAGGATGAGCAACATCCCCTTCCTCACTAAACTCTGGCTTCCAACTCCAAGAGAATTGGGGTAGAAGGAAGTTTAGCTTCCAGCGTCCCCTTTGGCTCTCCTTCACCTGCAGACACACCTCCCCTACTGAGAGCTGTGGTTAGGCTGGGGGTGGGGTGGGGGAGGGAGCAGGCCACAAAGGGCAAGTACAGGCAAGCCTGAGCCCCGAATTGGAACGGTGGTCCCAAGTGAAAGGGTCTTTGGGGATCCTTCAGGCCAGCTCCACAGCTCCATCCATTTTCAGACCTGGAGACTGAGGCCCAGAGCAGGGAAGAAGGACCTTCCCAGAGGTCTGCCTGTGGCACCCCACACTTTGTGGTCGAGAGGGAGTGATGCGGCTTTGTTTGGGCAGGGGGTTAGTCTGTTTGGGAGAGGATCTGGGGGATGGGTCTTTGGGAAGGGGCTCCTAGGATGCTGTTCCGCTCCTCTGCTCCTCGAGGGTCCAGATGTGCTGTCCGGCCCAGTGGTGCCCCGCCCCCCAGCTTCCAAGACAACACCGATATTCCTGGCAGAGGGGAGCCTCCCTAGTCCTCCCTTGCTCCGGGCAATCCCCAGGAATCCCACTCCAGGTTCTGCCCCATATTGGAGTGGGCTCTACACACAGGACAGGCGGCTCCTCAGGGCTCCCTTAGTTCATCTCCGTCACCATGGAGACCAGACCTGGTACTGGGTGGCTGCTAATTGAGTGAGCTCCATCTAGAGCTGAGCTCCCTTATATGGGATAATAGTTGGGGGGGCACGGACCCAGGGCCTGGCTCCTCTCCCCATCTGTTGATGTTCAGCTCCCTGGGAACCCCCTCTGCCTCTCCTAATAGAGGAGAGGAAGTCCTGCCCTCCCGCCCCTTCCCCCTCCATGGATCTAAGGGTGAGCTGACAGCCTCAGGCCACCTGAGGGCTAGTGGGTGGCTTTGTGCCCACCTCCTAAAGAACCCAAAGCATGCCAGTGAGGATGCCCAGAGCTGGTCATTGGGGACTGGAGAGCCCTGGGGGGGGGGGGAGCATGTAAGTAAGAAGACTGGGCAGGTTGGGAGGGCTTTCCCAGAGCCAGGCTGAGGCTTCTCTCTTTGATCTTGGGGGGGGGACGAGAAGTCCCTGGGGTCCATGGAATAGGGGTGCATCTTCCAGAGCTGGCAGCTGTTGCTGGGATCACCCGGGGAGGTGACCAGGGCCTGCTCCAAGTGGTGGCACTGTCTGTCGCCATATTGGAGGGATGCTGCCAGGGTGAAAGTGGCAGGCCTTGCAAGGCAACAGAGGGGGTGGTGATGGGTCCGGGTCAGCCTCGAAGTGCTTGGTCCATGCCAGGGCTTAGCGCGGTGCACGGACATCCAGCGCAGGGATAAAGGAGTAGGCAGAGAGGTGGGAGGGGTGCCTGGAGAGAGGCCGCCTCTTCCCACTCCGTGGGGCTGCCAGGAGCGCAGTGACCATGATCGCACCTCCAGGATGGACAAGAAAGAAAGCCTCTGGAACCGAACGCTTCCTTCCCATACCTCTGCAGCGCTCTCCCCACCGGAGACACGGACTGGCTCGGGAAGGGGGAGGGGAACCAGTTTGGGTCTTTGGCGCCGTGTGCTGAAAATCGCCATTCCTTGGAATGGGGAACAGCCGGTGCACCGCGCCGCGGGCACAAGGGACCGGCCTGCCTGGAGTTCCCTTCCCCCTCGTTCGGCCAGCTAGGACCGTGGCCCCACTCCTCAGTGCCCGCCCGCCCTCCCTCCCCAGAGGAGTTCCCAGGCATCCAGGCTGTCTTCCCAGGTAGACTGGGCGCTCCCCGAGGGCAGGGACTGGCTTGGCCCTTCTCGGCGGGCGTCGGGCACTCTGGCCCGGAGGCTATCCGGCGTCCAGAAAAGAAATCCCCAAACAAATAGGACCTGAGGTGCGGGGGAGGGACAACGAAACAACGAAGCAAGCGCTCCGGAGGGGGCGCCCCAACAGGTGGAGCCCATGCGCTCCCGGGCGGATTGGGTCGGGCATGGGGCGCGCAGCCTTGGGCTCCATTGAGGGAAGGAAGCCGGCTACACCGAGGTAGGACTGGGGGGCGGGGAAGAAAGAGAGAGAGAGAGAGAGAGAGAGAGAGAGAGAGACTTCTCCAGAGGAAGCGCTACCACCGGAAGCCCAGAGGGGAGTCAGGCCGAGAGCCTTCGACTTCCTCGCCTAGGGCTACTAGGGCCGCCCCTCCCCGGGGGCGACCGATGGGGTCTAGAGTCACAGTGTTCGTGGCCGAGCTCGCGAGGAGGGTTGCGACACCTCTGCCCCGCCTTCTCGCAGGGCTGCTTCGTGAGCTCCCCCCGTCCCCGGACAGATGGTACAGTCCGGGTTTAAAAGGCCCGGGCCGGCTCGGTGGGCGCAGTGTGTGGGCGGCGGCGGCGGCGGCGGCCTGGCAGCCGCGGACTGGCCTTAGAGGGGCTGCCCTGGCCTACCCTGGCCCGCCTGCAGCCCCTGAGAGGCTGAGTGACTACAGGTAGCCCGGGCCGGGGCGCCGCCGCCGCGGGACCCCGAAGCGCGGGTGTGCACTCCCCGCCCCCTGGCCCCGCCCCCGCCGCCAGCCAGGGTGTCCCCCATCCGGGGTCTGGCTCGCGCTGGCGGGCCCCCTTCCGCCGACCGTCGTGGCCACCGGCTTTTGGAGGGGCCCCATGTAATCTTGTGGGGTGCTACCCGTTCATCCGTGCATCCAGCTCCAGGTAAGTGAGCCCTCCTCTTCCCCTCCCCCCGCGGCCGGGGGGCCTCGCCTCCCCGGCCCCATTCATCGCTCCATTCCCAGTCACCTGTCTGCCCCTTCTGGGCGGGGCCCCAGCGTGCCTTGCACCCCCCCCCCCACCTCGCGCTCTCTCTGTCCCTCTGTCTCTCTCTCTGTCTGTCTCTCTCCCCCTCCCCCCTTCCCCCCTTTCTTTGAAGACTGTTGGGCTCGGGGCTGCGGACTCCCCCTTCCCCCCCAGCCCCCAGAATCCGCCACTTTCTGCCGCCTCGTACTTGAGGGAGACTCCCGGGGCCGGGGGATGGCCAGGAACCCGCCAGTAGGCCCGGAGTACTTGGGCCTGGGTACCGAGAGGCTGGGGAGCCTGGGGCCCGGGCTCTTTGTGTGGGGAGGGAGAGCCCCGGGTTGAGGTGAGCATGCTCCCTGCGGCGCCTGGCTGTGGGCCCCCCAGCCTCTACACCTCTCACTCAGCCTGGGCCCATGGGCCCCATTTCTGACCTGGAGCTCCCCCTCTATCGAGCCAGGGAAGAGTAAACAGATGGAGTTCTCCTCTTCCCCAGAATGGCCTGGCACAAGCTCGGGCTGGGCCCACTCCTACCCCAGGGGGAAAGCAGGGGCAGAACCAGCAGCAAGGCAGTGGGTGTGGCCTGGGGTGGGCAGGGGTGCCTGCCTGCCTGGATCCTCAAGTGGAGTCACCCCTTCCCACTGGCCTAGTGCCCAGGTGCCCGCCTGGCTGCTTTGTGGATCTTGGTGACCTGGTGCCTGTGTATGCGTGGGTGGCCATGTGGCCAAAGGGAAGCACTCCCAGCCCCCCCCCCCCCAGACACACACACTGTGCTCCTCTTTGTGTCTGTCTGTGTGCCAGTGCTTCAGGAGCTGGGAGGGAGGGAGTGGGGGCACGAGTGGGGCTTCGGAGCACTATTCTGTCAGGCCCAGCCCGAGGGGGCACTAGTGGGAGTGTCTCCAGGAGCTGGCCAGCCTTAGTGCCAGAAGCAGCTTTCGAAGAAAGGGCAGCACAGCAGCCACCCTGGGCCTCTGGGCTTCCTAACTCCAGGAAGGGGGAGACAGCTGTGGGGCAGGGGCGGCCAGCATGGCTTATCCCACCTGTGACTTGGTGGGGCTCCGCAGAAGGCACTTGCGGGCTCTGGGCAAAAACCAGGGAGGGACAGAGTTGGGGGCCCCTTGGGTGTGGTCCTCCTCCCCTCCCTCCCTCCTCCCCCGGGGCCTGGCACGGTAATGAGCTATCTCACCAGCCTATTCCCTGGGAAGCTGAGGGTGATTTACAGCTCCAGCGGCTGCCTGGCTGGCATGCCTGCTTGCCTCTTCCTTGCAGCCGCAGCCGCCACCGCTGCCACCACCCCAGCAAGGCCCGGAGCTCGTGAATGATGGCTAATCTCAGAAAAAACCATTGATATCATTCTGGCCCTTCTCCTCCTCCATCCCCCTCATCCCTACTCAGTGACCAGGCCACCTTCCTTCCGGAGCATCATCCCCTTTGTTCTCTCCCTCCCTCCCTCCCTTCCCCTCTCTCTCCCTCTAGGGTCTGGCATGTGGTGGGAGCGGGACAGGGGCATTCAATTCAGGGCAGACCCTTGCTCCCCTGCACCTGCTAGGCTGAGGGCTGGAGGGTGTATGACTCTTGCTCCTGGCCATGGGGTGGGTCGAGGCTAGGCCTTTCTAGTGTGTTCCCTACTGTGCCTAGTTGGACGGTCAGACAGAGGGCCACACGCTGTCTTACTGAGAGTATAACAACCCCCGACCTTTTCTCTTTTCTCCCTAGGCTTGCCCTAGGACCCAGCCCTGCCTTGTCTCCTGTTCCCAGCTGCTCACCCAGGACCAACCATGGCCTTGGGGGGGCCCATGGTGCTGCGGATGAAGGCATCACTCCCCTTCCTGTCCCCATTGCTGCTGCTGCTCCTGCCCTTTCCCCACAGGGTGTTACCAGCTGTGGGGCCCCTCCATACCTTCTCTGCTGCTGACACAACCTTGACCCACCTGGCTGTGCACCGGGGAACGGGGGAAGTGTTCGTGGGAGCTGTGAACCGGGTGTTCAAGTTGTCCCCGAACCTCACAGAGCTCCGTGCCCACATTACGGGCCCCATCGAAGACAATGCCCGATGCTATCCCCCTCCAAGTATGCGGGTCTGCACTCATCACTTGGTACCCACCGACAACATCAACAAACTGCTACTCATTGACTATGCCAGTCGGCGCCTGGTGGCCTGTGGCAGCATCTGGCAGGGCATCTGCCAGTTCCTTCGCCTTGATGATCTTTTTAAACTGGGGGAGCCTCATCATCGCAAGGAACACTATCTTTCGGGGGCCCAGGAACCAGACACCATGGCCGGGGTCATTGTGGAACAGGGGGCAGAGCTTAGCAAACTCTTCATTGGCACGGCCATCGACGGCAAGTCTGAGTACTTCCCCACTCTCAGCTCCCGTAAGCTCATCCGAGACGAGGACAGTGCCGACATGTTCAGCCTGGTGGGTGGCCTCGGGGAGTGGGCAGGACACTGCTGGCCTCAAGGGGGGAGGGCACTGAAGAGAGCCAGCCCTGGCCGGTCAGGGATGGGCCGAGGGGGGTGTCCTTCAGAAGTCACAGAGTAGCTGAAAATAGGGGGATCTTTGAGGGGATGGATGGGTAGGTGTTTGCCAGCAGCTTTTCTGTCGACAGGACAGGGGCCCCCAGGTCCTCAGGCAAAGAGTGGCAAGCTTCTCCAGCCATCCCACCTCCTAGCTTCTTGAACCACAGGCCAAGCCATCTCTGGCTCTGGCTCTGGCTGGCGTGTTCCTGGGGCCAGGCAGCTAGAAGTGACTTGGGTTTGCTGGGACCAAAGAACTAGCTGAAGAGGTTGAAGAGCAGTGACTCTTTCCCTGGCTTTATCCCCAACTCCCCATGGGAGTTCTGGAAGCTTGGCAGAGGTGCATGAGCACATGCCTCATGTTTACAGTCAGAGACTGACAGTCCAGTCTGTACGTGGCCAAGAATCCTGTATAGGATCTAGTAACACACCCCTCTTTGGGGCTGCTGGGTAGCTCAGTGGCTGGAGCTCAAGGCCTAGCTTCAGAAGGACCAAAGTTCAAATCTGCCTCAGACACTTAATAAGCTGTACACCCTGGGCAAGTGACTTGAGCTCTGCTTGCATAGAACTGGAGAAGGAAATGGCAAGCCACACTAGTGTCTTTGCTGAGAAAAGCCACACATGGACACTTGGTCCACAGGTCACAGAAAGTCAGCCTCAGCTCAGCTTGTTTCCTTTTTTTGTGCAGGGTTACTGGACTGGTAGACCAGGGGAAGGTGCTAACAACTCTACTCTCTCCTTGGTTTTGGCAAGGCCCTGGGCAAAAGTTTTACACACTTGGGATCTGCCCGTGGAGATCTCCTAGGGAGAGAGATGCCTGGCAGAAGGCCCCAAGCTTTGTCCTTTGACCCATGCTAGCCAACATCCATGTCTGGGACTTTGATGAGAACGAAACTAGTTCCTGACCTCTGGGAGTGTCCGTTCCCACCTGAGGCCAGGGATTCCTCTCCATCTGGTGTCTCTGTCCCCGGCACTTGGCCCATCACCTGGAGCTTAAGCATTTAAGCCTCACCAGCCTTCATAAGCCTTGCTCACAGACTGAACCAACATTGAGGGAAGGGACACAGGATGGCATCCTTAGCCAGGTGGATGAGAACACCCTGAACTGAGAAAGGGCGGTTAACACAGCCAAAAGCCTGGCCCTGTCTCACGAGACATCAAGCCCAAGAATCAATCCCTGGGTCCACATACCCATGTCCATGTACATGCATGTGCTTGGTTGGCATGCAACACACTCCCAGCAGCATTGCTGGGCCAGTTCTTGGTGCTCTCCGTTCATTCTAGAACTTCTCCAAAATGTTGTGTGAACCTAGGCATCTTGGCCCAGTCCTGCCATTAATTACCTCCGTGACACTGGGCAAGTCCCTAGGCCTCTGTTTCTTTGAAGGGGTTGACTTAGATGGCCCTTCTGGCTCTCAGGCCTGGATCCTAGCTGTGGCCTTGGGCAAGTACTATACCCCCGTGGGCCTCAGTTTCCTTTTCTGAAAATGAGAAGGTTGGGACTCAATGGGCTCTGAGGGCCCTTCTAGCTCTTGGTTTATGAAAATGACTGTGGGAAGTGCTGGCAAGGAAGCAAAAGGAGCCCTGGGGGAAGTGATTGCAGAAAGCTTGAACTTGCCTGGAGGAGCAATTCCTAGAGCCATTCCAGGTAGAAGTAGTGGAGGGTTTTGACTCTCCTGGGCCCCCAAAGCAAGTTGACTCACCTGTGCCCCCTCCTCTTCTTTCCCTTCTTTGCCTTCCTTTCCACAGGTGTACCAGGATGAGTTTGTCTCCTCACAGATCAAGATCCCCTCAGACACCCTGTCCCTGTACCCGGCTTTTGACATATACTACGTGTACGGCTTCGGGAGCACATCCTTCGTCTACTTCTTGACACTGCAGCTGGATACACAGCAGACGCTCCTCGACACGGCGGGCGAGAAATTTTTCACGTCCAAGATCGTGCGCATGTGTGCTGGTGACTCGGAGTTCTACTCCTATGTGGAGTTCCCCATTGGCTGTTCCCGAGACGGCGTGGAGTTCCGCCTGGTACAGAGCGCCCACCTGGCCAAGCCCGGCCCCCAGCTGGCTCAGGCCCTGGGGGTGTCGGAGGATGAGGATGTGCTCTTCACCATCTTCTCCCAGGGCCAGAAGAACCGTGCCAGCCCACCACGCCAGACGCTCCTTTGCCTCTTTACGCTCAGGGACATCAATGCCCACATTCGGCGCCGTATCCAGTCTTGCTACCGGGGAGAGGGCAAGCTGTCTCTGCCCTGGCTGCTGAATAAGGAACTGCCTTGTATCAATACAGTGAGCACAAGGCCCACCCAAATCTCCCCTCTCCCTCCCCACTCATCTCTCCCTTCCCCATTCCAGCTGGGAACCTCTTGGAGGAACTGTGGGCCAGGGGGTGGTCATCTGGTTGGCACATTCTTGAATGGTAGGGAGTGGAGGCAGCCTCAGAGATGGGAGGGCTCAGTTGCTTCCCTCCAAGGACCCAAGATGGAAAAGTTCCTCTCTTCTCTCCATCCCCAGCCCATGCAGATAAATGGCAATTTCTGTGGCCTGGTCCTCAACCAGCCCTTGGGTGGGCTGCAGGTGATCGAAGGGCTGCCCCTGCTCGAGGACCGCTCAGATGGTATGGCCAGTGTGGCTGCCTATACCTACCACCAGCATTCAGTCGTCTTCATTGGCACCCGCAATGGCAACCTTAAGAAGGTACGTAGGGATAGGGGTTATCAGCTCCCTAGGAAGCGGCTTCCTGGCTTAGGATCAGTGACACAGAGGGAACCACACTGGACACCATCTTGAAGAATCGCCATTTTTGTGGCAAAGGAGTAGTTTCCAAAGTAGCCTTTTGGCAAGGTGGTAAGAGCACGGCCAAGTAAAAGGAAGGCTGAGGAGGTCCCCAGGGAGGCCAGCCAGAGAAGGGCGAACTGAGATGAGGACCAGGTTCCTGGGAACAAGTGAGCCCTGAAGGCAGGGAAGGATTGGTTTAGCCTGAGTGAGGGTACTTCCAGTGGGAACAGATGACAGAAGTGATGATGGGAGAATAAGCCCTGTCTGTGTTGGAGAAGATGAGTGGGCAGTCTGGGCTGGGGTGGAGGGACCTAGTGGTGGAAGGCCTGTGATACCTGACTGAATCAACAGTCGAGTTTTTATCTCATGGGCCATGAGGAGCCAGTGAAGTATCTGGAGTGAGGTAGGGTCCTGGTGGCAGTAGCCATGAGTCATAGGCCAGCCAGATAGAAGGTCTCTGGGAGAAAGGAAGAGTTGGCCAGAGGCATCACGAATAGGAGAGACCCAGGGGAGATTTGGTGCAGGCCTGGATCGAGTAGAGACTGTGGGGAGGTCTCTATCTTTTCCATGCCACCGTTCTGTCTTTATCATGGTCCCCCTTCTGCTCTCCTGGCAGTCTCAGAACTGACCTAGTACTGTCTGGGACTCTGGGGGCCCCCTTCACTTCCCTCCCCTGGAGAGCCTGCCAGCTCCTGAGGCTTCTGGGAAGCTCAGGTGGGAGAGCAGCTGGGGCAGCGTTTCAGGAGAGGCAAAGAGGAGATGGCACAACGCCGTGGTGTCTGTTTCTCTTGGGAAATGGGAGGGAGCAGTGAGGCTTGTTCTATGTGGAAGTTGTCCTCAGCATACCTGATGCTGGCAGCGTGGCTCTCTGGGGCCTGGGACCCTCAGGTGACCCTTTCTTTCCCTGTGGCCTCTGCTTCTTCATCTCCAAAGAGCTTGGGCTGGGGGGAGAAGGGTGGCCTTGCCATGACGTGGCAGTCTGCTCCCATAGGATCTGTGGCTTGGCTCAAAGGGCTCAAGTATCCCTTCTCCCCATGCCTCCCAATCCCTTTTGGGTATCTGGCTGACTTGGCTCTTCCTTCCCCTATGCCCCCAGTTTCCCTTTAGATGTGGAAATCCCTGTTCACCCTCCCTTTCCAAAGTGGGCACCTCTGGGTCCTTCCAGCCCTCCAACCTTGCAGTGGGCAGCCATTCTTCTTCTTCTTTTTTTTTAAACCCTCACCTTCCACCTTGGAATCAATACCGCATTTTGGCTCCAAGGCAGAAGAGTGGTAAGGGCATGGCCATGGGGGTGAAGGGACTTGCCCAGGGTCACCCAGCTGGGAAGTATCTGAGGCCACATTTGAACCCCGGACCTCCCATCTCTAGGGCTAGCCGGTGGCCATTCTTTCGGGGGAGGAGCAGGGAGTCCCCAGAAGCCCTAGACAGAGAGATCCAGCTGTTACCAGTGGGCCACATCTGGAGACCCCCTTTCCTAGCCCTCCTGGAGCTGGGTTCTTAGCCAACCTTAGCACCTTCTGTCACATTCCTTCTTTCTCCTCCTCCCGAGGATTCTGGGATGTCTTGGAGAAGCTCAGGGGACCAAGCCAGGGGTACTTCCTTCCACTTTAGTTGTCCAGGGGGACAGATATTCCCACTGGCACTCTTGGGGGAGCTGGAGACAGCCAGTGTCTTGAGGCCTTCCTTAGTGAGGGTGCTCAGGCAGCGACCCAGGCCTAGCATGTGCCTGCCTGCCTTCGTGCCCTACTTAGCTCACACGCAGAGGCTTCTCTCCAGCCTTCCTCCCCCCCCCCACCCCCCAGAGTGTCATTGGGAGGGGAGGGGAGAGTGTTCTCAAGGCCGAGAGAAGGAAGAAGCCGGAGGCCAGTTCTGGGCCGACCCCGCCCCTGCCATTCCCCTCCATGCAGCCCCGTCTTTCTTCCTCGGTCTAGGTTCGCGTGGATGGCATCCAGGATGCCCATCTGTATGAGACAGTGCCTGTGGCCAAGGGGAGACCCATCCTCCGAGATCTGCTGTTCAGCCCCGACCATCAGTACATCTACCTCCTGAGTGACAAGCAGGTGCCTGCCCCAGGGGAGAGGGCAGAGGGAGGAGGCTTGGTGCCCTTGAGCCCAGCCTGCCTCTGACCCCCTTCTCCTCCCATTCCCAGGTGAGCCAGGTCCCTGTGGAGACATGTGGGCAGTATCTTCACTGTGGGGCATGCCTGGGCTCTGGGGATCCCCACTGTGGCTGGTGTGTACTCCACAACAAGTAAGCTGCCCAGGGTTGGGGGGAGGGTTCAGGGGAGTGCCCCATTGTTGGAAAAGGCTGCTGGGGCCTCGTGGGAAGGGGACGTGTACTTCCTGGTGAGCCAGACTGAGGCTCAGGGCACAGTGTGGTTCAGGGAGGAGAGACCTCTCTGTAGGCCTCGTGGCCCTGGTCCGGGCTTCAGCCTTCTCGTACCTTTCCCACTGTGTTCTCTCTCCCTCTTTCTGGCCTCTGGCTACATTCCCCCAGGCTGGGTGGTGAGGGCAAGGCAGCAAGAACAGAGGAAGCCAGGCAGGGCCGGAGGTCCTCTCTCCCCTGGCCCTGAAGCGTCCAGCACTGGCAGGCAGGGTTGGTTTTGCTGTCTGCCTCCCTCTGAGATTAAGTGAGTGGCCCATCCTCTTCCAAGGAGGCTGCTTGGGTTACTGCCCTGGAAGCAGGGCAGACATGGCCAGGGGCTGGTGGGGGGAGGGATTTCGGGAGGGTGCCACTCCCAGAGGGGTTGTCCCCCATGCCTAGGGGCTTTCCTCTGCGGGCAAGGGAGAGCCAAGAACTGCCCTCAGCTGGGAGCCAGGGCCTTTGCTCACTCCCTTGAGCCTTGCTGGGGCGGGCAGCACTCTGGCCCTGCTTGTGGGAGTGTGCTGGCAGCACGTGCATTTCTTTAGAAGGCTTGTGACGGGCACTCCCAGGCCTCCTGATCCTTCCTAAGTTTTTCCAGTTGTCCTTTCCACATCCAATTCTGGGCACGTTTCCTCTTGGAACAGAGACAACATTTTATTCCCTCCCGCCGCCAGCAGAACCCAGTGGGCAGCCTTCCTCAGCCTCCCCACCGAGCAGCCCAGGAAGAGCTTAGGGGAAGGGCGAGCTGCTACCATGGGGCTGGGGGCAGCAGGGATTCTCCCACCCGTCCACACCTAGGTAGGAAGGAAGGCCACTGCTCTCAGACCTGGGCCTGGGTCCAAGTGATGACTCCCCAAGTTGTCAAGCTTGAAATGAGAGGTCTCCCTCCCCCCAGCCACTCTGCTGCATGTGGTGTTGGGGAGGGGGCAGCGAGAGCCCACTGTGTGCCTCCCCACCCCACCACACAGACACATCCTGTGCTGAGCAGCTTACAGATATCAGCTCATTGTGAGCCCCACAACAACCCTGGGAGGTAGGTGCTGTTGTCTATTGTCCCTGGTTAGCAATTGAGGAAACTGAGGTCTATCTCCGCAGCCTGCCCCTAGTAAATGCCCAGGGTCGGCCCAGCAGCTTTGACCTGGGCCAAGTCGTGGAAGTCGTGCCACAGCCATGATGCCGTGGGCCCAGCACCAGTGTTGGCCTTTAGTTGAGGGGGAAAAGCCTCGAAGGCCCTGCCTTCCAGTCTAGCTGTGCTCTTGGGACACATTTATTATTTGTGGCGGCAGCAGCAGTTTGGGGGGGAGAGAAAGGCCAGCAGGGTCCCTGCCTCCCAGAGGCCCCTTGCTTCTCCCTGCCCCCCCTGCTCAAGCACATTCTGGCTCACATCTCATCATCTTCACCCCTCTCCGCTGCCCCCGGGTTTAGGCACGCCTGCACTGATGAGCTGAGGCGGCTTGCACACGTGTGTGCACATTTATGTGGGGTGGAGGGTAGCATGGACTTTGGGACCATCTGGACACAGCAGAGTTGACTTCTCGCCTCCCTTCCCCCGAAAGAGCTGCTTCAAAGCAGACCAGCATGCCCCCCCGAAGGGCAGGGCCTCTGCTCCATGTTCCCCAGGCCCTAGCACAGGCCTGCATCACCCCGTGTCCCCAGGTCGGCATCCAGGGAGCGGAAACTCCATCCCCTGATGACGTCTGTCTGCAGCTCAGGCCCCTAGGGGACAAGCTGTTGCCTGGCACTGCCCCCCTCCTCCGGCTGGGCCCCTTGCTAAGGGTCCTCCGAGGGGGCTGGCTTGGCACGGGCCCAGGCCAGGTGTCTAAGGCCGTGTCTCCCCCTTCCCCCTGCACACACACATGGTCAGATGCTGCCGGGAGAGGGAGTGCCCTCGGGCTTGGGAGCCACACCGCTTCACCGAAGTGCTCAGCGAATGCGTCCGCGTCTCCGTCCAGCCCAGCAATGTGTCGGTCACGGTGCCGGAGGTGCAGGTGAGGGGGAGGACCATGGGAGGAGGGCCTGGGGGCAGGCAGGGCCCTTGGGCCCCTCTGAGCCCAGCCCCCGCATCTTTGTGTCTTCTCCCAGGTGACTGTGTTGGTGGAGAACGTGCCTGACCTGAATGGGGGCGTGAGCTGCTCCTTTGAGGCCATGGCTGAGAGCGAGGCCTCCCTGCTGTCCCCAGGGGAATTGCGCTGCCTCTCTCCCTCCCTGCGGGACATCCCTGCCATCACTGGTGGGCGAGGTAAGTGGTCACGAGCAGGTGCTGTGGCTGCACCGTTGTGGGCACATTGCCCAGCTCACTGGCTGCCTCCCACTCTGCCCACAGGTGCCACAGCCACTGTCCAGCTTTACCTGCGCTCCCGAGAGACCGGCTTCCAGTTTGCCCAGGCTGATTTTGTGTTCTACAACTGCAGCACCTTCCAGTCGTGAGTGGGCCTCTGCCCCTTCTGCCTCACGGGGTAGCCCTGGCTCCTAGAGGACAGGGGAAAGCCCGGTCACCTGGGAGCCAGCGAGCTCGGCCCAGCCCTGCCTGCCCCCTGCACGAAGACTTAGAAAACCACAGACTTGATTGTCTGTGTCCTGTTGTATTTTTCTTTACTTGGTTCAATACTTGCCAGTTACATTTTAATCTGCTTTCTCCAATAACTGCCCCCCCCCCCCATCCTGTCCCATTTCATAGGTGAGGAAGTCCAGAGAGGGAAAGAGACTGGCCCAAGGCCGAACGCTCATAGGACCCAGAGCTAGAAGAAGACTCAGAGGCCATTGGGTCTAATCCACTGATTCCACTGAAAAAGAAACTGAGGCCCAGGGGAGGGGGAGCACATGGCCTGAACTTGACCCAGCTCATTCTTTGTCACCTAGGCCTCACATAGGGGAGGAGAGATGGCTTCATTTTATAAATGGGGAAGTTGAGGCAAGGTCCCAGATTGAGTTGGTGGGGAGGGGGAAGGTAGCAGAGGAAAGTCCCTGCTGACCCACAGCCACAGAAAGAGGTGTCAGCTGTTTTGGGGTGACCACAGAAGAGGAAGCACCCAGTGCTGCTGCCCCTGGCCACCTCCTGGCCCATAAAGGCCTCTTGTAGTCTTCTTCTGCTGGGCTCCAGAGGCAGAGCCAGTAGCCCTGGGGACTTCTTGGCTCTTCCTCCACTTAGGAGCTGGGAGCTTTGGGAGCCCCTCCCCCTCCCTTGGGCCTCCGTTTCCCCATTTATAAGATGAAGGTTTGGGATTAGATGATCTCTGACTGATTTAGGCTCAATGGCAGAAAAAGCCCAACAGAGAGGTCTCCCAAAGAAGAGTAGGCTGTCTGCCTCTTTGGGGAGCTTTAAATTGGGCCTAGAATCAAGAAGACCCAAGTTCAAATCCAGCCTCAGACACTTCTTAGTTGAGTGGCTCTCGACCAACTCGCTTGGCCCTTCTTGGCCTTAGTTTCCTCATGTATAAAATAGAGAGAATAGCCTCCCCTACTTCTGAGGGCTTCTGTGAGAATGGAACAGGCCCAAGAAATGCTAGCACATGGTAGGTGCTTGCTACCTTGCAGTGTGATTGCCTGATTTACGCAAAGACTGAAAGCAGCATTTGTCAGGGATGCCTCAGGAGGGTCTTCTCTGGGGCTGTGGTAGGCCCTGAGCCTTCTCTCCTCCCCAGGTGCCCCTTTGGGCCACAGCCCAGCTTGGAGTCTCCTCCTTCCCCCTGATTTAGGGGAGCATCTGGGCCTCAGGGGAGTGGCTTGAGCAATTCCTTCACCGGCTAGCCCTGCCTCTGGCCACTGTGCCACCCCCTGATGGTAAAGAGCCCCAAAGGGCTAGTTGGGAGTCTGCCTCAGCGGGCCTCGGGCCTCAGCTTCCACTACTCAGGTCCTTGCCAGCGCCAGATGGCGTGGTTGTCATTTCTGAAGCTTCTCATCTCTCCCGGCCAGGTGTTTGTCCTGTGTCAGCAGCCCCTACCCCTGCCACTGGTGTAAGTACCGCCACATTTGCACAGACAACGCCCAAGAGTGCTCCTTCCAGGAGGGACGGGTCAATACTACTGAGGTGAGAGCTGTGATGCTGGCCACCTCCCTTCCCTCCCCCCTCTCTGCCTCCTCTGTGGTCACATAGGGAGCTCCCGCCTGGCTGTACCTCCGAGGCCTCTGGGTGCCTCTTCTCCAGCAAGCGCTCTCAGAGGATGGAGCGTGTGCCCCACACTTCTCCGGGCACCCCAAGGCCAGCTTTGGGAGGTCACTTCACGCCCTGGGGCGGGGGGCACCCTTGGCCTTGCCCCCTGGGTCCCTGGGCCCTCCTCAGTGCTCCTCCTAGCCAGGCCCCGTGTGTGTGTGTGTGTGTGTGTGTGTGTGTGTGTGCGCGTGTGTGTGTGTACTCGAGCACCAGAGGAAGCAGCCGGGGGAGGTCCTAGATCTGGCCGGTGTCCAGAGGGAGCAGGGGGCCCTGGGCTGGCCGAGCCACACTCGGTCTTTTGTCTCTCTGGGAAGGGATCGATGGAAGGCCAGGACGGAAAGCAGCTGAGCTCCTGCAACAAGGCCCCAGAGACCTCAGCTTCCTTCATTGCTTTGGCCCCTGGCCCTGCGGCCTCGGGGTGGAGGTGGGGGCAGCCATATGGCTCAGGGCCTCAGCCCCCTGCCCCCTTCCAGTGTTACCTGGTAGTCTGGCTGTCCAGGAAGGAGGAAGGGTGGGTGGGGCCAGGCGAGTGCTGGGTCTGCTTCTCCACAGGGCTGCCCTGAGATTCTGCCCAGTGGGGAGATCTTGATCCCTGTGGGTGTGGTTCAGCCTCTCACGCTTCGGGCCAAGAATCTGCCCCAGCCCCAGTCCGGGCAGAAGAACTACGAGTGTGTCTTCCGAATCCAGGGCAGGCAGCAGCGGGTGCCCGCCATACGCTTCAATAGTAGCAGCGTACAGTGCCAGAACACCTCGGTGAGGAGAGGGGGAGCCACGTGGTGGGCCTGATGGATCCCCATTTGTATCCATCTCCCTAGCCTAAAGCCAAGGAAGGCAGACACCAGAGTGTCCCTGCCCACCTCAGCCCCAAAGAGCCACCAGAGATGCAAGATGGTGGTGGGTTGCTTGGTAACAGGCCACAGCCTTGCCTGCTGTTGCCATGGAAACCCTGAGGGTCTTCTCTCCAGGTGGGGAAGCCTCTAGAGGCCCACCCTCCCCCTTGGCCCCCTGGATTAGCGGAGGGTGGGGAGTGAGATGGGAAGAGGAAGAACTGAGAGGGTGGTCCAGCTCTCCCTTCTCTGGGCCCCATCCCTATGGTAAAGCTGACCCCATCTCCACGGTGACTCCTCTCAGTACTCCTATGAGGGAGATGCACAGGGAGCTGTGGCCCTAGATTTTTCCGTGGTCTGGGATGGTGACTTCTACATCGACAAGCCAGATAACTTCAAAGGTGAGTGTGGCTCTGCTTTCTTCCCTGCACCCCGAGGGAGCCTGAGGGATTATCTAGTCACAAGAGGTCCCTGAGCTCATCCCTTGAACCCACCCAGGGGCACCTGGGCTGTCCATCTCAAGTCACTGACGCTCCCTTTGGCCCATTGCCTGCAGCCCTTTTGTACAAGTGCTGGGCCCAGAGGGAGAGCTGTGGGTTGTGTCTGAAGGCCGACCCCCACTTCGAATGTGGCTGGTGCATTTCTGAGAAGAAGTGCCAATTGCGAGCCCATTGTCCCGCACCCAAGGGCAACTGGATGCACCCCAGCAAGAGGAACCCACGCTGCAGCCACCCACGCATCACCAAGGTCAGCCCACTTCCTGGGCCCTCCTCCTCCTCTCTTGGTGTGGGGGAGCCTGATGGGAGGGGCCCCTCACACCAAGCCTTCTCTGCCCCCATCTCTCACAGATCTACCCTGTGAAGGGCCCCAAAGAAGGGGGCACACAGGTGACGGTCTTGGGGGAGAACCTAGGCCTGACGTACCATGAAGTTGGCGTACGGGTAGCAGGTGTTCGCTGCAATTCCATTCCTGCTGCCTATGTCAGTGCTGAGCGGTGAGTGGATTGCAGGCACCCCTCCTCATCTGTATGCACGCGTGCCCAGGTTCTGGGCTCCTCCTCACATCTGCCCTCATCCCCTTTCAGGAGTGGCTGGCCCCTGCATCCGTCCCTGGCAGCCAAGGTGGGCGGTGCAGCTGGCACCGCTTCTCCTCCATGTGCCCAGGTTCTGGCAGAGGGGCAGCAGAGACCTCAGTGCTTGCACCCACTCTGTCACTCCCCTTTCTTGTTCACCAGGATAGTGTGTGAGATGGAGGAGTCTCTGGTGCCTAGCCCACTGCCAGGGCCTGTGGAGCTGTGTGTGGGTGACTGCTCCACTGACTACCGGACCCAGTCGGAGCAGCTGTACACTTTTGTGGTATGCCTCAAGCCCCTTGACTCAGATTTTCCCAGGACCCGTGCCAGCAGCCCTCCCCAGACCAAAGCCTTCCCAGTCCTTCTTTCTCAGCCCCCCTGCCGTCCCCCTTTAAGGCAGTTAGGTGTCAAGAAGGCCTGAGTTCAAATCGAGCCTCAGACACTTAATAGTTTTGTAATCCTGACCAAATCACTTCACCACTGTCTGCCTCAGTTTCCCTATCTTCCAAGTGAGGACTATGATAGGACTTGGGATGGTCATATGATGTAATCTTTGTGAAATGCTTAGCAGAGGGCCTGGCACAGTGCAGGTACCTAATGAGCCCTTCCTTCCTTCGCTCTTTGCCCCCTCCTTCCATCCTTCCTTTCTCCTCCCTCCCTCCATCTTTCCTTCCCTCTTTCTCCCCTCTTCCTTCTATTCTTTGTTCCCCCTTTCTCCTTCCTCCCATCCCTCTTTTCCCCTTTTCTTTCCTTCCCCCATTCTCCTCCCTTCCTCTCTTTCCCAAAGGTCTTGCTCAGTGATTTCTGGGGTGGCCTTAGCTAGGCGGGGGGGAAGGGGGGTGCTTTTCCCACTTAAGCACCTGTCCTTCCCCTGTAGATGCCAGCTTTTGACCATGTGAGCCCCAGCCAAGGGCCAGCCTCTGGAGGTACCCAGCTCACCATCTCCGGCAGCCACCTGGATGCAGGGAGCACTGTGGCTGTGGCTGTGAGGAACAGAGAATGCCAGTTTGTGAGGTGGGCATTCGTGGGTAGTATCAGTCTGTGCATGGCCCTAGGCCAACAATGAGAGATACTGCCCTAGAGGAGTTTCTGGTCTTCTATGGGCGAAACCACCCACAGCCTGCTGAGCATGTAAAAGAGGATCTGGGGCCAGGAGGAGGGGTTGGGGAGGACTTCCTGTGAAATGGCTGGGACTGAGGAAAGAATGTATTGGCAGCCTGAGGGCCAGCCTGGGCAAAGGCACAGGCACAGGAGCCGCCTGGCCCCATAAGAGCCAGCTGACCTGTGTGGCCAGAGCATGGGCACGTGAGTGAGAGTACTGTGTGAGGAGCCTGGGAAGAGAGGAGTAGGGAAGAGGGATTGCTTGGCACCTGGGGCCCTGAGCCACTCCCTCTCCCCCTCCCTAGGAGAAGCGCCAGGGAGATATTGTGCATCTCCCCCAGCTCAGTCCTGGGTCCCAGCCAGGCCACCATCACGGTCCGCATTGACCATGCCAACATCTCCAGCCCGGCTGTGCTCTACACCTACACTCAGGATCCCACCATCACCCTCCTGGAACCAGCTTGGAGCATCTTTAAGTGAGTGTCTTTCCCCAAAGTCACCATGGCACTAGCAAGGGTCCCGTACTGTGAGAGGCCCCAGCTCCCTCATTTCCTTTATCCGACCTTCTACAGTGGCAGTACCACGATCACTGTAACTGGGACCCACCTGCTAACAGTCCAGGAGCCCCGAGTTCGAGCCAAGTACCGTGGCATCGAGACAGTCAATGTGAGTTGAGTGCACCTCCCTCCATTCCCCCCACCCTTTCCCAGCCCTTTCCCCACTCACTCTCTCCTTCCCTATATCCCCTCCAGACCTGCCAGGTGCTTAACGACACTGTCATGCTCTGCAAGGCCCCCGGCATCTTCTATGGGCAGTCCCACCCGCCCTCTGAAGGGGAGCATCCAGATGAGTTTGGCTTCCTGCTAGATCACGTGCAGGCTGCCCGGACCCTGGACCGCTCGGCCTTCACCTACTACCCAAACCCCAGCTTCGAGCCCCTTGGACCCACAGGCACCTTGGACATCAAGCCGGGCTCCCATATCATTCTCAAGGTGTCGGGGGAATGGCAGGCCCAGGGAGGGGCTTAAGGGTGCCTGCCACCTGGGCCCCCAGGTACGATTCTGGCCCTCTGTCCACAGGGGAAGAACCTCATCCCAGTAGCATCAGGCAGCTCCCGGCTCAACTACACCGTGCTGATTGGGGGCCAGCCATGCACTCTCACTGTCTCTGACACTCAGCTTCTGTGTGACTCACCAAGCCAAACTGGCAAGCAGCCCGTCATGGTGTGGACACGGGGCAGGGGCTGTCCTGGGCTGGGGAGAGACCCAGGGGTGGGGGGGCAGGGGGGCATCCGCTAGGCCCCATGTCCCTCGCCTTTCTCGGGCAGATCCTGGTAGGGGGCCTGGAGTTCTGGCCGGGGACGCTACACATCTATGCAGATCGGGCGCTGACCCTGCCCGCCATGGCTGGCCTCGGAGCAGGCGGCGGGCTGCTGCTTCTTGCCATCGGGGCCGTCCTCATCGCCTATAAGCGCAAGACCCGAGATGCTGACCGTACCCTCAAGCGGCTGCAGCTCCAGATGGACAACCTGGAGTCTCGGGTGGCCCTGGAGTGCAAGGAAGGTGTGGACCCTGGACCGCTGGGTGTGGGAAGGGAGGGCCAGGGAGGGCCCTGCTGTGTGCCCCCCCCAGCCCCGGGGAGCCTTCGTGGCCCTTTGGTGGGCAGCACCATTCCCGTATCCTCTCCATAGCCTTTGCTGAGCTGCAGACAGATATCAACGAGCTGACCAACAACATGGATGGGGTCAAGATTCCCTTCCTCGATTATAAGACCTACGCCATGCGAGTGTTGTTCCCCGGCATTGAGGAGCACCCCGTGCTCAAGGAACTGGATGTGAGTCCCCAAGGCCTGCCCCTCCCACCCCAGCCAGAGTCCAGTGCCCTTTTGGCTACCCGCTGGCCCACTACCCCTCCAATTCTGTCCCTCAGACCCCTCCCAACATGGAGAAGGCACTACACCTGTTCGGGCAGCTGCTGCATAGCCGGGCCTTTGTGCTGACCTTCATCCACACCCTGGAGGCCCAGAGGAGCTTTTCTATGCGTGACCGAGGCAACGTGGCATCCCTCACCATGGTGGCACTGCAGGGCCGGATGGATTATGCCACTGGTCTGCTCAAGCAACTGCTCGCCGACCTCATCGAAAAGAACCTGGAGAGCAAGAACCACCCTAAGCTGCTGCTGCGCAGGTAGGCCCCCAGGCTCGATACCTTGCACCCCGGCCTGCCGGCCTTCTCCCCCACTATGTCTCCAGCTGTCTGGGGGCTCCAGCTTGTCTCCCATGGCTTTGGTGGGCCTGCCTGGAGCCCTCAGGTGCGGGGAAGGGCCTGAGCGCTCTTCTTTTTCCTTGCCTCATGGCTCCTCCTAGGACAGAATCAGTAGCAGAGAAGATGCTGACTAATTGGTTCACATTCCTGCTACATCGTTTCTTGAAGGTGAGCCCAGCAGGGTCCCAGCAGCAGCAGGCTGGGCCTTCTTTAGTTGGCCCCGCCTAGCGGGCCTCTGGCCCAGGGGGTTTCTAGGGAATTGGGCCTCATGCTCTGTCCCGTGGCACTCACTAGACCTCCCTCCTCTGGACCAGGAGTGTGCGGGGGAACCTCTCTTCATGCTCTTCTGCGCCATTAAGCAGCAGATGGAGAAGGGGCCCATCGACGCCATCACAGGGGAGGCCCGCTATTCCCTAAGTGAAGACAAGCTCATCCGCCAGCAGATCGACTACAAGATGCTGGTGAGGGCCAGCCCCCAAGTGTGCTGGGAAAGGCCTTTTGGGCAGAGGGGAGGCAAAGGAGGAAAGAGACCGAGCCCCATCCTGCCTCCTGCCTCCCCAGACCCTGCACTGTGTGTGTCCTGAGAGCGAGGGCAGCGTTGAGGTCCCTGTGAAAGTCCTCAACTGTGACACCATCACCCAGGCCAAGGACAAGCTGCTGGACACCGTGTACAAGGGCATTCCCTACTCCCAGCGCCCCAAGGCGGATGACATGGACTTAGGTAGCTGCTGGCGAGCCCACAGAATCCTGGACTAACAACCAATAAATCCTCTTGGCAGCCAGGCAGCACCACGAAAGATATGAATTCAAGTTTGCCCTCACATGCTTACTAGCTGGGTGATCCTGGGCAAGTGGTTTAGCCTTGGCCTGCCTCAGTTTCCTCCTCTCCAAAATGGGGATCATAAGGGCATCTGCCTAGACGATCTTTGAAAAGTTCTTAGCTTAGTACAGCACCTGGCATATAAGAAGCGCCACATCTGTGTTAGTTGTTGTCAGTATCATCATCATTGCCATTGCCATGGGTTGGTCCTAGGCCAGTTGTTCCCCTTTTTGGGCCTCCATCTGTTCTGTCCAATGTGTGTGTGGGCCCTTGGGCTTCTTTGGGACCCCGAACTTCCTTCCTTGAGCTTGGGAGGGGCTCAGTCATGGCCCCAGTCCCCATTCAGCTCTGTTCCTCGCCCCCTAGAATGGCGTCAGGGTCGAGTGACCCGCATCATCCTGCAGGATGAGGATGTCACCACTAAGATCGAGTGTGACTGGAAGAGACTCAACTCCTTGGCGCATTACCAGGTACTGATTGACCTCTTGCTCACCTGAACCTTAGCACATCCTTTGCTCCACCCCCATTCCCTTTACTTCCTTATTTCCTCTGTCCTGTCTCCCTCCAATGTAGAGAAGGCCTCTCCCTGCCCAACCTCCATCCCCTCCCCAGCGAAAGATTTCAAGGGTCAGAGATCCTCCTCTCTCCTACCTGCATGTGACCTTGGCCAAGTCCCTTCCCTGTACCTCAGTTTCCTCTCGTGTAGGTAGCTGATCTGTCATCCTTATCTGTTCCCTTTCCTTCCCTTCCCTTCCCTTCCCTAGGTGACAGATGGCTCCTCAGTTGCCCTGGTGCCCAAGCAAGTATCTGCCTACAACATTGCTAACTCGTTCACCTTCACCCGTTCTCTCAGCCGCTATGGTGAGCAGGGGTGCCTAGCACTGCCCAGCCAGCTGCCCCCTGAGACTGCAGCCACACAAAGGGGAAAGATGAGAGGGAGGGGGAGAGAAGACAGACACAGAAAGGGCAGAGAGACAGAGACAGACAGGATAGGGAGGAAGGAAGAAGGAGAGGAGGAAGAGACAGAGAGAGGCAGGACGAGAGGAAAGACAGAGAAAGAGGGGGACGGTAGAAAAGACAGGAGAGAAAGATGGGTAGGAAGAAACCGAAAGGATAGGGCAGGAGGGAGAAAGAGAGGCAGAGGGGAAGGAGGAGAGATGTGGGGAGAGAAGGACGGAGACAGGAGGGAAGGAGAGAGAGAGGGAGAAAAAGATGGGGTGAGAGACAGGAGGGAGACAGGATGGGGAGGGAGAAGGGGGGAGATAAGACAGGGAAGGAGGGAGAAGCAGGAGGGAGACACAGGGGAGGGATGAGAAGAAAGAAAGAGTGGTTAAGGAGAAAGGAGGGAGAGAGACAGAAAGAATGGGAGAGAGAGAGAGGGAGAGAGGGAGGGAGGGAGGGAGGGAGGGAGGGAGGATGGGGCAAAGGGGAGAGGAGAGAGGAAGCTATCCCCCAAGGAGGGCAGAGAGCCCAGAGGAGACCAAGATCCTCTGGGCCTGGGATCTCTTCTTAGGGAAGGCCAGCTCCATTTGGGCCTGCAGCTGGTCCTCACAGACAAAAAAACTCTGGCCCTGTTTCTGTCCCCTCCTAAGGTAAAGGCTTGGCCACTGGAGGGGACTATGGCCACATGTCCTTTCAGGCTGGCCTTATTTTTTTTCCTTGAGAGGAAGAGGGGACATGGGGTGTCCTAAGAACTTTAATAACTAAAAACAGATGGAGTTCTGGGGACACCCTGGCTTTGGAGGGGAAGGTGCTATCAAACCCAAAGATGTCTCCAGCAGCCCAAACACATCTCTCCAAGAAGAGGTGGCACTGAGTCCCTGTGGCACCCCCTCCAGTTTCTGTGCCCTCCCTTTCTCCCTCTCGGCCCTACAGAAAGCCTGCTTCGCACCTCCAGCAGTCCAGATAGTCTCCGCTCGCGAGCACCCATGATCACACCTGACCAGGAAACGGGTACAAAGCTGTGGCACTTGGTCAAAAACCATGACCACGCTGACCACAGGGAGGGCGACCGGGGCAGCAAAATGGTGTCTGAGATCTACCTGACTCGACTGCTGGCAACCAAGGTCTGTCCCCAGTGTTTGGGGGGAGGGGGGGACCTCCCTCCCTTGTCTCTCTGTGTTGCCATGGTCTTATCAGCTTCAGATCCTTGCACTTTCTCCTGCCAGCTGTACTCACTGGTGGCTTCACTTTCCCCAGCTTGGGCAGACTGATCCAGTCTGTCCCCAGACATAAGATCGAAGGAAGCCATCTTCCCAGTCAGTCTAGCAGAGGTGTTGCCCCCAAATAGCCTTTCAAGGACTGGGGTCATCCTCTCCTCAGGAGTTGATGGGCTTCTGAAATGGCACATTTATGTCTCTCACAGGGGATTTGGGATAGAAAGTCACCATTATAAGTGACACTGGAAGTTCATTTGGTTTTAGCACTGATTTATTTAATCCAGAGTCCTGATCCCAAATGATCGCCTACTTTCCAGCTCTAGCTCTCTGTGACTCAGTTGTGAATTGTGGCAAAAATTGGGGATCGGTTCTGGAGGTCTGTGGGGCTTTCACACACATCACTCGGCAATGTTGGTGCTTTGGGATCCCTTCTCAGTAATATGACCTTGGGGTGTGGTGTGAGATGTTTGTCTTTGCCTAGTTTCTGCCACTTTTCCCAGAAGTTTTTGCCTGATGGTGAGTTCTTCCTCTGGTGGCTTGGATTTTGGGGTGTATTGAACGCTACATTACTATGGACATCAATTGCTGCGTGCTCTTTTCCTAACCTATTCTGTTACTGTGATTCACTCACTGTGTGCCCCCACACAAGCCCCTTGCCCTGCCTGGGCCTCAGTTTCCTCCAAGTCCCCTCCAGCTGTCTTGCCCTCGTAGGGACATACCTGTGCTGTTCTCCCCAGGGAACCCTGCAGAAGTTCGTAGATGACCTCTTTGAGACGGTGTTCAGCACTGCCCACCGGGGCTCAGCCCTGCCACTTGCCATTAAATACATGTTTGACTTCCTGGATGAGCAGGCAGACCGGCAGCAGATTGCAGACCCTGATGTGCGACACACCTGGAAAAGCAATTGGTACCTGCCTGTCCTGGGGCTGGTTGGGGGAGGGGATGCCCTCTCGAAATGCACAGATGACCCTGTCAGTCCAGGAGTGGGCAGAGCCCCCTCCAGGGGGCTTGTGCCAGCTCCGTCCCATCCCGCCCCTCCCAGGTGTGCTCCACTGTGCCCAGTGAGGGGCATTCTCCAAATGTCTCGGGGGCTTGGCATAAAGTGTGGGGCTAGAGCCCAGCGGAGATGCCTTCCAGAGACCACATCTTCCTCTCTTGTGTTCACATGCTGGGCCCCTCAGATGAGCTCCACTCCGATTCATTCATCCCTGGACTTGGTGCTTCTTAGTAGCATTCTGGGACTTTCCCAGAAGGTTTTTCGGAGATGGAGTGAGAGGGGGAGTTGCACAAGCAAAAGCTTAGAAGCAGGAAATAGTGTAGTATTGGGTGGGGGGGCTAGAGCTGAGGGGGGAGGTTCTTTAAGGCATATTTTGCAGTCAGCTGCATAGTCATTCCAATCCTGAAGCCAGCAGAGCTCAGGAAAAGTGTTTCTTTGGGTTCCCCTGCCCTCCTTCCCCCCAAGAGCCAAGAGGGATGGGCCTCCCTTCTTTGGCCTGGCGTCTGCAGGAAAGCTTTAGTTGAGGGACCCAGCATGACAAGGTGAGTTGGCTGAGCCAGTTGGGGAAATTGGCCTGCGTTGAGGGCCAGAGGTGATGCTGGGGGAAGGGCCACGCAGGTTGGCTCTGTCCTCACTGGAGGCCTTGGGAACTCCCTGCCAGCCTCCCTCTCCGCTTCTGGGTGAATGTGCTCAAGAATCCACAGTTTGTGTTCGACATTCACAAGAACAGTATCACAGATGCCTGCCTGTCGGTGGTGGCCCAGACCTTCATGGATTCGTGCTCCACCTCTGAGCACCGGCTGGGCAAGGATTCGCCCTCCAACAAGCTCCTCTATGCCAAGGATATCCCCAACTACAAGACCTGGGTGGAGAGGTGGGCACCGGGTCCAGCAGGCCTGTCTGAGAGGACAAGTGGGGCACCAGAGACGGTCAGGGAAGGGCTCAGCAGCTGCTCTCACCTTTTCTCCATTAGTGGCAGCATGCAGAATGGGCAGTGGCTGCCCAGGGAAGAAAGTGGTTTTAGTTCGGGATGGAAGAGGAGCAGGAAAAGTCTCCTGCCTCCTACTGGGAAGAAGGGGATGGGTAGGGAATTTGTTCTCCTTGTTTTGAGCACCTACTGTGTGCACTCCTAGCCTGTGGAACGATTGGGCAGGGGAATGAGATGCTGTCCTTGTTTGGGGAATCTGAGATCAGATGTGTGCCTGACACTACCCAAAAATGGCCCACTCTGGCCCAGACACCGTAGAGAGGCTTCTGGCCTGTGCTGGGCCTTGAAGGCCACATGGGGTTGGAATCAATCGCGAGCATAGGTATATGGAGGCCAACATTGGCCTGGTGGGAAGGGCCAGAGGACTCTCAGAGGGAAGACAAGAGTGGTATGGGGGAGAAGGTGGTTCCAAGGATGGAGAGATAGACCCTCCCTGCCCTAACCTGGAAGTTTAGAAGGATTCCCCCTTCCCTCCCTTCCTCCATGACCTCTGCCCCAAAAGGTACTATCGAGACATCTCAAAGATGGCATCAATCAGTGACCAAGACATGGACGCCTACCTCGTGGAACAGTCTCGCCTCCATGCCAATGACTTCAACACCCTCAGTGCCCTCAGCGAGCTCTACTTCTACATCAACAAGTACCGGGAAGAGGTGGGCCTCTGTTTACTGCCCAGCCCAACTCCTTCCCCCATCCTGCCCCACATCTCCCCAGCCTAGGCTGGTTGTGGCCCAGGGAGTGCTGAGGCCTGTGGCAAAGGGCCCTGTGGTTGACTAATTTGGCTGTTAACAAGCTGGGCCTTGAAGGGATGGGACCGGTAGAGGGAGCGCCTGAGAAAGAAAGGTACAGAGGCTGGAGCAACTTGGCCCACAGTTGGCGTGAAGGGTGTACATTGGAGAGCAGCAGAAGGTTGTAATGAAAGGTTGCCTTTAGGTACTGTCACTGGGGAGGGAAAGGCACCATGTGGCCAGGAGAGCTCAGTGCCCTGGCTCAGGACAAGAAGACATGACCATCCGGAAGGTCTCTTCCTGAGGGACTAGGGGAACTCCATCAGGCCCGAGAGGGTGGGCACCCTTGCCCATGGGTAGCCTTACTCTCTCCTCCCTGAGCACAGACTGTGCTCCTTGCCCTAGCCCCCACCCAGTCTCTGGTCCCAGGTGCCCTTGAGCTTGATGGGCACCAGGGACAGTGGTGGCCTTCACACAAGTGGGGAGTTGGGAGACTGCAGGGCTGTTCGTTGAGGAATTTCCAGTAGAAAGGCAAGAATGAAGACCGAGGAAGGGGCTAGGGTCTCCTGGCTAGAGCTCTGGTGGTCAGGGCCAAGTCTGCTCCATTTGGAAGGCATGCATTAAGCACCAATAGGAGATTTAGGCAAATGCAAGAGGTCAGTAGCTAGGTGGGGCACTGGCTAGAGCCAAAAGTCACTTGATCCCCATCGCCTAGCCCTGTCCTCTCTTCTGCCTTGGAGCCAATGATACCAGGTTGTTTTTTTAAAAGGCACCAGCTTGCTGAGGGGGAGAGCATGGGCCAGCAGAGCACGTCTAGGGGCATCACAGGAGGGAAGTAGTGACAGCAATGGGTACACCGAAGAAGGCAGCCAGTGAGGGAGAGGGAGAGAAAGAGGAGAAAGGGCTGCTGCCAGGCCTTTCCCTCACCTGCCCCATCTGGCCCGCAGATCCTCACTGCCCTGGACCGAGACGTCGGTTGCCGAAAGCAGAAGCTGCGGGGCAAGTTGGAACAGGTCATCAGTCTGGTGTCCAGCAATAGCTGAGGGGTGGGGAAGGGGGACCCAGCAGCCCAGCCCCTTCTCTCTGCCTCCTCCCCACAGCCCACCCCCCCTTCCCTCTTCTGCCTCTTCCCCACAGCCCACCCCCCTTCTCTCTTCTGCCTCCTCCCAAGGGGGCCCTTTCTCCGTGCTACCCCGAGTCAGGGGAGACTGCAAACAGACAGGCCTCCCTTCACCCTCAAGAGTTAGAAGAGGGAGACAGGCTGGGCACATCTGGGTAGAACTGCGCCTGCCCCACACACATACCCCAAATGGGGAAGGGGGCAGAGTGGAACCCTGGCCTCGTGAAGGGGAGGGTCTTTACTTAGTGCCTTTCTTTTTTGGGGGGGGTGGGAGGCCAACGCTATTTGGTAGGCCCCCCAGCCAACAGCAGCAATACCCCCAGAGATGGACCCCCAATTCTGCCGCCTCCCTCCCTGACCTTTGTGTGTGCTAATCCCAGGTGTTATCACCCACCCACCATATTTATAGCCCCTCCCCTTCCCCCAGCCCTGACTTGGCCTATTTATTTAATTTTGACCCTTCCCTGTAAATATTCTTCCTGCCCGAGGGTGGCTAATACAGCGCCCACCCAGTGGGGATGGAGATGGGTGGGCAGCCTGGGCCAAGGCCACTTTCTGCCCAGCCTCTTGGCCCCTCTCCTTGTGTGTGTACCTGTCTGGTGGGCATGGGGCCACCTTCTGACTAGTTGGGTAAATGGAAGCCTCCCCTGCCAGCTGGGGTGCAGGGAAGGGGCCCCAGAAGGGGAGTGGGAGGGAAGCCCTTGCATTTTGGCCCTCAGTTTCCTCTCAAGAGCAAAAGCATTGAGGTAGATGAACTCTAAGGGCCCTCCCAGTGCCAGGCAGCCATCCCCCCTCTGTACGAAGCAAAGCAATAACAAGGGTTTACCTGGTGCCACCTCCTCCCCACCCCACCCCTCCAGAGAGCCCTGCCCCGACTCGGCAGACACTGGGCTGGGTGCGGGCCCAGGGCCAGTGCCGCTGCCTTTCCCTCCCTCCCTCCCAGGGGCAGTGCCTTTCACCTGCCTTGGGGAGGCTCCCAGTTGCTTGGTCAGACATAACCTGCACCCTCATGCCCCCAGCTGGGAGAGCTCTGAGTGCCCGAGGGGAAAGAGGCCTGGACGCCTGGGCTGGGAGGAAGGCCTGTCTGCCATCTGCTAGAGGCCGTGCCTTATTCCCTCATTCATTCTGTCCACTGCCCCGAAGTGGAGACGTTTTCTGTACAAAGCCAAGCGACTGGTTGGTCTGCCCTGTAAATAAGTGTCTGGTTGTCCCCCCAGTCTCACTGTCTTTTGTCTCTTCCCCTTCCGCATGAGCTGTTTCTTTTTTAATTTTGTAATTATTTTCTTAAAATGCCTGGAAAAGAAGTGGCTTTTGGCCCTCTGCTTTTGGGGCATTTTGTCCCTTTCATCCATGCCCTCTGGGAAGCTATGTGTACAGCTTTGGGCCTTAGGATTCACCCTGGAGGATGTGGGCACCCTGACACCAGGTATGAAGAAACTCTGCCAGGATTTGGAAGGAAGGGCCCCGTGGATCCAGACAGACCACTTGGTGGGGCTCCTCACACAATAGGTGCTTTGGAAAGCTGCTGGAGGATGCCAGGGAATTTGGCTTCAGGAAGTGTGCGGAGCCATTTGGCCACCTTCATCTGTTACTTCTTCAGGTCTTGTCTAGAAATGTGTGTGCAGGGTGGGAGCCCTGCCTTGGCTAACCCTCCCTTTTCATTTCCGTGGTCTCTTACAGACCTTTCAAGGGTGGGATCTACCCTGGATCACTTTTTTTTTTTAATAATAAAGTGCTATCATGGTGAAAATCTGTTTTATTGCTACTGCCTGAGCCCCCTCCTTTTTGCGGGAGACGTGCCTGTTGAGGCCAGACCACTTGTAATGACCCAGTTCAGGCTGAAGAAACCTCCTAAGACTTTCCAAGCCCTAAAGCCTGCTGAGTCTGGTGGTGGCCAGCATCAAAGACCTGATGGATGTCACAAATGTTCAGATTGCCTGGTGAGGGCAGTCTAGGAACACCTCTATGTGGGCTTCCAGATGGAATCACCTCACTCAGATTGTGTCCCGCCAGTAAGACCATTGATATCCCAGAAACCTTTGTGAGCTCAGTGCTATCTGTAATAAGACAGAGGCAGGCAGCAAAGGAGTGCCAACAGGCCCAGCAGGACATGGCAGTAATCAACTTTAAGCACCTACTGTGTGCCAGGGTGTGAGGATGCGAGAACAAGCAAAGGGCAGCCCTAACCCCAAGGAGTTTGTAGTCTAATTTACCAGAGGAGACCTCACATATGTAAGCAACTATGGATGGATGAGTTTTAGACAGTATAAACTGCTAGAATTAGATGGGATGGCAAACTACTTCCTGGAGATGGAGGAATTTTAGGTGGGACTCAAAGGAACCCAGGAGGGGCTCATGAGGAAAAGCCAAGGAAGATTCCTGGACTCGGGAGATAGAATGTCTTTTTTTTTTTTAAGTTTTTTTTTCAAGGTTATTGAGTTTTTTGGCCCATCCATCAAGAAGGCAAGAAAAACAAAATCTCTTGTACAAATAGGGAATTTCAAAACAACTCATCTTAGCTATGTATGTCCAGAAAAAAGAAGGAAGGAAAATCTGCTTCAGTCTGCACTGAGACCATTGCTTCTATCTGCAGATGGACAGCATGCTTCATCAGATGCCTTTTGGAATGACATTGGGTCATTGTGTTGATCAGTTATTTAGTCTTTACGATTTTGTTGCTGTTGTATAAATAGTTCTCCTGGTTCTGCTCACTTGACTTTGCATCAGTTCAGAAAAGCCTTCTTAGGCTTCTCTAAAACTATCCCGTCATCATTTCTTACTGCACAATGGTATCCTATTGCATACATCTACCATAACTTGTTCAATTATTCCCCAAATGATGCGCAGCCCTTCCTTCACTTTTCAACTTTGCCACCGTGAAGAGATGTTGTAAATATGCTTTTAAACCCTTACCTTGTCTTAGAATCAATGCAAAGTATCAGTTCCGAGGCAAAAGAGTGTTAAGGACTGGGATTAAATGACTTGCCCAAGGTCACACAACTTGGAAGAATCCAAGGCCAGGCTTGAACCTAGGACTGCCTGTCTCCAGGTCTGACTATCCACTGAGCCACTTAGCTGCCCCCTCATATTTTTAACATTCTTTTTAAAAAAAATTAATTTGTAATATTTTTCCATGGTTATGCAATTCATATTCTTTCCCGTCCCCTTCCTGGAGCTGATGAGCAGTTCTACTGGGTTATACATGTATTGTTGTTTTAACATTCTTTCAAAAAAATTTTTGAGTTTTGAATGCTTTCCCTCTCACTCCTCCATCCATTATGAAGGCAAGAAATGTGATACCAGTTATACAAGTGAAATCATGAAAAGCATTTACTGATAAGCCATATTGCAAAAGAAGAGTGAAAAAATGTTGCTTCAATTTGTATTCAGACTCTCCCATGCCTTTCTCTAGAAGTGGGGAGCATTTTTCATTCTAAGACCTTCAGAATAGTTTCGAATCATATTGCTGAAGTCATTTACAGTTGATTATCATTACAATGTTGCTGTTACTGTCTACAGTGTTCTCCTGGTTCTGCTCACTTCACTTAGCATTAGTTCATAAAAGTCTTCTGGGGGGTTTCTGAAACCATTCTGCTCACCATTCCTTTATCACAATGGAATACTATGGAATCTTCACGATCACAGACCACAACTTGTTCAGCCATTCCTCAATTTATGGGCATCTCCATTTCCAATTCTTTGCCACCACAAAAGGGTGCTACAAATACTTTTGTACAAAGAGGCCCTTTTCCTTTTTCTTTGATCTCTTCAGGATACAGACTTGGTAGTGGGATTGCTGGGCCAAAGAGTGTGCCCAGTTTTGAAGGCCTTTGGGTATAGTTTCAAATTGCCCTCCAAAATGGCTGGATCGGTTAAAAACTTTACCAACAGTGATGGTACTATTACTATTGTGTTAAAAGGGATAATGAACTGGAGGAATTCCATGTGAACTGGAA
Source organism: Monodelphis domestica (assembly GCF_027887165.1). Lineage (NCBI taxonomy): Eukaryota > Metazoa > Chordata > Mammalia > Didelphimorphia > Didelphidae > Monodelphis > Monodelphis domestica. The sequence goes on from NC_077235.1 coordinate 86,625,227, forward strand.
CAACCTCCAGGAATTGATGCAGAGCGAAAGGAGTAGAACCAGAACATTGTAAACAGAGATGGATACACTGTGGCACAATCAAATGTAATGGATTTCTCCAATAGTGTTAAGGCAGTTTTCCTGAACAACTCGGAGGGATCTATGAGAGAGAACACTATCCACATCCAGAGGAAGAACTGTGGAAGCAGAAACACAGAAGAAAAACAAGTGCTTGATCACATGGGTCAAGGGGATAGGATTGGGAATGGAGACTCCCAATGATCATCCTAGTGCAAACATCAACAGTATGGAAATAGGCTCTGATCAAGGACACAAGTAATACCCAGTGGAATTGCACTTTGGCTGTGGGAAGGGCAAGGGGAGGGGAGGGAGGGAAAGAATATGATTCTGGTAACCAAGGAATAATGTTCTAAATTGGCCAAATTAAAATTTCAAAAAATAAAAATAAACTTAATTTTAAAAGCGCCTCAAAACAACAGGAGTAAAAAAAAAATAAAGTAGACACCTTCAGTGTAGCATTCCAAGCATATTCACATCTATGAAATATAAATGATTCAGACACAAGGTCATATCGCTGATATTTGTGGTGGTCTCTTGACTTAGCCACATGGCCGTTGCCTAAGACAAACTCATTAACATTTGGCTTGGAGTTGCATTCCTCTGGGAAAGCATGGGTTGAAATCTACACACCCAAAAGGTGTCACCTTTACCTTGCCATCCAATCTGAATTATCTATGTTTTGTTACGTGGTCATTGATCCTGGCTATCCCCAAGAAAGCCTGGGGTAAAGGCGTGATTCCCTCTCTTGTTCCAGCGATCTTAAAGCTTCACTACTGTCTCTTTACTAAGGCCTCTCTGGGCCACATGCTTTCTATCTCAGAATCTGTACTTCCACGTGTCTGCAAGCTTCTCACATTCTCCTATCTAGGAAAATGTCATAGGGATCACGCCTGCCCTATCACTTTGACTTGTCTCTGTCTCTCATTCTTCACTCATATTTGCAGACTCCTCACTCTTTCTCGAGTCCCAACTCACAAAGGAAGAATCCCTTTTTGTAACCACCACTACCAGGTTACATTCAGCTAATTTGTTGTTGTTGTTTTTTAAATAAAAACCCTCACCTTCCATCTTGGAATCAATACTGTGTGTTGGTTGCAAGGCAGAAGAGTGGTAAGGGCTAGGCAATGGGGGTCAAGTGACTTGCCCAGGGTCACCCAGCTGGGACGTGTCTGAGGCCAGATTTGAACCTAGGACCTCCTATCTCTAGGTCTGGCTATCAATCCACTGAGCTACCCAGCTGCCCCCAAATTAGATTTTTTTAAAAATAAAGATGAAAATGAGATTATCAGAGTCCAAAATTTTATAAGGCAATTCACAAAGAATGAAGCCATTATGAAAGGCATTGCACCCAAATTTATTAATATTAAGTCTATATTAGATGGCGGGATGTTACAAAAATCTAAATTACCGAGATAAGCAATATTTCAATAAGCCTGTCACAGAAATGGAATGAACCAGAAATGAACTTCCAGAGGAAAAAACCCAAAGCCAGGACCAGCTGCTTTTGCAAGTGAATTCTACCATGCTTAGAGAACAGTTCACAAGCAGAACAAAAAGGTGGGAAAAGAAGCCTATTGCAGGATTGATTCTTTGTTAGAAATATGATCTAGAGATCTAAACCAGGGAGAGCCAAAACGAATGTGTGGAACGATTTTCCTAATGAACATCGATACAAAAATATTAAAATACTAACAAGGAGACTCCGACACAACAATATCACAAAGACGATGCATTATGACTAGGCTGGATTTATACCAGGAACGCAAGGCTTGTTTGATATCAGGAAAACTATCAGCATAATTGACTATATTAATAACAAATCCAACAAGAATTATATGATTTTTTTGGTCTGTCTTTCTAGTTTGGAACCAGTACTGTGCATTGGCTCCAAGGCAGAAGAGCAGTAAGGGCTAGGCATTGGGGGTAAAGTGACTTGCCCAGGGTCACACAGCTGGGAAGTGTATGAAGCCATATTTGAACCTAGGACCTCCCTTCTCTAGGGCTGACTCACAATCTGCTAAACCACCCAGGTAGCCCTGATTATTTCAACAGATTTCGAAAATCAAACAGATTTGACAAAATCCAGTACCTATTTCTGTTGAAAAACCCCCAAACCCTAAAAAAAATAGGAATGATGAGAGGAGCGTTCCCTAAAACATGTAGTACATCTACCTAAAAAACACTATCCATAAGCAGAGGACAAACTGAGGGAGTAGAAACACCGAGGAAAAGCAACTGCCTGACTACAATGGCTGAGGGGACATGACAGAGGAGAGACTCTGAGCGAACACTCTGATGCAAATACTAACAACATGGCAATGGGTTCGAGTCAAGAACACATATGATACTAGTGGAATCATGTGTCGGCCACGGGGGGTGGGAGGGAGGAAAAGAAAATGATCTTTGTCTTTAATGAAAAATGCATGGAAATGATCAAATAAAATACTATAAAATTAAAAAAAAAAAAACTAGCGTTACCCATAATGGGGACCAGCTAGAAGCCTTTCCTATAAGAGGGGAGGGGGGGAGGGGTGGGAGTAGAGTCCATGTCCTCATTCCTATTTACTATTATACTAGATACACTCTAGATATAGCAATCATGAGGAGAAGAAATTAGAGGAATAAGCATTGGCAAAGAGGAAACAAAATGATCACTTCTGCTTTACAAACTGATCAAAGCAATGAACAACTGTAGCAAAGCTGCAGGCTACAAAATAAACCCACAGAAGTCATCAGCATTTCTATGTCCAACAAAGTTCAGCAGCAAAAGAGAGCATTTTCCCTCCTTTTAAACTTTATCCCTCACTTAGTTTTCTTTTTCTAAATCATAGTCTACCTCTTTCTACAAATTCCTTTTTTAGCTCTTCTAGGAATTCTTGGTGGACTCATGTCCACTCTAAGTTTTTCTTGGAAGTTTTGCTTGAAGGTGTTATTCAAGAGAGTAACACCTGTGTTTGCATCTTGAGCTTCTTTGTCAGCACAGTGGCTCTTTAGGATCAGGTTCAATTGTTTCTATTGCTCATTGTTCTAACTTACTTCTTGACTTGTTACTGGATATTAGTGCTGGGCTCAGCTAACTTCTGCAGGGGTTGGGGGATGTCTGGCTTGGACTTCTGTCCTCACATTCTCCCACTGCTTTCACAGCTCTGGCTTTTGATACTCCCAAAGTGGTGAGATCCTAGATGAGGTCTGTTCACTTGTCCCTGGTTGAGAATCTCAGTGGACAGCTGTAGGACCCAATTGCTGTCAGCCAGCTGGGAGGCTCTACAGGTTCTGAACTTCTAGCTCCCCTTTGTTCTAAGATTCCTATCCTGGTCAGCTCAGTGCAGGCCTACTGTATTGGGCGAAAGGCTAGAACTGTGTCACTATTCTGCTCCTGAGATCAGAGTCACATAACTACATTTCTATAACTTGTTCTTTGCTGTGAATCTTAAAATTTCTCAGACTCTACCTTGGAACATTATCTTAAGGTTATGGTTAAGGTTATTCCCCCTTTAAACAATGGAGGTACTTGATCAGGAATGTATTGGGAACTCTAACATTACTCCACCCATACTTAGGCACACTTTAGGGGAAGATTAAGTTGTAAAGCCTTACTGAACAATGAAAAAGCACTTAACCCATACTTATAGTGAGGCAAAAGCCCTTAAGCTGGGTCTATTTTTAGATCTAATACAAAAGGGTGCTAAGTACCTATGAAGGTCAAATTAATCTAATCGCTAAAAGGTCAGGCAACTTGTAAGGGGCAAGCTTAACAAAGAGGTGAGAAGTACTCAGAAGATATAATCTACCCAGAGAAGGTGAGAACTAAAAACTAAGAATGGGCTGTCCTAGGAAAAGCGTCTACTGTGATTGGTAGACATAAAAATTTAGGGGAGGTGAGACAAGAGAAAATTTTCTTTAAAAGGGGGAGCTGGAGGGCTCTGGTAATTAGTTCAGCTTTGGTAGCTGAATTGGAGGTCAGGAGTCAGAGGAGGCTGCTGGGTCTCTGAACACTAGAGTTTTGCTTGGAAAGATCTTGTGGTGAGTGATTAAAGACTGACTTAGTTTCTCTCTTAAAGAGAAAAGGCCATGGCCTAGGCCCTAGCCTTTTCCTACACTTTCCTCTTACTCTGTCTCTTTCCCTTTCCTTAATTCCTTGATTTATATTAATTAAAATCTCCATAAAACCCAGTTGACTTGGGTATTTCATATTTGGGAATTTTTCCCATGGCAACCACTTATTTTTGATTTAATTGTTGTTCATGAACACTGCACTGCAATAATGGAGAAGTCCATTACATTGGATTGTACCACAGTGTATTGGTCTCTGTGTACAATGTTCTCCTGGTTCTGCTCCTCTCACTCTGTATCAATTCCTGGAGGTTGTTCCAGTCTCCATGGAATTCCTCCACTTTATTATTCCTTTGAGCACAATAGTATTCCATCACCAACATATACCACAGTTTGTTCAGACATTCCCCAATCGAAGGGCATCCCCTCATTTTCCAGTTTTTTGCCACCACAAAGAGCGCAGCTATGAATATTCTTGTACAAGTCTTTTTCCTTATGATCTCTTCAGGGTACAAACCCAGCAGTGCTATGGCTGGATCAAAGGGCAGACAGTCTTCTAGCACCCTTTGGGCATAGTTCCAAATTGCCCTCCAGAATGGCTGGATCAGTTCACAACTCCACCAGCAATGAATTAATGTCCCTACTTTGCCACATCCCCTCCGCCATTCATTACTTTCCATAACTGTCATGTTAGCCAATCTGCTAGGTGTGAGGTGATACCTCAGAGTTGTTTTGATTTGCATCTCTCTGATTATAAGAGATGTAGAGCACTTTTTCATGTGCTTATTATTGATAGTTTTGATTTCTTTGGCTGAGAACTGCCAATCCATGTCCCTTGCCCATTTATCAATTGGAGAATGGCTTGATTTTTTGTACACTTGATTTAGTTCTTTATAAATTTGAGTCATTAAACCTTTGTCAGAGGTTTTTATGAAGATTGTTTCCCAATTTGTTGCTACCCTTCTGATTTTAGTTACATTGGTTTTGTCTGTACAAAACCTTTTTAATTTGATGTAGTCAAAATAATTTATTTTACATTTTGTGACTCTTTCTAAGTCTTGCTTGGTTTTAAAGTCTTTCCCTTCCCAAAGGTCTGACATGTATACTATTCTGTGTTCACATAATTTACTTATAGATTCCTTCTTTACGTTCAAGTCATTCACCCATTCTGAGTTTATCCTGGTGTAGGGTGTGAGGTGTTGATCCAAACCTAATCTCTCCCACACTGTCTTCCAATTTTCCCAGCAGTTTTTTTTTTAATCAAATCATGGATTTTGGTCCCAAAAGCTGAGCTCTTTGGGCTTTTTTCATAGAATGTCTTGCTGAGGTCATTTACCCCAAGTCTATTCCACTGATCCTCCTTTCTGTCTCTTAGCCAGTACCAAATTGTTTTGATAACCACTGCTTTATAGTATAGTTTGAGATCTGGGACTGCAAGTCCTCCTTCCTTTGCATTTTTTTCATGATTTCCCTGGATATCGTTGATCTTTTCTTCTTCCAAATGAACGTTATGGTTTTTCCTAATTCAGTAAAAAAGTTTTTTGGTAGTTCAATGGTCATGGCACTAAATAAGTAAATTAATTTGGGTAGGATGGTCATTTTTATTATGTTAGCTTGTCCTACCCATGCTTTTTTTTTTTACCATCTCTCAATATTTGATTTTTGTCAAATAGTGAGTTCTTTCCCCCAAAGCATCAAATAAGAGATTACTATGGTTATTTACTGCTCTATATTGTGAACCTCATCAATTCTGTTGATCTACCATCCTATTTCTTAGCCAGTACCAAACTGTTTTGATGATTACCACTTTACAATACAATTTGAGCTCTGCTATTGCTGGCTACCTTCTTTACACTTTTTATATTCATTCCTTTGATAGTATGGAGCTCTTTTTCTTCCAGGTGCATTTTATTGTTTTTTTTCTAGCTTAATAAAATATTTTTTGGTAGTCTGATTGGCATGGCCAGGAAATTAATTTGGGTAGAATTGTCTTTTTTAATACATTGGTTCAGCCTACATCAAATACCGACTGGATGGCTCACTATTCGACCGTCGCCACCTGACTGCAAAAACAAAGACAACAGAGAGACTCATCCTGGAAGCTCTCTTTGCAGATGACTGCGCTCTCATGGCCCACCAAGAAAATCATCTCCAAACCATTGTGGACAGGTTCTCCACCACAACAAAATTGTTTGGCCTGACTATCAGCCTCAGCAAAACAGAGGTGCTGTTCCAACCTGCACCAGGGAGGCCAATGAACCAGCCGTGCATTACAATCGACGGCATGCAGCTTTCTAACATCAACACTTTCAAGTACCTGGGCAGCACCATCGCCAACGACGGGTCCCTAGACCACGAGATTAATGCCAGGATCCAAAAAGCCAGCCAGGTACTCGGGCGGCTGCGCTCCAAAGTCCTCCAACACAGTGGTGTAAGCACTGCGACGAAGCTCAAAGTGTATAACGCAGTGGTCCTCAGCTCGCTCCTGTACGGTTGCGAGACATGGACACTGTACCGGAAGCACATGTGTTTATATGGTTCTGGGGTTTGTCTTGGCAGTTAGACTCCCAAGAATTTTATATTGTCCACAGTTATTTTAAATGGAATTTCTCTAGCTCTTAATATTGGACTTTGTTATAGACAGAGAAAGAAATATAGATAGAAAAACTATCTAGAAATGCTGACAGTTTATGCCAGCTTATTTTATATACTCTAACTTTGCTCATTCTTTCAACTAGTTTTTTAGTTGATTCTCTAAGTAGACTATCACAGCATCTGCAAAGAGTGTGATAGTTTGCTTTCCTCTTTGCCTATTCCAATTCCTTCTATTTCTTTGTCTTCTTCTCTTATTGCTATAGCTAGCATTTTTCACACGACATTGGAGAATAGTAGAGATGAGCATCCTTGCTTCACTTTTCATCTTATTGGGAAGGCTTCTAGCCTCTCCCCATTGCAGATCATGCTTGCTGATGGCTATAAGGAAAGCTCCATTTATTCTTGTGCTTTCCAGTGTTATTCTTAGAGATAGGTGTTAGAGTTTTTCAAAAGCGTTTTCTGCATTTATTCAAATTACTTTGATAGTATCAACCTTTTGCCAATTGTGTTGACAATATTTGTTGGGCTTGTTGTTGACATGGTCACTCATGCCGATAGTTGAAGCCCGCCTGGTCATAGTGTAGGATCCGTGTGATACATCGGTGTAAACTCTTTCCTGGCATTTCATTAAAAATCTCTGCAACAATATTCATTGGGGAAATTAGTCCCTAGCTTTCTTTGTTTTCCCTCTTCCTGGTTTAAGTATGTGCAGCGCATTAAGTCCTAGAAGGAATCTGGTAGAACTATGTCTTCTTTGTCAATTTTTCTAGATAATTTTACATAGTATTGGAATGAATTGTTCTTTAACTGGTTGAATTCGCTACTGTTATAGTTAAAAATTATAATAATATTTCTTGCTACCCAGAGGTATATATTTTATAAATTTTTATTAGGAAGGGTAGACAATCATTCCTAAGTAACCTGACTGCATAGAGCCTAGCCTGCCAGTTCCTTTCTCATTTCCCCTCACCTCCTGCACTCTCTTCTCCTCATGCTTCTCCCATGGTCTGTCTTCTCTTCCATCTCCCTCTTTCTCTCGTAGGTCTCCCCAGTTCTGCCCCAAACCTTAACTTTTATTGACAGGGGATTTTTTTTCCTGGGGGAGTTCCTTGATGGCTTGTCCAATTTCTTTTGCCGAGACAGGACTATTTAAGGATTCTATTTCCTCTTGTTAATTTGGACAATTTAGATTTTTGTAACTATTTATCCATTTCACTTGGATTGTCTGCTTTATTGGCATAGAAGTGGGCAAAATAGCTTCCATTAATTGCCTCTTCGTTGCTGGTAAATTCACCCTTGTCATTTTGGGTGTTGCTCACTTGGTTTTCTTCTTTTTTTCTAAGATTGGATTCACCAACAGTTGATCTAATCTATTGTTTTGTCTTGTTGTCTGATTTGTTAAGTCAATGGTTTTCTTACTTCCAGTGGGAGTCTCGGAGGAAGCCAGAAGCATTGCAGACATGGGGACAGCCAGAGAAAACGCCTCCAGTCAGGAGATGGAGTGTCTTGTTTGAAAGACAAAGAGGCCAGTGTCACCACATTGCACAGTACATTTTAAGAAGCCTAGAATGGAGGAGAGGAGACACAGCAGGTCTTTGAAGGCCAGGCAGAGGATTTGGGTTTTGATCCCAGAGGTGAGAGGGCATGAAAGAAAGCAGTCCTAAAGCCTAGGAAGTGGGGTGTCCACACTGGACTTTATCTGAGTGGGCCAGGTGGAGGGAGGGGCAAGGTTTTGGAAAAGATCTGGAAAATCCACAGTGCTGAGTGGGCTAGTGAGGGATTAGGGAGCCATAAAAGGATGGCTTTGCCACAGCAAGGGCCCAGTTGAGATTGTTAAGAATTCTACATTTGTCATGGAGCCCGTCAGAATGGTTTCAGGATTTTCTCCAGCTTTGTTCAGCAGCACATGAGTAGGATCAAAGGCTATTAGAAGTAAGCTCTGCACAAAATGTAAAATAAATAATTTTGACTACATCAAATTAAAAAGTTTTTGTACAAACAAAACCAATGTAACTAAAATCAGAAGGGAAACAACCAATTGGGAAAAAATCTTCATAAAAACCTCTGACAAAGGTTTAATTACTCAAATTTATAAAGAGCTAAATCAAGTGTACAAAAAATCAAGCCATTCTCCAATTGATAAATGGGCAAGGGGCAGTTCTCAGCCAAAGAAATAAAAAAAAAGACTGTCTGCCCTTTGATCCAGCCATAGCACTACTGGGCTTGTACCCCAAAGAGATAATAAGGAAAAAGACTTGTACAAGAATATTCATAGCTGCACTCTTTGTGGTGGCCAAAAATTGGAAGATGAGGGGATGCCCTTCAGTTGGGGAATGGCTGAACAAACTGTGGTATATGTTGGTGATGGAATACTATTGTGCTAAAAGGAATAATAAAGTGGAGGAATTCCATGGAGACTGGAACAACCTCCAGGAAGTGATGCAGAGTGAGAGGAGCAGAACCAGGAGAACATTGTACACAGAGACTAATACACTGTGGTACAATTGAAGGTAATGGACTTCTCCATTAGGGACAACACAATGTCTCTGAACAATCTGCAGGGATCTAAAAAACACTATCCACAAGCAGAAGATAAACTGTGGGAGTAAAAATACTGATGAAAAGCAACTGCTTGACTACATGGGTGGAGGGGACATGACTGAGGAGAGACTCTAAATGAACACTCTAATGCAAATACCAACAACAGGGAAATGGGTTTGAATCAAGAACACATGTGATACCCAGTGGAATTGCGCGTGGGCTATGGGAGAGGGAAAGGTGGTGGGAGAGGGGGGCAGGAAAAGAAAATGATCTTTGTTTCCAATGAATAATGTTTGGAAATGACCAAATAAAAATTAAAAAGAAAAAGAAAAAAAAAGAAGTAAGCTCTGGCAGAGCAAGACTGGTGAAGATACTGTGGAATGGGCAGAGACCTCAGGGCAAGGGTTGGAAAGTACATCCCTGAACTGGTTCACCAAGGAGTCAAGATGGGGTAGGGAGGAGAATTCAACTAGTCCAGGGGCAACAGCCTAGGAGAGAACTGAGGGCTGCAGGTATTGGAGGTCCTGGTGAGGAGGAAGCACAGGGTTGGGGTTGCAAGGCAAAGGATGATGAGCAATGGAACCAATTGTGATCAGCTAAGGGAATTTCAGAAGTGGATCGTTGGTGGGTGATGGCAAGGTCAGGGGCATGACCTCTTTGTATGTAGCTGAGATGGGGTGAAAAGGACTTCAGGGGAAATGGGCAAATTGAAAAACTGAGGCATGATAGATATTATTGTGGAGTATGAACCATATTCTGCAGGTTGCCATCTGTCTCCTGGGCAAGCAGCGGCTGGGTCTGCAACTCTCGAGCATGGTGCACACCTTGGGACACAGAACCTCTCAGATGAGGAGGCCTAGGCACAGTTCACCTTACCTGGTACCTTGTGCTTTGGCTTTTTTCACCACGTGACTTGGATCCCAAGCTGTTCGGGGCTCTCTTGGCGAGCCCTTTTCCCCTTTCCCATTCTGTGATTCTCTAAGATGGAAGTTGACTCCAGTTGGGATGTAATGTTGAGCATCCAAGATACCCATCTCACAGAAGCCACTGTCATTGTTGTTCAGGGTTCTCTCTGGAAGCTGCAAGTGCCAAGTATGGCATTTTCACGGAGAAGCCTTGTACCTACCCATCAGAGGGTCAAAGGTTGCAGTCCAAAGAGGCCATCTTCTTCTGATACCCTCACTTGGAGCAAGAGAATCGCAAATGAATTGGAGGAAATCTGAAAATCACACCATGTGAACATCATTAAAAGGAACCGCTGAACTAGAATATTATCTATTAACCCAGAAGGGAGACTCAAGGAGGCAGCATCCTCCCTGGCCCAAGTACTGCCACGTGATGCAAAATGGAAAAGTGCGTCAAGCCACATAGGAGGCAGATCTTGGAGGGGCTTCGAATATCTGTGGTCTAATGGAAAGTTCTCGCTGGGCCATGGCTGACAATATCGGATGCCATCGCTGCCCGGAGCCCTTTTCTGTAAAAGGCTATACAAAATTTCTCATGTCCCACTTCTACTTCAGATTGTCCCACTAGCTTCCTTAACTATGTCTCCCAAGGTCAAAATCTCCCTGAGCACACATACAGCTGCCTGGGGTAGCTTTCCAGCTGTATTCTGGGTGGGGGTAGGAGGAATGTTCCAACCTGTAGCCTCTGAAATCCAAGGCTCCTGCCAAAGTGGAGGGGTTTGGTTTGGGTTTGCACAGTTGAAAGCGCATTGGGTTAAGCCAAAGGGCTGAGTTTAAAATCTCAGTCTTTGGGACTTTGAGACTTAAGTCTCCCTCTCACCCGGAAGGGGCTTTTATCTCACTGTGATACTAGACACTGAGGCTCCCCCTGGTGCCTACAGAGCACAGCTTCAGACAGCCACAAACTTCAGAACTCTGTCAGAACCTGATCCTTTACCAGCAGGCACTCTTTCCCTTGTGCCATGCCCTCTTATTCCAACAGACTCCTTCCCATCAGCCAACACAACCATGCTCATGCCCTTCCTTCTCATTCCCTACTCCCCAAAAAGCCCAAACATTTTCTTCCCTGCCTCTCTTCTAAAATTCCTACTAGCTCAGCTAGTTTCTTACCACTCCTTAACCCCTTGCAGATGTCTATACTGCCTGCACCCCTGTATTTAAACTGCTTTCTTTCACGCCCTCTCCTCTAGTCCCCAAACCCTGACCACCATCCTCATGGAACTCTTCCCCCTTTTTTGAAGAACACTCCCGTCTCTTTTCTCCTTTTCTGGTGTCTCTGGCAACCTTTCTCAGCACATCTTAAATGTAGGCATTCACAGGAAGTTCCATGGTTTTCCCCCCCTGTGTTGCATGACCCATCGTGCTGATTAAGGAAGAAAAGTGCTTTTTAAAAAATCTCATTTTAGGGTCTTCCACCCTCACCCACTGAGAATGCAAGAAAAACAAAACCCTGGCAAATATGTATAGTCCTGGGAAACAAAATCTCACCTCAGCCACGTTCGAAAAGAAAGGGGAAAAAATGGTGCTTCCATTTGCCCTCTGAATGCATAGGCTCTGTCTGGATGTGGGCAACGTTCTTCATCGTGGGTCCTCGGAAGCTGTGGCAGATCATTGTCTTGACCAGAGTAGCCAAGTCATTTCCAGTTGATTCTCCTTAGAATAACTGTGGACAATGCTCTCTTGGTTCTGCTCAATTCACTCTTGCATCAGTTTGTATAGTTCCTCCAAGGTTTCTCTGAAATCAACCCCTTTGTCAGTTTTCACCCCATAATAGTGTTCCACCCCAGGCATACAGTCTAACTTGGTCAGCTATTCCTCCACTGACAGTTTCCAGTGGTATGGGTCCTTTTCCTCTTTCTTTGATCTAGTTGATGCACTGCAGAGTCAGAGGCCTTCACTTTTGATGCTTCATCTCCTCCCAGTTCAGTCTAGGAGGGAGGAGAATAGAGGGTGTAGGAAAGGGAACCCTGCAGGCTCCTTTTGATCTCCAGTGGCCCAGGGGAATGGGTCAGAATCAAGAGACCAGGCACAGTCACAGGTGGCTGGCCTCAGGACCTGGGTGACATTTCCCCATTCCCCAACGTGCTCATGCAAGTGCTCTCTCATATCCCACAAGCCACTACGGCTAGCTTGCTCCAGAAGGCATTGGGGATCTGGAAGGGCAAATTAAGTAGTGGGCCATCTCCACTGCCCTGGGGGAGCTGCCCACAACACCTGGGCCCCAAGCCTTAGCTGACAACTTTCAGATCATTGGTTCATCTCTCAGGGCTTGATGAAGGGTGCATGTCACAGAAGACATAACCTGGGGAACGGGAAGCTGGGAGGCACAAGGACCAAAGCAGAGGAGGCCCCGACTAGTGACCACAGGCTGGGCTACTAGAGGATGGGCAGATACAAAGGCCTCAGCCCAGCTCTTTAGGCCAAACCAAAAGGCCCCCCTTCTCTACCTCTCTGTTCACTTGCCCCTCTCCCTTCTCCTCATTTCAGGAAGGACCCGAGGCCAAAGTCTTCCCTTGGCCTTTTCTCCAACTCCACAATGTGTCAAACTGACTTGAGCACCACTTTCCCCTTCCTAAAGATTAGACAGAAAATTCTGAGTGCAAGACCTCCCCCCCACCTTTTTTTAAATGTTTATCATCTGTCTCTAAGACAGATGGGTAAGGGCAAGGCAATGGGGGTTAAATGACTTGCCCACAGTCACACAGCTAAGAAGTGTCTGGAAGCCAAGTCTTCCTGATTCCAGGCTTGGTGCTCTATCCACTATACCACCTAGGTGCTCCTAAACCTTCCATTTAGGGGGCAAGAAGAGCAATTTATTGATTAGGCTAGCATTTAACCAGTAAGTTAATAGGTCAGGGATCCCCTCCATGTGATCATTATAGCCCCAGCCGTCATTCAATTTTCTTCCTCCATTGCTCCTGAATAGCACCTTTATTAGGGCTGTAAAGGTTTCTGAAGTCTTGGATACTAACTGGCTGTGATCCCTGGCAAGTCACTGAACTTAACCTCAGTTTCCTTGTCTGTAAAGTGGGGATCATAGTCACAGTTATGTCCCCAAGTTGTGAGGATCCGATGAAATCTTCTTTGTAAAGCACTTGGCAAAGTGGGAAGCGCTGAAAGTTAGCCACTAGCATGACTATCCCCAGAGTCCAGCACACAACCAATAAACGGACTGCTGCCTGAACAGAGGCTCCTGCAGGCTCCAGCAGCTCCCAAGCCTTGTGTCTCTCATGGATCAATCAGCTTTGGGGTGTGCGTGTGCATGTGCGTGTGTGTGCACACACACGTGTGTATTTCAGGTGGCGAACACTCAACAGCAGGGGGAATGTCATGCTACATCAGAGAAATAATCGGGCCTTTGTGTAGAGAACATAAAACCAAAGCTTGCAGTAGAGGTGTTTAATAAAGATTTAATTGAAAGCAAAACTGTGAAAAGCATCATTCTCTCTCCCAAGCAGAAGAGAGAACCTGGAGGCTCCTCCACCCCTACCTCCCCTCACTAAGAGTCGGCACCCCAGAGGCCTAGGGTAGGAAGACCCTGAGGATCACGCAGGTGAGGCCTCATGATGGCAATGAGTAACCCTGAGCTTTTACCACAACCCCATCACCCAAGCAAGAAGAACCAGACAGGAAGGGCCCCACCTTCAAACAAGAAGAAGGGATGGCTAAACAGGAACATGACTGGCCCCGAGCCCTGGGGCTCCAGGAGAGAGGCTACTACCACCAAGGGCAGCTGCTCTCATAACCACCATGCTCAAGCAAGGAAAGAAGGGAGGAAGGAAGGCTTCCCGTAAGGCTTTCTGATCCTTTGTCAGGCTGTCCTTTTGTGGGCAGGCTTTGTTCATGTTGGAAAGAGGGCTAAAAATGGAGAGAAGAGTCCATGACTCTGTGCTCAAAGGGAAGCAGCCCTGGGGGCCAAGGATACTCAGAATGCAGTCTAATGGTGACACTGGAAGGTTAGTAGACCAAGGAAGGGATATCCTGGGGAGGGAAGGGTGTCATGGCAGCCAGTCCCTGGCCATTCTCTCACCCTGCACCACAAAAGCCAATTCTCTCTGCTACTCCCCTCATCCTTCCATCTTTCCATCCTTCCTTCCTTCTTTCCACATCCCAGTGGGAATAGATGGAGATAGCAGGCACAGAGTCAGCTTTCAGCCAGAAAACCAACCCCTACTATTTTATCCATCCATCCCTAGTGTTTTGTTTTTTTTTTTTTGGCAGGGAGGGGGACGGAGGGGAGAGGAGTTAATCCAGGAAGCCAGCTTCCACAGGCTCAGATACAGTACAGTTGAGCATACGAGTGGCCAGACGTTCGATATCATCCAAGCTCAGGAGGCGAAGACTCCGATCATAGTCCTGTGGGAGGCAAAGGGGGGAGAGCAGGAAGGGAAGTGAGAAAAGACCTTGGGTCCAAGTCATGAAGAATGCATTCAATTGTCAGTGGATTGGGAAGAAAGCTGGGGTGGCCAAAGAGTCCAAAGAGAAAGGGAAAGGACTCCTCATATGAACAAAAATATTGCTAGCCCATCAATTGGGGAATGGCTGGACAGGTTGCGGTATATGACTGTGTTGGAATACTAGTGTGCTGTAAGAAATGCCGAGCAGCAGGATTTCCAAAACCTGCAAAGATTTACACGAACTGATGCAATGTGAAGTGAGCAGAACCAAAAGAACACTGTATTATGGTAACAGCAAAATTGTATCCACGGTCACCTCTGAAGCTGACATTTGTGGGCCCAGCCAATGTGGGATTTGGTGTTCCTATACGAGGCTTGTTTCTGTTTTCCGTTGTTTCCCCAATTGAGGGGAGAGGTGGGAAGGAGAGAAAATAAATACTGGTGAACTGAAAAAACAAATGTCAGAAGATCCATGTTCAAAAGGTCCCTCTTTGGGCTTCTATCTCCTCCTCTGTAGGCTAGATGAGATCTAGGGCACCTTCCAGCCCTACACTTTTGATCTCATGACATGAAGGGCTGGGTGTCTAGTTAGGCAAATACTTTGGATGACTGTTTCAGGTGTTACCTTCGAGCACTAGTTTACACTAAGGAGAGAGGCTGCCCTCTGAGTCCTGGGCCTCACCTTCTGTAGCTGCTCTAGGACTCTCCTGGTATCGGCTGTGTTGAAGTGTCGGGCCAGGATCTGAGAGACCAGCAACCAAGTGGGGAGTGACTGAGGCGGGGCCTGAGACTTTGAGGGCCCAAGCCGGGCAGTTGCCTCATCAGGAAGCTTGATCACTAGGTTGATCTTGGAGTTTGGCCCAATGCTATAGTCTGAAAGTCGAAGCTCATCTGGGAGGAGGAAGAGGGGAAGAAGAGGAAGAGGAGGAGGAGGAGGAGGAGGAGGAGGAGGAGGAAGAGGAGGAGGAGGAGGAGGAGGAGGAGGAGGAGGAGGAGGGAGTGATGTTTGGCTCCTATGTCTCCTTACCAAAAGAACCTTTATATGTCCTCATTAATTAGGGTTACCATACTACCCCATACCCTGACTCCTCAGAGCTAGCTTGGCCTCCAGATCCTACTGATGCTCTCAATCAAAGCCACAGAGCTCCTTCACCACCTCAGGGAGTACATACAGTGTATGGAGGAGACAGACAGGAGGGCGGGCAAATAAAAATGAAAAGTCCTAGTATTTGGGACCAGTAGAAAGAAGTCCCTAACATGTGACCCTGTCCCATTCTGTCTCCGGTCATGTTCTCAGTTTCCAATAATGCATCAAAGCACCCTTAGGTGCCAGACGGGAAGTCATCTTTCTGTTCCAGGACCCGAGGTTTAAGAACTGGCTAATAAACCTGTTTCGACATGCCCTCTGCATTCAAAACCAGGATTCTAAGGAGGGGTCCATGACTCAGAAAAGGGGGTGTGGGGCCTCAGCTGCTGCTAGGCAAGCCTAGAAAAGCCTCCTGGGCTGCTGCAGCCTCCCTCTTGGCCTCGTCCTCATCCCACAGTGGCACTCATCTGCCCCCTCTCCTCGGCAGCTCTCCTCTCTCCCCCACATTTCCCTCCTGCCTCTGGGGCTCAGGCTGGCTCTTCCTCAGGGTCCTACCTCCCTTGGTTCCCGATCAGCTCTTTCACGTCTCAAACTGCCTACGTGGGGGCCAGTCCCTAGGCTAGGAGCCGGCCTGGGCTAACCCCCTCAGTCTGCGCCCCACCCCCCCTGCTCCTCGAACTCCCGGGGAGCCCACAGAAAAGTCCCTCCCCAGTAAATACTCGGACCTCCGGCGTGGCCTTCCATCTCGATGGACCGGGATGATGTCTCTTGGGACTCCCGGCGCTTGGACGCGCATGCGCCAGCCCACATTTAAACAAAGTTTCAAGGCAGAAGTGTAGCGGTACTGCGCGGCCGCGCGGCCCCGCGGCCCCGCAGCCCGGCGCTCCTGGCCTTAACTCCTCCCCCTCCTCCTCCCCCTTCCTCCACGGCGGGCCTCGGGGGCCGAGTGACACCGGGACGATACCTGCCAACGCTTTGCCCTTGAACAAGAGCCGCTGCTGGACCACCGGGACATTCAACTTCTCGGAAACCAGGAGCTTCAGGGTGGCGACGCGTTCGTCATCGGGCACCTGGGGGCGGGACCGGAGGCGGGGCTTTAGGGCTGTTGACCCCGCCCCCCATCATCCAGTCCTCAGCCCGACTCCTCGGCCGGAGGGGCCTGTCCCGCTCCCCCGAACTCACACTCACTCACACACACACGCACACGCTTTGCCGCCCCGCCCCAGCCCTAAGGAGAGCGCTACCGATCCCCCCACGGGGGAGGGGAGCAGCTACGGGCAGAAGGGAAGGGCAGGTCAGCGTTTTCGGGACGCAGCAGCCGTACCTGGAGGCTGCATTCCCGGCCCTGGAGCGCCTTCACGGTTAGCTGCATTGCGGCGGGAGCGGCGCCGTTAAAAAGCTCCCAGCGGACTTGCACCGCACCTCCGTGCCCGCTACCTCAACTTCAGGCTCGGCCGGAACCAACAACCAGCGAGAGGGGGACCGGGGCTGGGGCTGGGGTGGACCGGAAGTGAGGTTCCGAAGAGCCGGCGAGGCTCACGGGCGCCCTCTGCAGGCCCGGAGGGCGGGGAAGCTGCGACGGGGACCCCGCCCCGCAGGCGCAGGCCCAATCCGTGCTCTCGGAGGAGGCCACGTGCCGAGCGAGCTGGCCCGCTAGGAAGAGAAACCCGCGAGAGTTGTGGCATTAGAGACTCGGGGGGCGGGGAGGGGCGCCGGCTGGGAGCTTGGGAGTGAACCCGTGCAGCTGAACGGGGAGGCTGGAAGGCAGGCTGCGAGCGGCCGGGTGACGAGTGAGTGAGGAGCGGAAGCCGAGCCAGCGAGGACAGACAGCTTCTTCGGACTTGGACCGGGGGAGGAGACCCAGAAACCCCAGACTAGGTAGCCTGAGGGAATGAGACTATCGAAGGGCGGGGAGGCGGGACTGGGCAGGGGGCCTTCGCCTACGAGCCAGCCGAGAAGACGAAGTTGAAGGGGAGGGAGACCCGTGGGAGAATGTTCCGGAGAAAATAGGATGGAGGGGCGGAGCCAGGCCTGGGAGGGAGGTCCTGGGTTCTAGTGTAGCCTGGGACGACGCTTCCTCGCCGCGTGACCCTGGGCTAGTCGTTTAACCCCCATTGGCTAGCCCTTTCATATACGCGAAAATCTGGGCAGCATACTAGGAACAACAAAGGTCTGTAGAGGCAAAGCTATGGATTGCAGCGGTGCGCTGTGGCTGTGAGAGCTGGATTCTAAGGAAAGCCACCGCAGAACCCATGCTTTCCAATTGGGGTGCTGGAGAAGGCAGCTGGGTGCCTGGGTTCAACTGTGGCCCAGACACTTCCCAGGTGGGTGCCCCTGGGCAAGTCACTTGACCCCCATGGCCTAGTCCTCACTGCTCTTCTGCCTTAGAACCAATATCTAGTATTGATTCTAAGATGGAAGGGAACGGGGTTAAAAAAACAGACTCTTGTTCCTTGGACTGCAAGACCAAATCAACCAATACTTTAAAAAAACAAACTCTGACTATTCATTAGAATAGGGCAGCTAGGTGATGTGGTGGATAGAGCGTCAGGCCTGGAGTCAGGAAGACCTGAGTTCAAATGTGGACTCTGGGCAAGTCACTTCACCTGTTTGCCTCAGTTTCCTCATCTGTAAAATGAGTGGGAGAAGAAAATGGTGAACCACTCCAGTATCTTAGCCAAGAAACCTCAAATGGACTCTTTGCCCAGTTGCAACCACCTGAGAAAACAACTGAAGGAGCACTGGAGGAAGCTGAAATAGTCTGACCACAAATGGAGAAGGCAGGTCTGAGGGCAAAAGGAAAAGGGGATTACCGAGGATGAGATGGAGAGATGGTGCCAGGAAGTGTACAGATTCAAAATGATGGGGCTCGTTGGGGCTTGATAGCCTCATGAAATCAAATAGGATTCTTATGCTATTAAATAGGTATTAATACTTTAAGTAAGTTAAAATCAGTACTATTCAATAATAGCAGGAAGAAGAGTGGGGGAGATAAGAGGGAGGTAGAGAGTTATTTCGATTTTCTAGTTTGTGGCCCCCTACCATACAGACACTGAAGAGCGCTCACTGGTCACCAGCAAACACGGAAGTCCACGAGCCCCTACTTCCTGCCTAATGCTGTCCCATCTCCAGTGCCTGGGGAATCACTTTGCTGCCTCGACATATTTTTGGCTCTCCAAGTTGCTTCTTAAACAGAAGCAAGAAACGTGAACATAGACAGACTTCGGGAGTTAGTGAAGGGCAAAAGGACCTGGTGTGCTCTGGTCCATAGGGTTGCAAAGAGGCAGACACAAATAAATGGCTGAACAACATTCATATGACACTTTTAACATTTTCAAAGTGCTTTGCATGCTATCTCATTTGATCCATACCACAATCCTATGAGGTATGTATTTTATAGATGGAGAAAGTGAGGCCCAGGAAGGTTTGAAGTTACTTGTCAAACAGTTAAGTGCCTGAGTTAAGATTCAAACTCAGGTCTTCCTGACTCTAGTTCAACACTGTCCACTGAATCACCTGAGAATGCAAGCCTTTTCAATTCCAGGTACCAAGATTCCCCTCCACACCTATTTTAATAAGCCCTACCTACCACTCCCCTGATGGGGCTATGGCCTAGCTCTAAATTTGATTTGGTCTAACAGGTTCAAAGAGTTTTTGTTTGTTTTAAATGCACTTGGCTCAGGGTAGCTAAGGTGGCTCATTGGAGGAGGTGCTGGGCTCAAGTTTGACCTCAGATACTTCCTAGCTGGGTGACCTTGGGCAAGTCACTGGCCCTTACTGTTCTTCTGCCTAGGGACCAATACTTAGTAGCAATGCTTTTTCTTTTCTTTTCTCTTAAACCTTTACCTTCCATCTTGGAGTCAGTACTGAGTTAAATGACTTGCCCAAGGTTACCCAGCTAGGGAAGTATCTGAGGCCATACTTGAACCCAGGCCCTCTTGTCTCTGCACCTGGTTCTCAATCCACTGAAAACCGAAAATGCAATTGGCTCTCGTGAACCATCAAAGTCCAGTAAAGATGAGACAAAGACAACTGTATCAAAACAGGACTCCCCTTCCACAGGCAGAAACCTAGCCAGGCCTCCAGAAACCATTTCAGACAATCTTCCTGCCCTTAGAATTTAAGCCTGGCTCAGCTATGGAGGCTGGGTGGGGCTTTGGTCTCAGTTGCAGGCAGAGGGAGCCCCACCCCTTCCCAATAGTCTGAATCAAAAGTAATGCTGCCTTGCTGGTGTCCAAGTGTGCGGGTACCCAAGGTGGTATCCCCCGGCCTTACAGAAAGGAAGCAGTCTGTCCAGAGTTGGAGGCAGGCAGGACAGTCCCTTCCACAAGAATTCAGGTGGCCACATCCCTTTACACTCCCCAAGACCCTTCTTCTTAGTGGGGTGAGAGTGGTGCCAGCTGGTTGTTCGGCTCCCATCCACCTTCTCTGCCCAGAACTCGCTGATGATTCTCCTCACTCCTTGGCTAGTCAAACCCAGCCCAGCTGGATAATTATCATTCTCCACCCTGTCATGATCTGGAGAAAAAGGACTAGAGCAGGTCCTAAGGATAGGACCTTGGATGACCTTCCTGGCTCATCCAGAAGAAAGAGTGGGGGGAATACACAGAGGTAATGGGGGTTGGCTGTCACTCCCAAAGGCCTAAACAAAATGCCAACTGCCTGGCCTCCTTTGGAGCAAGAAGCTAAAGCTTGCCTTCTTTCCCCCATGGGGGCTCAGGCTCTCCGTCCCCCAAAGCCCCCAGATGGCTGGGCCTGGGACAGTGGTCCCAGTACACTTAGACATATCAAATAAAGCTGCCTACTGCATAACCAGCTCACTGGGGGCAGCCAGGAGGCACAGTAGGTGGAGCCCTGGACTCATCTTCCTGAGTTCAAATCTGGCCTTGGATCTTTGCTGAGAAAACCCCAAACAAGGTCCTGAAGAGCCCGATGACTGAAACGACAGAACCACCACAGCAGGTCAGCAAGCTGTGGGTAGCAGTGGAACAAGAGCCAGCCATGGGGCTTCTGGTGGGCTAAGTGGAATCCACGACCCCAAATGGCCAGGTTTGTGTGCTGGAAGCTTCAGCTGAGTTGTTCTGCTTCCTGCTCTTCTGAGGAAGGGCAATGACACAACTCCCATCACCTTGCCCTGGTCCCCCATGTCTGGGTATTCACCCTCCCCTTCCTTTCAAATACAAGACAGCAGAGAATTTTCATCGCTCAGAACTTTGTTCTCTCTTTATTCAAATATGTGGTGGAATCCATCTCCCTACCCCAAACCCCTCCCCTTGGCACTGAAGGCCATAGCTGGCAGGAGTATAAAAACATTGGTAAAAAAAAATAAGCCCAGACTTTGGGTGTATAGTGCATAGAGACTGAAGGCCTTTGGTATCCGATAACTTATGACGAGGGCCAGAGGGGGAAGGGACAAGCCTTAGGTGGTGGAGTAGAGACTATTGTAGGCGAGGTGCCCGATAACAAGGGCCAGCATCTCAGAAGTGCTGCTGAGGGCCACAATGAATGGTGCCTGGGAGGCTTGGTCGGCCTGCAGGTGACGGAAGGACAGCTGAAGTACAGCAAGGGCTAACAGGCTGTTCTGTATGCCCACTTCAAAGCTGACTGTCCTCTGGTAGGGCACTGAAAGCTTGAGGCAGGCTGCGAGAGCATGGCCCACCAGGAGGCCAGCCAGGGGCACTGTGAGGCCTGCAAGCACAATCGGAAGCCTGACATCAGCCAGAATGAGGGCCCCCATCCTGCAGGCCAGGAAGAGCCCCCCTAGGATGAGGACAACACTAAAGGGCTTGATGACCTTGAGCAGAATTCTGGAGACCTTGGGCATTTTATACTTGATTACCATGCCTGTTGAGATGGGGATGGCGATGAAAAGCAAGGTCAAGAGGATCTTTGAGAAAGGAATGTGCAGGGTCTCGTGGACACTGAGGAGACGGCCATAGATAGCTGAGGACAATGGCATGAAACCTGTGGCTGCCACCGTGGAGATCAGGGTCATGGAGATGGCTAGAGTCACATCCCCACCAAGAAGCAGGCTAAAAAGGTAGCTGCCTCCCCCACCAGGTGTGGAACAGGTAATGATGAGCCCCAGGGCCAAAGCCTTGGGCAGAGTGAAAACCTTGGCCATCAAAAAGCCATAGAGGGGCATGAGTAGAAACTGGCCCACGATACCCAGCAGCATGGGGTGGGGACTCTTAATCAGCCCCTTCAAGCCCTCCAGTTCCACCTTGCAACCAAATGCACATTTGTTGACAAAGACGAGCGGAAGCAACATGTAGACTATCGGGCTTTCTGAGAAGCGGCCGAGCCCACCCTGGCGGGCATCGTCATCTTCATCGTTGTCCACAGGAGATACTTTAATTAGGAAATCTAGTCGTTCCTCAATCAACATAGGATCTCTCTGGAGGTCAAGCAGCTGAATATGAAGTGGTGCTAGTCCTGCCAGTCCAGACTGGATACTCACCACAAAGTGGCTATTATCCCAGCTCTGGGCAGTCACATTCTTGATACTCAATACCTCTGTGTCCAGAGAGGTGACGCTGAGGACAGGTTCAGACACCGTTTTGTTATTCTGGCCAGGGTAACGACTAGAAACAACAATGATCCCTTTGGTTCTCTCTGGGAATTCAAACTCCAAAACTGAGTCTTCCCCAATGCTCAGGTAGCTGCTGCTTGGGAGATGGGTCTTCGAAATTGGTTCTCCCTGAACCCCACAGAGCAGGCCAGAAAGCAGTGAGGCAAACAAGAGCATGTCTATGGGAGATGAGCAGAAACAACCTTCACTGGTTCTGCCATTCCTTCTGTCTAATGCCATCCCTGCTCAGGGTCTGGGGCCATTCACTCAAGTAAGTGGTAAGAGGAAGGAGGGTTGCCTCACTCTTGTGGGGCTCAGTGGTGCCTCCTAACAAGTGTCAGTGGTCATTCTGGAACGGCTCTGTGGCCGTTGGCAATTCTCTTGCTGTGGTGCTGACAGCACGACCTTGCCTGTGGAGAGAAGAGATGGAGAAGCGTGAAGCGTGAGAGCTACAGCTGGGGTGAGTCAGGGAGTCTAGGCTTAGCACCATGAAAGAGTGCCAACCTAGAGAAGCAAAGGACGAAGGCAGTTGCTTCTCTTAGAAGCCTGTTGCCACTCTCCATTGCTTCCTCCCCTCATCAGACATGACATCTCACACCTCCAACTACCCTACTGAGTAGTGCCACCAGAGCCCCAGATGGCCCTAGAAACTAGCTCCACCCTGGCCTCTAAATGCAGTGGGTGGTAGCCCTAGAAGGGGCCATCCATCCTACTCCCAATCCAGAGGAGCCACCTCTAACACTCAGTCAGACCATTCTCCTTGGCCATCTCCCCATCCCTTCACCTCCTCCTCAAAGAGGGCTGATCATTCTCAGCCACATGAGCTACTGTTCTCAGGATCCTATCGATACGGAGCCTGAGAAAATAGCCCTTCTTCTGAAGGCTCTGTCATTCTCTGACGCACATGCTCAGGAGACAGAGTAGGAAGCTTCCCCTCCGCCCAATCTCCCTTTGTGGAGGGCAGCACAGTACTTCTCATTGCCACCTTCTTCCTTCTGGACCCTTCCTATATTGACTAGTTGTGTGACAGTTGTGAGAACAGTGAAGGGGATGATGGTGAGGTAAGTCTAGCCAGGGACTAGAGTGCAGGTAGGAAAAACAGTGGGAAATAAAGCTGGAAAGGAAAGTAGGGGTTGAATTATAAGACTAGAATGCCAAGCTATAGCTATACCCTAGTCTGGCACTTATTGTCTAGGTACATAATGTACCTTAAACAGTCTGTGCTTCAGTTTCCTTATCTGTGAAGGGAAATGGTTGCCCCATGTGTTTTTCACATTTATTACCAATTACATGTCCTAACCAATTTCCACACAGATATAGGATTGAACCTATCTCCCTCCCTCAAGATGCTGGCAGGCCATTTGAGCTGGGTTATCCATGTATTATCATGCAAAACATTAAAATCCAAATAAACAATTAGAAAATCAAATCTGCTGTCTTCTACATTCAGACTCTGTACAGTTCTCTCTCTAGGGATAGAGAGGATCCCTTTCATAAGTCCCTCAGAGACATCCTGGATCACTGCATTGCTGATAATAGCTCAGTCTATTACAGCTGATCATGTCTCTGGGTTTTGATTCCATGAGATATTAAAAAAAAACACCAACCAATAAAACAAAGTCAAAAGAATGAAAAAATAGAAGAAAATGTGAAATATCTCAACAGAAAAAACAAACAAAACACCTGACCTGGAACATCAATTGATGAGAAATAACTTGAGAATTATTGGACTCCCCTGAAAGCCATGGTCAAAAAGAGCCAAAGGGGTAGCCATGTAGCTCGTTATCTTAATAAGAGGGGAAAGGGCCAATGATAAATGGAAGGGCTGATTAATGGAGACAGTGGTCAGAAAGAAGCAAACAGACTTCTGAGGAGGGACAGGATAAAAAGAGAATAGGGCAGAGGGAAATAAATACACATAGCCCTTTCACATCTCAACTTTTACCTTTTCAGGTTCACTATATATCCTAGCTTGGTAAGAAATCAAATGGGGATCTTGGGGGAGTTCTGCAGAAGCCACAGATAAAGGCCAGCAGATGCCCCAGAAATGGTTTAGAAACTCATAAATGCATCAAATAGATGTATAGCATCATAAAATGTTGGCATATCTTGTCTTTTAATGCCATAATTTCTTTTTAAAAATTAAAATGAGTAAAAAGTTAAAGTTTGCAAAAAGAACAAAGAGCCAGCAAATGACCCAGAGGCTAGAAATGTATATATAGCTTAATCTACCAACATATAGTCCATCATCAAATACCTAATCCAAGTTTTCAATAAAGTACTGTAAATGCTCCATAAAAGAAAAAGAAAACATTCAGACTTCCTCTTTGGTACAAAGGGAGAGCAAAAAACTTTACTGCGGTTTTCCAGTTCACAAGGGGCCCTAGCCCCTGAGATGTACTAGTGATACCTGGACAGTTAGTAATCATAATCCTGAATGTAAAGGGGCTGAACTTACCCTTAAAATGGAACTGGACAGCAGAATAGATTAGAAACCAGAACCCAAGTGTATAGTGATCTCTTGCTGAAAAAGTGAGTGGAACCAGATCACTGGATGCAATGATATGGGAATGGTGACCAACTATGAAAGACTCAGCAAATCTCATCACCAGGGAACCCAGACAATTTCAAGATTCCTGATCATCCAGAACAGTTGAATTCTGAGGGCAAACTGAAGTACAGTTTTCTGGCTTGCTTTCTTTGGGTGATACAGCTAATGTGTTTTTTGCATCATTTCACATGTCTAACTGATAGCAGTGCTTGCCTTCCTAGGGGAGGGAGAGTTTAGAACTCAATTTTTCATGTTAAAAATATTTGAAAATAATGATTATTTAAAAAACACTTAATCAACTAAATAATGATTATTTAAATTTAATTCAATTAGTTGATTAGTCTGACTTCTTAATATGTTACTTAAATGAAATAATACTTCCAATACTAGTTTTGGAAGAGCCAAAAAAAAAAGGCTCCGTTCCAGTCTCACCCCTAGTTCCTGCAAACGGGCTAGAATTTGATCCCCAACCTCGCCCCGTCCAATATCATACAAGCAGCAGGCAGGCGCGGCATTCCCCTGCCCACCCAGCTGCTGACACGGGATGAGGCCCATTTATCAGACAGACACACAGCCGCCTCTCCCCCCCCCCCCCCCCCCCAAGCGCACAGAGCTGCAGAGAAGAGCAAACAAAAAGCACCGAGCTTCAGCTCCTTTTCCTCGGGGCTGCTCTAGCCCAGCAGTCCTGGGCAGCAATTTGAAAAGGGTGCAGTGAGGCCCGAGGGAGAGGAGAGGCCGCTCCGAGAGCTGGACATGGGGAGGAGGTCCAAGGGGCTTCCCTCCCACGCCCTGGATTGCGAGGGAAAAGAGAAAAGTTTCTCGTGGCTGCTCCTGCCGCCACCGCCGCGGGCTAGCCACAGTGGGCAGTTTTCACTGGAGGGCGCCCGGCAGAAGAGCCGAGCATTCTGGGCTGCTCCCAGAGACACCTGCCCGGAAAGAAGGGAGGGAGCCCCAGGGGGTCACTTCTGCGCTCTGGGGGCCCAGGAAGAAGCTCTGCCAGCCTGGGCCCCCCGGCAGAAGCACCCCGCTGGAAGCCACGGACGGATGGCAGAAGGGAGCGGGCCACCCAACTGGGGGAACTCGGGAGAGGCCCGAGGGAAGGAGGGAGGCCCTGGCACAGAGCTCCCGACAGGTGGCGCGGGTCAGGCCGTGCCCGCCAGGGGGCTGGGGGCGCAAGGGGACCACCGCGGCGCTGCCGGACGAGAATCGGGAAGGAAGGGACGGAGTCGGGGGCCGACGGGAGGCCAGGCCCGGCTCCATACTCTCACCTGAGATCCTGGCAGAGCCTCGGGGCGGCGGCCGCCGGAGGGCGGGGCGAAGCACGGGGAAGCGTTGTAGAGCAGACCAGCAGCGAAGAGAGGCTGCTCCCGGGAAGCCCGGAGCAGCCTCGTCCCCCCCCACTCCCCCCACCCCCCCCGCCCCCAGTGCCCCGCCCCCTGAGGGCTCCCAGCCAATGGCCCCGCCCCGAAGGCCCCGCCTTCCGAGGCTCCGGAACCCCGGCCCCGCCCCCGTTCCCTGGTGCCGCTTCTGACCCTGAAGGAAAGAAGATCCGAGACTGGGCGGAAGAAAAAGCGACGGGAAAGGGGGGGAACTGCTTCCGTCTCGGTGTCAGCCAGAGACTGATGCGGGAGCCAACCAGCGCCAGCTCATAAGGCGAAACCCGGCAACCGATTGGTTCCTCCACCGGGGGCGGGGCCTGTAACCACGGCAATTGGCACACCACGCAGCCCAACTCGTTGCCCATAATCCTCTGCTTCCCTGCTCCAGCTCCTGTGTAAGGGCTGCCGGGATGCCTCTCCCTTCCGTTCTTCCCGATTCTCGGGGACCCTCTCGTTTTAGACGGGAGGAAATGGGGGCCCCCGGAGGAAGGGGACTGGTTTGCCCAAGGGCGCCGGCTCTCTATTTAGCCAGTAGCTTCGCTCTATTGTCACCATTTGTTTTTGTTCTCGTTATGTAGCAGGAGAACGTAATACCTACTATTCGTTGTAAATATGGAATAAACCGAGAGAAACTCTTTCACACTTAGCCATGTCCAAAAAGCTGGGTCTCCCAGGAGGCCATGTGGTGGCTTGGACAGAGATTTTCTTTTTCTTTTTTAGCAAGTCCCCACCACCACCCCCATTACGAGAAACATCAGCTTGGACCCCTCGAGCCCAATTCTCCCTCTCTTCCGCCCTCCCGGAGGTGGCTTGGCGTTATCATACAAAAAATACTTCTCGGTTACTCCCTTCTGAAACGGGACTCTTTGCTTCTGCCCTCGCCCTCCCCCTCTGCTTCAGGACCCTTTTTCATTTTTTACATAGAACAGAACTCGGAACCTACCAATAATAGAACAGCCTTGTTCAAGGAACTCCCAAATGACCCTTGGCTCTCCTAACCTACTTTCTAGAGAGCTACTGCTGGTCCCCCCTCTCCAAAAATCCCTCGGGAAGTCACAGGACTGAGGTCTGTTAAAAACCCATGCTGGGGCGATTTTGAGGTCTTTAGATTAAGGACTGGAGGGGGGCCCAGCTCCCTGGAGAGCATAAGTGGCCACTGAGGACCCTTTGATCTCAAAGGGCAGCTGCCAGGCGAAATCTTTTGTATTGGCATTTTTATGGCCCCTGTTGGGGGCAGGTTGGCCTCATCTCTTCCATTTTAGGTCTGCAAGACCTATTTTATTTAGCTACCCCCTTTGGGTATTCTTTTTCTCTGATGGGGGAGCCACCACACCGGAAGTTGCTCGAAAGAATTTCCCTACCTAGTCCTGCACTTACCACCCCTCAATTTTGGAATGTGGGAGAATGTATTCGAATAACGAAGGTTGAAACTTGCTAAATCTCCTGGTGATTTTCCTTTTTGTCCTTTGCAGAGAACTCATTCCGCCCCACTGGGGGCCTAACTAACTACTCCATGCCCCAGGCATTTCTTTGGGAGCCAGAATCAGCCCATGGAAAGGATTTCATCAAGTCTCGGAAGACTTCTAATAGGACAAAGTATCCTCTTTGCTCTCCCGTCCACCCACCCTCAGATTTCCTGCCACATTTGTCCCTGGGCCAGCTCTAGAATTTGACCCCTGCAAATTCTAGTGAGAACTAGGAAAGTCAGAAAAAGAAAAAGCAAGTTAGTCCTCCCATCAGATAGTCAGTTAGGTTGTATCTTGTTGTGAGGAAGCCTCTACTTTGGTCTCTGTTGTTTTGGAGATTTACAACATGTTTCCAGAGTGCTTTTCTAAGCTGGATTCATTGTCTATGTAGACCTGCAAGATGTAATTAATTCCTCCATCATCGGAGATCAAGAATTTAGGAAAGAAAAGTGGAGCCTGGTCATTGGAAGAAATGGATATAATCAGAACAACAGGGGATGGTTATGCTTGACCCCAAACACATTTGGAGAGGATTGCCATTTGAGGTTAAATTCCATGGTGCCAGCAGCCTGATGGGGTGGGTATCTGCTGGGAGCTGCAGGTTGTCAACTTGAAATCTGGAGACCCCAATCCTGCCCCTGTCCCATGAGAATCAGCCTGCCTCAGGGAGGTCTCAGACTGCCAGTTTCCGACTGAACACTAGACATGTGAGTACTAGATAATCCCAGTTTAGGTGGGGGAGCCGACCTAAGCAAATGCTAAGAAGACCAACCCCTGGGCAGGGACCATCCTTTTAGCATCCATTGTAAGTAGGTCTGTCCCTGATAGCCCAACCTCTGCCTATGGTTTCTTCCCCAAGCCTGCCTGCTTTCTGTCAGCATAGGCTGGACCTCTCATCTCCTTGGAGCCATGGAAATGCCACTCAATCATGCTCCTCCATCCTTAGTTTCCCAAATGGTATATAAGTTGCCCAAGCTCTATTGTTCTTTGAAGTATCATCTAGCACAGCGATCTTCTCAGGGATACTGTTGCCAGAGTGCCAGAGGCCTTGGCTCTGTGTGGCTTTGGGATGCTCGCCTCTGTGTGGCGGCTGGATATTGAACACTATCTCTTTTGTGGTTAAAGACTGGGAAACCCCAGTCTTTAACTGGGAAACTGACTGCTTTAGTGGTTATGTGTTTTTCCCAAGTTGATGGGGGGCACAAGTTGTCTTTGTAATGTAACGCTGAAAACTCTGGTAGTATATGAGTTGTATATTCAGTTTCCCTGAAGATACAGGACAGATTTCAAATTTTTGTTAAAAGGGCAAAAACCAGTGGGAACCAATGGGCTTCTCTAGGACTGAGTGTTTCTTGATAACTAGTAACTCATTTGGCCCACTTTTGTCCCGAATCATGGAGATTTCCCCTCGACAACTTCATGATCCAAAAGGATTATTGATGTCTGTAGAGATGAGAGTACTTTTGCCTAGAGCAGAACAAAAACTAGGAGGAGTGAGCACTTGGGTTGATGGAGGGCAGTTGGAAATCTCAGCTCCCCGAGGCTCTTCAGCACAGTGAAGACAAAACTAAATGTTAGTTTGAAAATGCCTCTTCAAATACGAAATCTCAGCTTGCCCCCACCCATCCCATCTTCTGTGCCTCCAGTTACCCAGCTGCATCCAAATAACTTTTGGGGATACTTGCCCAAGTCTCTGGTTCTCTGCTTTCAGAATCTCCCAGGAGAAGGATGAAATGATCTCACCTCCATCCTGCTCCTGGATGAGCAGCCAAGGGCTCCTGAGAATTTCGGACTCTGAGAGTTAGTCTCTGTTCCCGACTCTCAGGCCCTAGCTAACCTAACCTGCCACAGCACACATTTGTGCTCTGGGGAACATGGCCTGGCGCCATCTTGCATTTTCTCCTCTAGTTCTCCAACATGTCACATAGGTGTCAGATACACTGCCAACACTCAGGAGTGCTGCCCGAACCAGATTAAAATGTAATTCATTAAATTAGTAAAAATACAAGAGAAGGTTTCTGTCTCGGTCATGTGAGGGTCTGAGGCTGGATTTGAACTCAGGAAGCTAAGACTTCCCAATGCTAAGCCCAGTGCTCTATCCACAGCAGCACCACCTAGCTACCCACAATAAAAGATAGATCACAAGTTAATGTGTGGTTTTGTAAGTCCATATGGCTCACATGTGACTTAGTGGCCCCTGTTTCTATTTGAGTTTGATACCCTTGCCAGTTGGACTGCTGTACTCACATTCACAGCTTGTGCCTCTATAGGCAGAATGGGAGAAAAAGGGAGAGAAAATGAAACCCCAAAGCCTCCAAACATTGTCATCCTTTCCAGAGTTATTTATTAGAACACCTACTTTCTGTTTTAGTAGCACATTGCAAACCTTAAAATTTCTTAGACTTATAAATGTTGGAAATTTCACCATTGGGAAATTTCATACTTGAAAAATTTCCTACTGATAGTCTATTGGAATGTGAACCCCATTGGCATGGGAGGGTCATTCTCCTCCCTACTTAAGATTTCTTTAAGACAGAAACCTTTTGCTGAACAATGGAAAGGACTTTGACCTATGCTTAAGCATAGAACAGGAATTTCTTTGAGTCATGATTGATTTTAGAATTGATACAATAGAGATACTTGGAATGACAGAACCAGGTCTTGGGAACTTCCAATCTCCACCCTGCTCAGGGTAACAGGATTTAGGAAGGGCTGCAGCAAAGGATCAAGATTTAATTATTTGAGAATATGACCTTCAACAGACATGTGCAAAGCCACAGACCTCTGGGTGGTCCTGGGTTAAGGTAGAGCCACCATTGGCACAGGGGAGACATGGACAGTGATTGGTAGATGTGAGAACTGAGGGGAGGGAACTTGGATGGTTTCCTTAAAGATAGCGGGGTCTGAGGATGAGAGGGGGGTTGGAGAGGTTTGGCTCTGAGAGGTTGTGCTCTGAGAAGCTTGCTCTGAAGAAAGCTGAAGGTGGAGGCCCCTGAGACTGTTTCTCCATTTTGGTCACGTGAGTAATAGGGACTGATCTCTTTTCTTTGCCTCAGCTATCTAAGGGCTTGGGCCTTTTGGCCCAGCCTAAACAGAGGGGGTATTTAAGCCCTATTCCTTTCTCTCCCCTTTCTCTCTCTCTCTCTCTCTCTCTCTCTCTCTCTCTCTCTCTCTCTCTCTCTCTCTAATACCTTTCTTCCTCCTGTTTGTAATTAAAAACTCCATAAAAGGTTGACAGCTGACTTGAGTTTCATTTAGGAATTACATAGCTGAATTCCTTGGCGACCTTAAATTAATATATATCAGTCTTTTAAGTGATTTCCTTGTCACAACATCTAAGACAGAAGAGTGGCAAGGGCTAGGCAATTGAGGTTAAGTGACTTGCCCAGGGTCACACAGCTAGAAAGTGTCTGAGACCATGTTTGAACCTGGATCCTCCTAATTTCTGGGCTGGTGCTCCATCCACGGGGCCATCCAGCTGTTCCATTTCCAAGTTCCTTCAGATGTCTCCACATGTAGATAGCTTTAGAGTCACCTTCTTTCAACCAAGTCCCTTCTCTCTGTCCTTGGTGTAAAACATTGGGCACCTGGGGCCAGTAAAAGGCTGCAACACTGGGTTTGCTCTCTTCCCTTAAGTGAAAGATTTTTGCAGTTGGAGGGCAAGGATGGGGATCACAGATATACGCAATTAAGCATAAGAATTCAACACATCAAGGGTAACTTCTCCCAGCACCCCAAGTGCCATTTCCCTCCTCTACCTTGCAGGTAGCATGATACTTAGCTGAGATGCTCCAGTTACTCTCTCAAAATAAAATGGAAACCATAGGACATTTACCTCTAGGGGTAGTAAGTTCATGGATAATTCTGTTTCTCGCACAAGATACTTTGTACAGTCATCGCTGCCTCCTGGTTGTCTTCAAGTCTCAGCTAAGGTTCCATCTTCAGAAAGTCTTACCCAATCCCCTTTAGTGCTAGTGCCTTCCCTCTCATACCTATGTGATTCCATGGGCACTGTCCACGGGCTTTTCTTGACAAAGATTCTGGAGATCTTTGCTATTTCCTTCTCCAGTGTGTCCCCATTTTACAGATGAAGAACTGAAGCACATAGGGATTAAGTGACTTGCCCAAGATCACACAGCTAGTGTCTGAGGCTGGATTTGAGCCTTTGGAAGATTTGGATCTTCCCAACTCCAAGCTGGGTGCACTATCTAGCTGCTCCCTCCTCAGACTAGGTCTGATTTATCCTGTCTAGAGTGTGTTTGTACATACTTATCTGCATGTTGCCTCCCTCTCCCCATTGGACAGGGAGCTCCTTGAGGGCAGGGGCTAATTATCCCCAGTGCTTAGTACAGAGCCCAGCACATAATAGATCAGTCAATGCTTGTCAAAGAAGAAAAGAAAAATAGGGCAGTGATAATGATAAGGAACATAATAGTACAAATATAAATGTATATAGAAATATATAGATCTTAAAACCAACAAACCAAAAAAGGGCTCTATGTCATCCGAGTTGACAACACCTTAAAATGGGCCATTACGTCTAAAGTCTAGGTTATGGAAAGTTGCATGAATTCGTGCTGCCATCTAGCAACATGGGTACCCATTTCTCCTACCTTACCTGCAATGGTGACAGTTAACTTGCTCAGTAAGCAAGTGGTTCAATCCCTTCTCTGACTCTGTGACATTTCTACTTTAGTAGCCATGGTGGTTGATAGTTGTCCTGGGTGCTTCTACATCTGGTGCAACTGAGCATTCCAACATCTGGTGCAACTGAGCATTCCAACAATTTCCTTACTAGAAATCTACTCTGGGGGCAGCTGGGTGGCTCAGTGGACTGAGAGCCAGGCCCAGAGATGAGATGTCCTGAGTTCAAATGTGGTCTCAGACTCCCTAGCTGTGTGATTATAGGTAAGTCATTGCCTCTTTGGAGCCAATATACAGCATATCGCTAAACCAGAAGGTAAGGGTTTAAGAAAACAAAACAAAACATATTCCAGTGCCTTCTGGTAAAAGTAGTTCAGGAAGACAAAAAAATGCAGGTAAGGAGATAAAACTCAGTCAGAAAGGAGTTTCCCTGGGTTCTCCGGAACTCTCTGCTAAACACCTAAAACTACTTTTATAAGTATGAGGGTTTAACTCATGCTTCCCCAGTTTCTTCAAAACTCTGGCCTACAAAGATGGTCTAGGCTCACCATTTAGGACCTGGGACCTACTAGCCTGCACTTCCAAACCTGAACTGGTGAGGAACTCTCTTTGGGCTGACACAGTCAGTGGACCTCTTGCTAGCTAATTCTATACATGAGAATTGCCTTAACCGCTCTGAGGTATCACCTCACACCTAGCAGACTGGCCAATATGGCAGCAAAGGAAAGTGATCAATATTGGAGGGGACATGGCGAAGTTGGGACACTAATGCATTGCTGGTGGAGTTGTGAATGGATCCAACCATTCTGGAGGGCCATTCAGAACTATGCACAGAGAGCGCTAAAACCTTGATCCAGTAATACCACTACTGGGTCTGTATCCCAAAGAGATCATAAAAATAAGGGGGAAAGGACCCGTTTGTACAAAGATATTTTGAGCAGCTCTTTGTGTGCTGGCAAAGACCTGGAAATTGAGGGGATACCTTTCAATTGGGGAATGGCTGAACACATTGTGGTATATGGTGGTGATAGAATACTATTGTGCTCAAAGGAATCATGAACTGGAGGGATTCCACATGAACTGGAACGACCTCCAGGAGCTGATGCAGAGTGAGAGGAGCAGAACCAGGAGAATGTTGTATCCAATAAGAGCAATGTTGGGGAACGCTCACCTGGGAAAGCCTGAGCTATCGTATCGGCAATCCAATGATCTGGACCAATTCCGAAGGACTCAGGACAGAGGATGCTCTCCACCTCCAGAGAGGGAATGCAGATGAGGCAGATGTTTGACAAGATTCCTCCCTTACAGAAGTGAACAATCTGGGAATATACCCAGCTCCAAGGGCCTGCCAGCCCCGGGAAGGGGAAGGGAAGGGAAGGGAGATAAGGGCAATCGGAGAACTTCGGAGAACTGGTGTGGAAATTGGTTAGAACAGGTAATTGGTGACAAAACTGAAGAAACAGAATCATCTTCTGAAATAGTCTCTAATCCAAATATTTTCTTTATTGCTCATGAGCAATCCTTTCTCTTCAGAATCTACCTGGCTTTCTATCGCTTTCCTTCCTGGTGCACAAGAGGCGATGTTGTTGACTCCTACCACGTTCTGGGGCCATTTGGTAAACAGGCACATTAACTTGGCTCCTACCCGCTAGGTATGCGGTGGATTTCCATCAGTACACTGTCTTATTTGTTCCCTGGATACCAAGATTTCTCAGCAAGATTGTCACCCCTTGTTGAAGTTCCTTTTTAAATGTTTACTAGTATCTTTTCCCTAATCATTACATGCAGAGACAATTTTTGGTCATTATTTTCTACCATTTTACAATCCATGTTTTCTCCCCCCTTCCTCCATGCTCCTCCCATGGAGGCTGTACATGGCTGTCATGCAAAACAGATTTCCCTGTTGTCAGGTTGGGGACTCCTTGAAGTTCTTAGCGATCCAACTTGAACATCATATTTGTTCCCATCTTAGTTTTTCTGTTGTCTTCATCTTGGGCTAATTAGTTAGTACAAAGCACAAGTGAACAGGCAAACAGCCTCACTAGCCCCAGATAACCCTGAAAAGCTGTGGCACACCCCAAACATGCCATGATTGATTTCATCATTTCTGCTCCACTTGTATGGGCTCCAGTGTGTGAGTCAAACCCTCAAGCTGTTACCTGCCTCTGTAGTAGATGGACAGAGTTCTAGACTTCCTCAGTTCTTCCAAGGCCAATGCTTCCTTGAGTCATTGGCTCTGAATGTGTCTGCTTTGGTCAGAGAGGTGCCGGGAAATGCATCCACGTAGCAACACTCCTGTGATATGCTGGCAGCTGGAGAAGCTTTCAACCTCTTGTTTGGGAATGTCCACACCGACTGGTCAAATGGTCAGGTACCACTGGGCTAGCTGGAGCTTCTCTCCTTGATACCTCCTGCCTGAGTAGAAAAGTTGCACATGACTGATCTCTGGCAATTACGGAGTGGGGAGAGAAAATGCGTGTGCGTGTAGTTCGCCACCATATGTAGAATTTGACCAAATGGACTGTGTGCTTGGCCAGAGAAACCTGACCAGACAAATTCGGAAAAGCAAGAACCTTGAGCACGTTTCATGCAATACAAATTCAAATCAATAAAGAACATTTGAAGAAAATATTCAAACGGAAATGGAGACACAATCAATGAAGCTCCCAAAAGTAGGGGCTGAAAGGCCAACTCATAGAAACAGATGATTTCATGAAAGAAAACGACAAGGAGATAACATGCCTATGCTTTGAAGAGGGAGCCAAGGCCGCTGTTTAAAGATAATGTCTATCTCTCTACACTTTGAGTACTTTGAGAAAAAAAGAGATCAGTGAATATGGTATTCACTAAAAGAGAGAAAGAGAGACAGAGACAGAGAGAGAGGAGAGAGAGGGACAGAGAGAGACAGAGAGAGGAGAGAGAGGGACAGAGAGACAGAGAGGAGACAGAGAGACAGAGAGGAGAGAGAGACAGAGAGAAGAGAGAAAGAGACACAGAGAGAGGGAGAGAGACAGAAATAGAGGGAAAGAGGAGAGAGAAGAGAGAGACACAGAGTCAGAGAGAGAGACAGAAGAGAGAGACACACACACAGGGGGAGAGATATAGAAAGAGAGGGAAAGAGGAGAGAGATGAGAGAGAGACACACACAGACAGAGAGAAGAGAGAGAGGGAGAGAGAAGTAAAAAAAATCACAAAAGGTCAATTAAATACAAAAAATAGAAATTCTGAAAGTCAAAGGAGAGATTAAGAAAACTGAACATAAAAACCCCATTGAATTGGTTTTAAAAGGAACACTAAAAAAATCCTAAAAAAACATTTTTTTAAAGAGAAAGGAAAATCAAAGTACAAATAGCACAAAAGCTAAAGGAAAAGTCCCAACAAAATAAGGCAAAATAAAGAGAATTCTAAGAAATTATTTTACCTAACACTGCAAATAAATGATGAAAGGACGAAATTGCAAATGTTGGAGGGGAGGTGGGAAAATGGGGACACTACTATATTAATAGTAGTAGTCTCTCGGTAACCGAGAATGATGATTGTCTTTGTGCGCTTTCATCTGTGATGTAGATGAGTGTGCACAAAAACACTTGTGCGTGAAGGAGATTTAAGTGAAAAAGTCAACAGAGACAGTCCCACTCTCTTGGCATTAGAAGCCTGGGTCCATTGGCACGAAAAGTCGTTACAGCTGGAGACTTCCTCAGCTGCATTGGATGGCCGTGTTGTCTTTTGTGCTCCAACATGCCCTAAGCACTCCACAGTGCTTTGCTGCGTCACCCTCTCAGCCGTTGAACCTTCTTGTTGGTTTCTTCCGCCTGTTCCACCGAAACAGTCTTCACATGCTGGGTGAGCAAGGCCCTGGTTCACCAGGGGTCTATGACCCGATGGCTACCCTCACGAGGTTTAGCCGGCCTGTCGAAGCCCTTGCCCGGGGTGTGGCCGCTGCCGCATGCTAGCAGCTACTGGGAGCCACAAGTGAGAGCTGGGTGTCAGGTGGGGGTCAGAGGCTGGAGAGCTGCCCTAGGAGGGCACAACAAGCCCTCCATACCAGAGATATTACTCCTCCCTGAGCACCCCATACACCCTATACTATATATATATATATATACTATACTATACTATACTATACTATACTATACTATACTATACTATGCTGTGCTATTCTATGCTGTGCTATGCTATACTATACTATACTATGCTGTGCTATTCTATGCTGTGCTATGCTATACTGTACTATACTGTTGGTGGAGCTGTGGACTGCCCCAACCATTTTTGGCAACAAGTCTGGAATTCAGCCCAAAGCCTTAGAAAACCTTGTCTAGCCTTGGACCCAGAAATCCCACTGTTGGCTGTTTCCCAAAGCGATCAGGGAAAAAGGAAAAGAACTTCTCTATTCTAAAATATTTCTCCCTGCTCTTTTTGTGGTGGCAAAGAACCAGAAATTGGGGGAACTTGCTTTTTCCCACTCAGCTCCCTGGAGTTGAGAGCTTTTCAGCCTTGGTGTCTCCCCACTGGACCTGGCAGACTTCTGCTCTTATTGGCCTGTGGCCAAGCTGGCTACGATGGAGAGCCTGAGCGGACTTCCAGAGCCTCAAACCAGACACTCCATGGTTCTGCTTTTTGCTTTTGTTTTCTCTATTTGAAGACAGGACCCTGGGAAGGGGTCTGGAGGCATTTTGAGCAGTCAATGAGCTAAACTTGCTCTGTGCAAAGTCCTGAGGGGCTGAGAAAGGGCAAAGCCACTGCAGTCAGTCCCTTCTCTTAAGTAACTAATGCAACCCAAAACAGCTCTGGCCCAGACTACAAGTGAAACAGAACCTGGGCCCAGCCCTTCGGGATCTCCAGAGGTGGTTGTGAGCCCGGCACATAGTAGGGCAATGTGGGGCCCAAACGAGGCACTTATGTGCCATTGAGTAGTTAATGGAGGGAAGTTTACGTAACTGAGTCAGACACTACCAGGATGTGCGGTATGGCCATAATGCCACTTTAGCTTCCCTGAGCGTGCCCCCATCCCTTTGTCTCCCTTTGGAAACTTGTCTACTCAGCAGATATCGGTGACTCATTGACTAAAGGAGGGTTTCCCAGCTGTGCCACAATAAAGCCCTGAGCACCCTGGGCCCAATCGCAGTCAGCTTCTGGGCCCTTCAGCAGAGGTCATTGAGTGGCGAACAAAAGGCAGCTTATCCAACCTGGCGACCAAGCCCATCTGGCTTCTGTGGACGGGGCCCCCTTTTCTTTAGCCAAGGGCTTGAGGCTGAAGGATGCCCATCAGTTAGGGAGTCAATGGCAAAACACATCATGGCTCATGAGCAGAGGAAACAATGAAAGGAATGCTTTCGCGTGAACTGCTGCAGCTCAAAGTGCGCAGGATGCAAAGGCCCGTTTACCGAGCAGCCACAACACGCTCACGAAAAACAACCCGTTTACTGGTTACAAGGGAAGGCTTGGAAAATGGTTTGGGCTGGCTGCAAACATCAGGGTAAGCCCAACCGTGATGCAAGAAGGGGAAAGAAAGGGTGGAAAAAGGAGCAGTGATTTCCTAGAGGAGCTCCTCTTTGCCACTCGTGCAGCAAACTCGCAGGGATTTTGCCAGTCTCTCACTTCCATAATGTTTTTGCTCTCTCATGCAAGAGAAGAGAGGGAGGGAGGAGAGAAATCCCAGGCCAGCTGATCATTCATTATCTTTCTACTCACTGCATTCTAGATCTTTCTTGTCAAAAACACTAGCCTTCCCTTCCCTCTTACTGTGTATCAGTCCCAAGATAGAAGACTGGCAAGGGCTAGGCAATTGGGGCTCAATGATTTGTCTAGGGTCAAACAGCTACTTAGTATCTGAATCCAGACTTGAACCCAGGACCTCCTGGCTCTCTGCCCACTGAGTCATGTGGCTGCCCCCATTCTAGACCTTTTCTAAATACACACATATATATATAGCCACCAGAAGGCCCACTGCTACATCTGTGATGAGCTCAAAGACAGAAAGTCTCCATATATGCCATAATAGTTCTAGGAATTGTGGCAAAGAACTGGGTGAAAAATAGAGGCATTGACTAAAGCAGTAGCATCAGTCAAGTGCGAGGGAGGGCCATACAGAGGGAGGAAGAAGACTACCCCAGCCCTCAAGGAGCTTCTGATCTAATGGAGGACACAACCTACAAATGGATTCATACCGAGCAAGCTATCTGGGGGATAAGTAGGCAATAGTTACTTGAGGGAAGGCCCTGGAATTAAGAGGAGTTGGGGAGATTTCCTGGAGAAGGCGAGATCTTAGTGGGGACTTCAAGGAAGCCGAGGAGGTCAGTAGTTGGAGAAAAGGAGGGAGACTGGTCCAGGCATGGGGGACGCAGCCAGAAAAAAATGCCCAGAACCCACATAGAGATGGAGGGTTTTGCTTGTGGACCAGCCAAGAGGCCGATGTCATTGGATCAAAGAGTATATGTCGGGGAGGGGTGTAAGAAACCCCCAGGAGAAGACCACTGTGAGAAAAGGAAGGGAGTTCCCAAGAAGGGGAAGAGACAGCCTCCTAGACCCTCAGCAACTTGAGACATGACGATCCCTGCAATGGCTATTCCATCGCCCTAGCCGTACACTGTCTTCCTTGAATGAACATGTCCATGCCTCCAGATGAACGGAGTCTGAGCCTCGTTCTTTGGGGGAAAACCTGCTTTCATTGGCTCTCCCACAACAGAAGGTTCTCTTCTGCACGTGGTGAATTTCAGCTGGCTCCTGGAAATTCTGTTGGAGCTCTCTGAAAAGCAGGTGGAGATGGGAGATGGGTCCATCTGAGAATCAGCAGCAGAGAGACAGACGGCCATGAAACCTGTGAGGAATGTGGGGGTCATCAGAGGGGGAAGAGAAGAGGGCCAGGGCAGAACCCTGAGGGGTGCTCACAGTTACCAGGCAAGGCCCACATGGAGCTTCATCCAAGGAGACAAGAGAAGGGGTGGCTAGATGGGTAGGAGGAAAACCTGGAGAGAAGGGGGTCCCAAAGCTTAGAGAGGAGAGTGGTGAAGAGGAGGGCCACCCAGAGGTCAAAGAGAATGAGGACCGAGGAAAGGTCCTGGCATTCCCGGATTCTAGCAGCTAAGCACTTTTGAAGAGAGCCGTTTAACAGGAAAAGGCTCAAGAAGAGAGGACGTGGAGATATCTGTGGCATACATCCAGTCTTCTCGGGAAGCTTCAGTACAACTAGGAGGACATACACGGGGTGCAGCAGAGGCGGAAGGATCACATGAAGGTTTGTTCAGGATTGGGGGAGGCATGGGCATGTTTGTAGGCAGAAGGGAAACAGCTGGAGATGGGGGAGATGAAATAAGTGAGAGAGAGAGGAGCACCTATGTAGCATGGTGGCTGGAGAGCCAAGCCTAGCAGTGGGACTCTAGGCAAGGCACTTCACCCCAGTTGCTCAGGCCTTGTCACTCTTCTGCCTTATACTAAGACAAAAGGTGAGGGTTTAAAGAAGAAATGGAAAAGAAAAAGTGAAAAGGCTGGCATCTACTGGAGGAGGTGGGATGGAGAGACCACTTGTTTGGGGGAAGGGGTTGGCCTTGGCAAGCAGGCCAGGGGTAAAGGAGGACAGGGTGGCAGAAGACATCTGAGTGATATGGGTTAGGGAGGAGAAAAGAGGGAGCTCATGGCAAATAATCTCCATTTCCCCCCCCAGTAAAATATGGATTTCAGTTGAGAAGAGGCTGGGGAGCCAAGGAAGGCTTGAAGAGAGGTGAGGTGGTCTGGAATCCCAGCTGTGGAGAGTTGGAAGAACTGATAAGGATAGTAAGAAGGGCTCAGGTGAGGCCCCGTAACAGATTTGTAGTGGACCCAGCCAGAATGGGTGTGCGATCTCCTCCACCTTCGTTCAGCAGCATGCATGTAGGAACGAAGGCAACAGATAGTGGGAGTGAGCCAAGGTTGAGGCTTGGCAGGCTATGATTGATGATGTAATGAGCGAAGAGAAGAGAGTGTAGCATTAAAATGGTTTGCCAATGGGTCAACATAGGGAAAGGTGATAAGGGTGATGATGGTCTGGGAGACAACTGAGGGATCAAGTGACCTGGAGAACATGGCATAGAGTAAGGGCAGGGCCTGGATATTGGAAGATGGAAGGAGAGATGAAAAGTTCATAGACTGCAATTATAGACTTGGTGAACATGGAAGTAATGCATTGGGGGATGGTAAGATTGAGAGTGTATGACCATATTTGTGTGTGCCTGTGGTGAAGTGAAGAGGGTTGTCAGAAATGAGCAGGGCAAGAAACTGAGAGGTAGTGATGGTGAACCTTTTAGAGACCAAGTGCCCAAACTGCAACCCTCACTCTGTACATGAGCCATCCCCTTTCCCCAGACAGGGGAAGGAGGAAGCGCTCCCATTGGACGGCTGGGCAGAGGGGCAGGTGATGAAAGAAATGACCTTAGGCATGCATGGAGAGGGGCAAGAGAGCAGGCCCCTCTTTCATGCGTGCCATAAGTTTGCCAACATGGGGTTAGGGCATTAAAAGGAATATCTAGATCTATATTAAAGTCCCCAAACATGAAGGCAAAAGTCAGAAAGGAAAGGAAAGTACAGGGAGTGTTCTAGAGGTCTGTAGACAACAGCTACAAGGATTTCGATTGGGTGGTAGATGTGGAAATAGGGAAGGAAGAGTATTTCAAGTCCATTTCCCACCCCACCCCCCTTGACCAGTAAGCAAAGGAGGATGAGTGAAAAGTACAGCCAGTGCTGGAAAGGGTTAGTGGGCCAGGGAGGCTGTGTCATCAGGACTCAATGATGCCCAAAGATGGAAGGAGTTGGAAAGGGAAAGAGTTAGGGTGACAGCAAGTTCAAACAACTCAGAGGGCGCAGTGGGAGGTGGAGATGACTTTAGGGTGGAGCACTGTGGGAAAGGGCACGGAGGGGAAAAGGAAGAAGGAACTGGGCAGTGGGGGATGGGGCCTGAGGCCCCCACTGGATGAGCTACGTATGTGAGGTCAAGCATCACCGGATGGGGAGACCGTGATGGGGTGGGGAGATGGCTGATCATTAAGGGACACATTTCCAAAGAGAATTGTTGTTAAATAGTCATGTTCTCAGGATGAAATCATTTCTGAGCCTTGGACTGTTTGGGTGAGGGAGCAGGAACTTGGAGCAGTAGATCAGGCTAGAAACTTGATGGAATGGTGCCTTCTCCCTCCACTTCAGCACTGGGAGCTTGGGAGGCTGGAATGGTGCGGCTTCTCCTCTCTCAGGAGGAGGCAGGTAGGAGATGGGAGCACTCAAAAGGTGCCCTCCCTCTTCACTATAGCAACTAGACACCAAGATGCTAACTACACACTCTTTCAAAGGAGGCTGGAGGCTGTGCAGGAGATATTCCTGGCCTGATGGGAAGGGGCCCTCCTCAACTCTTTGCACTGGAGTCTGGAGACCAGGCAGGAATGCGATGGCCTTAGGGAAGGGAGGAAGCATTTATTAATAAGTGCCTACTATGTGCCAGACACAGACTAACCACTTTACAAATATTCTCATTTGATCCTAACAATATCCCTGAGAGGTGGTGCTATTACGATTCCCAATTTCCTGAGACATAGGTTAAAGTGACTTGCCCAAGATCACCCAGTCTGAAGCTAGGTTTGAACTCAGATCTTCGTAACTCCAGGCACTGACAGATGTCAGCATGGGATGGTAAGATGCCCTCTTGTCCCCTTTTCCTTTGGAGAGTGGAGCTCATGGAAAGACACTGTCATCGTTGGCAGTCAGACATCCTGATCGATGGATGGGCAGCATCGGATTGGCCTCGTCCATTCACTTCACAAGCCCTCCTGCCCTATTTGTAGCATGTCAGCTGGGAAATTCCCAAATGAATGGATCCGTGGGAAAAGATCCGTTCACTCATCAGGTTATCCGAGTTTGAATTGGAGTGAAATTGGCCGAGCAGCCTCTACCAATCCATGGGCACAGACAGGGCCGTGAGGAGCTGCTGCAAACCATGAAGCCACCGGGTGGGAAATGATGACCAGATCAATG
Organism: Monodelphis domestica; assembly: GCF_027887165.1. Taxonomy (NCBI): domain Eukaryota; kingdom Metazoa; phylum Chordata; class Mammalia; order Didelphimorphia; family Didelphidae; genus Monodelphis; species Monodelphis domestica. Next base: position 86,667,529 of record NC_077235.1, read on the forward strand.
ACCCCAAAGTGTAGCTGGCTGCCACCTCCTCCATCACTGAATGCAATGCTCCAGGGAAGAGAACTGGCAGCCCTGGAGGACTCAGTGGGCCGGGGCTGCCTCCAAACTCTCTTTGAACATTTTGTGTTTTCTTAACGTTATTTTGATTTCTTTCAACAAACCCTCCCCATCTGTCTAATTTCTTTGTTCACATATTATTCATCTTTGTGAGTAATCTTTCGAGATCTAACCCCCAAACAAACGTAAGTGCAAATCAACAACTGAGAATCATCTGCCTTAGAATGGATACTGAGTATCAGTTCCAAAGCAGGAGAGCAGCAAGGGCTAGGCAACTGGGGTTAAGTGACTTGTCCAGGGTCACACAGCTACTTAGTGTCTGAAGACCCAGTTGAACCCAGGACTTTGTCTCCCTATCCACCGAGCCATCTAGGTGTCCTCGTTTATTTATGGTTTTTCAAGCAGAGGAATGATATATGCCTAGCGCAGTGACTGTAAAACATTATTCAGATGTTGTGACTAGAGATCGGAGGGAGCATCTAGGTGGCTCCATGGATCTAGAGCCAGGCCTACAGACCAGAGGTCTTGGATTCAAATTTAGCCACACTCCTTGGATAAGTCACTTAGCCCCCATTGCCTAGCTCTTCCTCTTCTGCCTCAGTAACGATGGGAAGACAGAAGATCAGGATTTGAAAGAGTCTGGCAGGCCTCATTCTTTACCTACTTTCCCCAGAGTTCACACAGTACTGGATCTGCTCTTTCAACTTGGGAACCCACGTCCTCCATTGTTCCCTCCCTCCTCCCCTGATCGCTTGGTGTTTGCTTCTCTGCAACTGTGGTGGGACAGTTTCCTTTGGGGCAAAGCATCTCCCTCTAACGTCTATCCTCAGTGGCGCTTGGCACATGGTGGGCACTTAATGCTTATTGACCGAGAGTCTAGTCACTTTTTTCCCTTAAGGATGAGGGGGGTCCCTGAGCTCTTTGGCAGACATGTGGCAACAACAGCTCCCCCAGGAGCCAGCTTGGTCTGCCGTGGCCATAGTCTGAGGTGGGCTCATAGGTACTGGCTCACTTCCAGGGCACAGGCGAGAGAGGGTGCCACAGGAATGCTTGGGCCATTCTGCCAGGGACCTGGCTATTAGCAAGGATGCCACTTGTGTAACCAGGTGGTGCTCCTGTGCTATGTCATGGAGAGGGAATGGGCAGCCCAGGAAGGCATCCTCCGTCATATGTGATGGTAGTCTGGGCCTGTCCGTGACCTGGCAGAAACCTACACAGAAAAGAGCTGAACGCGGCAGCAGGAGGAAACTATCATCACCCAAGTGCTGCAGTCAGAAGGCTTTCATTGGAAAGGTTGGGGTGCTGCGAGGGAGAGCAGTGGGGCTGAGCCCTTCAGACTCATCTTGCTCACGGGAGGTGGCCAGGCATTGGAAACGGAATCTGCACAGTAGGAAGGCCCAATGCCCCTAACCAGTGATTGGACAGGCTCTGTTGGAAGCCATAGAGATGGGGGTGGATTGTGGAGGACGAGGATGACGCCCATTTTTAACTCGACCCACTCAGGGCTCAAAGAACCCTTGGGGGACCCAGAGGGCCACATCAGGTGATGACTATTGGCAAACTCAAAGCTTTATGTCTATCTTCCCTTGGAGGGGAAGTTCCAGGTGACCCAGGTCCCTGCTCTCCTTCTGGGTGTCCCACTGGATCCCCAAAGGCTCTCTGGGGATCTGGTTACAGCTAGCATATGGAGCAGCTCCAGACACCAAATAGAAATTCAGTTTATTAAAGATAATGCTGACGTAACTATGAAGAATTGCATATGCCCTTAATTCTGCTTCGAAGAGGAAGTGACAGGCTCAGGAGATGTGGGGTGGGTGCAGAGCTCTTTCTTAGTGTCTGTCTGCCCCAAAGTCATACCACCGCACTCAGAAGACAGCAGAACCAGGCATCAGAGCCCTGTCTGGGAGGGCTGCTGGGAACCAGGGAACAGTGGCCAAGAGGACCGTCAGCAGAGCTGAAGACCAAGCCAAAGGCATGGAGAGGGACCAAGTTGGGGAGATGTACGAGGAGCCCAACTCAGTTTGGCCATGGGGCATGTGTGTATGGGAAGGGAGGGCAGAATGTGACTGACTGAAAGGGCCCGACTATACTATCCCACCACCTGTTACATTCAGTCTCCAAGAGAGCTGGAGTGATCTGGGAAGGGGGTGAGGGAGGATTCCTGGAAGGAGTTGGAGTAAGGCACTGGGGGAGGGCCCATGAGCAGCTCTGTGCATGCGTGTGCATGCCGGGGGAGTGGACGGGCACCAGGTGGGGCTCGGCTCACTCCCCTCTCATTCAGGGGGCCATGAGTCCAGGGATGGCCTTCCCAGGTGGCCAGCCAGGATGGAAGACAGGAGAAAGAGGAAGCCGGTAGGCTCACTGGGCGCCCACGGTCCTTTGAGGGATGCAGCCTTCAAGCTCCAAGGCCTCGGGCCAGCCCTCATACTTGTTGGTGCTCTTGCTATTCTTCACATGCTGTGGGGGAGGCCATGAGGAAAAGGAATGAAGGGCAGGAGAAGGCACTAGGCTGGCTTGTCACCAAGGGCAATCCAGACACTGGTATTTCCATTCGCTAGTTGGCAAAGGGCCCCAGGGCAGCTTCCCTTCCCCATCAGGGCGGCTTCACTTTGGCCTAGTTCCTAGGGGAGCTGGAGGTGCGGGAGGAGAGGGAACCAATAATTCCCTTGGGCCCTGACCCTGCCTCCAGAGAGTGAACCAAAGGAAGTGGACCTGGGGGCCCACTGGGGGGGGGGGGCTACAGACCTGCTCAAAGGGGCTCTTGTCCTGAACTCCTTTGGCCCCAACAAACACCCAGCTGTCCCGGAAGGCCAGTTCCTTAGCATTTGAGCTGCCTAGCTCACTGAAGATTTTCCTGGTCTCCTCGTTCATCCTAGAACAGAGAAAGAAAGGAGTCTGGAGTCGGGCAGGGAACTGGCCTATGAGAGGAGACGTGGGGATGGAGAGGCGGTGTGAAGGGCTCCGATCGCAGAAAGCTTCTTACTTGGTGGCTGGATCATCATAGGAAGCCACAAATACCAGCGTCCCCTCATGGAGCGGCCGGATGAACTTCAGCAAATCATTAACGTCTAAGGAGAGAGGAGAGAGAGCAGGGACACTGGTGGCTGGATGTCTGAACTCTGGCTCAGGGACCCATTAGCCCACCCCGTGGAGTGGCCTTCTATTAGACAGGTGAAGGAAGTGGCGTTTGGAGAGCTTGAAGCCTGGGTCCGAGCAGGTGGCGAAGGCTGAGCTGAGGCCAGGCCCCTGGCCTCTTCTCAGGACTGCCGCAATTGCCCACATCCACATCAGGACGCCAGAGAATATATATGCATGTCCATATGCTGCTACCCGAAATGACAAGGGCACACCTCAGTGTGCCCAAATCACTGGGACGGTACCTTTGGCAGTAGCAAGAGATCTGTGTGAGCTGATAGGGCAAAGGGTACACATCCAAAAGAACACCCAGTGCTCAGAGGCACGGCTCCAAGATCTCCGTAAACTGATGCCCCTGAGAACATAACGACCCCACGTCCCTTCTCCTGGCACAAGCAGGGACAATTAGGCCAGAATGTCACCTACACAGGAAGGTCCTGGGCACTGGGTATCTTGGCTTACCTGCTTTCTGGGTCAAGGTAAAAGGGATTCAACTACAAAGAGGGGGAAAGGTGACTTTTCTAGAATGACTGTGATGGCAAAGCTGAAAGGCACAGACACAACATATGGATCCGGGGGGAAGTGAAAGACATGGGCTGGAAGTAAGGCTGGCGAGAACTTGGGGCCGGCTTCACTCACCTCCGGCCCACATGTCGAAGGATCTGGCCTCGAGGAGTTCCCCGTTCACTCCTGCAATGGGAAGCCGGCAGGGTTAGGTTCCAGGGCCCCACTGGGGGGGATCTTGAGAGACTGCAAGTCAAAATGGTGTCTAGCTGGCCAGAACACCAAGAGCCAGTGACCCTTCAGAAGTCAGGGCCTGGCTTCTGGAATTCTCCTGAGAGGGTTCGGGAACAGACACTTTGGAGAAACAATCTTTACTGTGGACCCTGGCCTCTCAGGCCTGTTGGACAAAGGCAGTGGTCAGACCTCTCTTGGAAAGCCATAGCCAACACTGTTAAGGAAAAGCTGGGAGTGGACCAGCTCATCACGCATGCCACACTGGAAGATGGAGTTTGTCCAGAACAGTTTTCCAGCACGATCCAGGGCCAGCCTTTGGAGAAGACTCTAGAAACCTCTCCCCTGTCCTCAGACAACCCCCTCCTTCCCTCCAAGCCGGGTCCTTTCTGTTCCTAAAGGAAGGCCTAGCTCAAAAGCCACTTCCTCCGCAAAGCTCTCTGTCTCTGATGGCCTTGGCATTCACGAACCTCACTGTCCTTGGAGTTTATTGGCTGAAAGACCCCACTGTGGCTTGGATTCAAGGTGAATATCGGGCCCAAGACCATAATCTCCACTACTAGCCTGGGAGTCCTTTGAGGCCTCCCCCTTCCAATGCTGGTAAAGTTGGAGCCCCGATCTCAGCTGGCACTCAAGAGAATTCGCTAAAACTCCACTTCAGGAAGCGTCGCCTTTGGGTGGAAAGCCCAGCTAGGGGCTCAAGGCAAGTCCCTGCTCTCCACAATGGAGCTTAGTGTGGTAAGTGAAGGAATTTCCTTGTCTTTGCACCGAGCAGACCAGGAGCTCCTTGATTGGGGACAACATTTTGGTCTGTCTAGTGCCTGGCACAGAGTAGGGTCTTAATGAATGCTAAGTGGCTGAGCTATGTCTGGCAGTGGCAGACAAGGAAAATGTGCCCTCGATTTCTTCGGGGGATCCTGGCGTTCTGGTTCGAAGCAGGCATGCAAGTCCAGAGGGACTACACCCATCCATGCACCGAGAGGCCGAAATGTAAGGGTTCTGTCAGCTGCCACTCCCCCAGCAGCTCTGCTCTCGTTCCGTCGCTCTAGGACTAGTCACTGGGTAGGGCGAGCCCCAGCCCCTGATCTGATCTTGGCAGGGCTCCCTTCAGGGTTTACACTGGGGTTAGCAGGCGTTGAAAGCTGCACCTCCAGCCTCATTTTTAGGAATCCCTTACTGAGGGTTGCATGGGGTCAAGGCAGCCCCTTCATGAGGAGGATTCAGAGCCTTGGGGAGATGCAAATGGCACGCAACGGAGAACTTCCAGCCTCCTGGATTCTAAAAGACAGTCCCCAAAGGGGGAGGACTGGCCCATACAGATCCCAAGGGAAGGTGGGGCTGGGCCCTGCCTGTTTTGGATTGAACACAAAGCCAGGTGGAGACCTGCTATCTTGTTAGCCATGAAGAAGGGTCAGATGGCCACATGCCCAGGGCTGCCCTGGGAGGACAAGAGCAAAACGCCCAACTGTGCTGGTGTCTTGGGCAAAGGCCCAAATGAGATCTGGGAGCAAGCATTTGGGGGCAGAGAGGGCATGCATTAGATGCCGGAGAACAGGAAAGGCAAAGTACTAGGGCTTTCTCCCTGCCAAGGACGTGAGGCTGGGACTCCTCCCTGAGCCCTCCAAATACAGACCGTCACACTGGGGGATGGCTGAACAACGTGTGCTCTATGATGGTGACGGAATGCTAGGATGAGCTGGAGGACTGCAGAAAGAGCTGGGAAGACCTCCGTGAACTGATGCAACGAAGTAAGCAGAACCAGGACAACATGGTACACAGTAACAGCAGTCCAGTGGAGTGGCGAATGTGACGGTAGACAACAAGCCAGGGCAATTCTGAGGGACTTTCAACAAAGAAGCGCCCCCCCTCCCCGGAACTGTTGGAGTGGGAATGCAGATCAAAGCATGTGATTCTTCACTCGTTTATTTGGGGTTTGGTTTTCGATAAGTATTCTCTTACCAAACCAATACAGACTGTCAGGGACTCACCATTCACCAAGGCAATGTTCAGCCCACGTCCAACATTGTCTTTGACGCTGCTCATCAGCCTGGGGAAGAGAATAGTCAGACTTGGGATCTCGGGATGGGGGGAGAGAGAATGAGAAGGAGAAAAGCTATTCCTCTCTGCCTTGTGGCTCTTCTCACTCTGGGGCCCCCCATTCTTCCTCCCACCCATCACTCCAAGCCCCCTTTTCCCACCCACCACCCCAGCAATTTGCTCCTGCCTTGGCTTTCTTACATCTTATCCTCTAGGCAGATCTTGGGTCCGATGACATTGGCAGCCCCACTGACCACACGGAAGGCCAAGTGCTGTTCAGGACACGGCTGGGGTAAGCCACATTTGTATTTCCTGGCCCGGGGCTCTGGGCAGAGACAGTGGTGAAGTGTGGTCAACTACAGGGCTCAAGGACAAGAAGCAGAGATGCCCACTCAGCTGTTCCAGCCTCAGCAGCCTCGACAGGGCCAGGGTCCATAGCAGGTGCCGACAGCACCAGACATAGGAAAGCAGAGGGGTCAGGGAGGAGAGAGTGCCAGCAAAAAAGAGACCCTCCCCCAAACACAGGAAGGACTTACAGTGGGGGAGGCAGCAAGCAGGCCAGGAGACTGGGGGAATGAAAGAAAGGTAGAAAAGGGAATAGTAAGGAAAGGGAAGGGGCTGGGCAGGGCACTGATGAGAGGAGAGGGGTGCCGACTGATCCCAGCTGAAGTCCTCAGGCCCTGGGAAGCTGGCCTGCTACTTCTGATGAGTGGGCATGGCTTCCCGCCACCACCCCCCCCCCCGCCCCTCAAACCCCACCCTTGCTTGGGTCTGTTGGACGAGGCCGAAACTCTCTGTGCCCCATCAAACTCATGCAGACACACTCACTGTCATGCCCGGCAGGGTGGCTGGCCTCAGGACTGGGCTGGACAGACCACAGGGAGAAGGCCCTTTCTGCTACTGACAGGAGAAGAGAAATGGAGAAGGGGGAAGTAGGGATAGCAACAGAGAGGACAGGATGGGACAGTGTGAAACGGTTCGGGTCACACCAAAGGCAAGTGATGACAGGCAGCAGAAAACCAGACGACAAGCAGTAGGGGCCACAGGGCACAAGCAGGGAAGGGCAGGCAGGGAGGCCACAACTACGCACATCCATTTCCCCGGAATCTCAGGGCAGAGATGGATGGGGAAAGAATAGGCATGTGAAAAACTGGGCAAACTGCTCCCAGGATGCCTCTTGGCTCTGCCTTTGATGCCCCTGGGTCCCTTCCCCCTATAGAGAAATCGAGGGACAAGCCCATCTAGGGGCTCCAGGAAAAAAGAGAATCCTGGTGTCTTATATAACAGCACCCACAAAAGATCAATTCAGGGAGCCTCCAGTGCATTTCCAGCATATCTGATGTGGGCAAATGCCCCAGCCTCAACTCTCCTCATGCTCCGGGGAGAAGCTGAGACTAGGTTCTCCCCTCCCTTTCTGGCCATTCATTAATTAAGCGGATTCTTCTCCCACTCCATTAGCTAGGCAGCCCTTTTTGTCTGGGGCAGAGGGGGACCCTTCTGGTACATATGAGAGAAGCTTGTGTAGGGATTCTGAGTTGCCACCATCATGCATCACATGAGGAGAACAGATGCAGGGAACAGGGCAGATACCTACCTGTTGTCACTGCATTCTCGGGATCTGTGGAAGGAAAGATAACAGCATGACCACCCCAGATTACACAGGACCCCTTGTGGGAGTAAACTAGACTCAGGGAGGAAAAAAAGAGGCACCAAGTTACCCATTTTCCCCAAGGGAACCCCCGTTACCAATGCCAGTGAACACCTCTTTGACTCGGTCTTAGAGGGTTGCCCAGCCAGAAAGTGAAGAAAAAGGAAAGGAGGGGCACTGCCACCCCCAGGATGTGCACTGGCCTATCTGATGGGGAGGGCAGGCTGCCTATTCCAGCCTGACGTTTAGAGGAAATGTATCCCACGGCAGAGCGCAGGGGAGAGGAAGCACCAATGAGAAGGAGAAGGTGTGCTCACTGCTGAAGAGTTGTTGGATCCGAGAGAAGCTGCTCCCATGGGACCCCAGGAGAATGCTGCCCAAGATCCAGGTGAGGCCTGCAGTCAAGATCAGCACCACAATGCGCAGAGGGCCTAGACAGATCCAGAGAGAGCCACTCAGGGCCAGGAAGCAAAGGAAGCTGAAGGGAGTCTGAGGTGGTCCTGTAGCCCAACCTAGACCCAAACTGGGGGGACCCATCTTCAATGAGTAGATATCCAGGCTCAGCTTGAAGACTTCCAGATGGCCAGAAATCCTTATCCTTCCCAGGCAGAGGAATCTTCCCACTTTGGGCAAGTTTCTCTTTATAGCAAGGAGAAATCTGCCTCTCTGAAACTCAGCCCCACCCCAAGGTTCCTAGTTCCACCTGCCCTTGGGAGCCAAATGGAACAAGGTGGAGGATCTCTTTGCCACCTGAGATCCTTGAAGATGCAGATCCTATCTCTTTTCCTTTTCTTTAAGTTAAACATTTCCAATTCCCCTGCTGGTATCTGGGCTGGGCCAGCAGAAGCCTCAGTCCGTTTGTCATTAAAAACAACAAAACACAAGCAAAATTTAGGACTAGAGTAGAAGAAAACAGGAAAGGAAAAACATCAGAAGAAAAGGAAAACATTTCTGGGATTCAGCTACTGGACAGAAGAGAGAAGACTGGCCTTAAAGAAGGGCAAAAGTTACAAGCTGCTCGGTGTCTTTTTGGAAGTGTTGGGTCCAGAACTAAACACAAGAGCCTAGATGGAGCCAGAGCAGGGGGACTATCCCCTTCCTCCCTCTGGCCCTGTCTGTCTGTCACGGATCCCAAAGAATCTACTAATCGCAGGGTGCTGTCAACATAACCAACCCACAGACTGGAACCCTCACGCCTGCCTTTAGCCACACCAACTTCTCTTTTGCCTATCCTATCCCACGTTCTGAACAGGATTTCTGACCTGATGACTTGGTGTCATCCTTGAGAGATTTCATCTCATGCACACACAGTACCAACAATGCAAATGGAAAGAAAACAAGGTGCTGCCTAAATCTCAAGCTTGGCCCCAAGGGGACATCCCTTCCCTCCAGGCATAGCTGCTTGGGGCTTACAGGTGAGGAACACGGCCAGCCTCTGGGGAGGGGTGAGGAAGGAGGTACATTTATTTGGAAACAAAAAGAGAAGTCAAAATCATCCCTCAGATTTCATTGTATTGTATTTGACTAGTACGTCTTTTCCAGGCTGCCAGGATCCCTTTGTGTTCCCAATTCAGGCACTACAGCTTTTCAAATGTTATCTGAGAGCCATTCCTTTCCCAAGCAGGTACTCCACACTCTCTAGAGGAGCACGCCAACTGTGACTCCATGGAACCCTGTGGACCATTACAGGACCAAGGTCTCTGTCTAAACCAAGCATGCAACCATCAATTACCATCCTTTACTTCCACTAGACCACGTTTCTGTTTTGTTCCCAGGATTGACACAGTGCCAAATACCTTGCTAAAATCCAGCAGTCTTTGGGACAGCCCTGCTGATTCAGTTAGTCTGTCTCATGTTGTACTCTGCTTCCAGGGTCAACTGGCTCAGGCCCGAGTGAGGAAATCCAATATTGATTTGCTCTTTCTTGGTTGATTCTACTCTGGGAGGAAACTCAGGAGTTCCAAAGTTCCGTTTTCCCATCAAAAACTCCAAGTGAATAAACACAAGAGGCGATCGAACACTTTTCAGTGAATAAAAACTCCAAGGTATTGAGAGTCAGGGTCCAACACGGGGAATGGCGAAATATACACCGCACCCAAAGCCCGTCTGAGGTGGGGGGAGCGAAAGCGTGAATCAGAATTGGAGAGGGGCAGCAATCAAATGGCAAAAATTGCTTTGATGTATAATTGAAGAAAATCAATAATGAAAAGGTCAGAGCTTTGGCAACCAACCCCCTTTGCATTCAAGCTGCTGCAAATCACTTTGTGGCTAGGAAGCCTGTTATCTTTTATCCTGATTCAATTCCAGGCTATCTCTTGTTATCTCTAACAGGTAGCAGAGTTGGCAATTCCAGCAAAGATTGACTCCAGCTGTTTTTGTACAACTAGAGGAAATCTCTCATTTGCCATTAGTTGCTGCTATAAGATCCAGGTAGACAATGTCGATCAACATTGTCATATGGAAGAGGGAGATAGCCTAGTGGATAGAATCAGGTCTGGAGCCAGGAGGTCCTGGGTTCAAGTTTGGCCTCAGGTACTTCTTAGCTGGGTGATCCTGGGCAGGTAACGTGGCTCCCATTGCCTTTGTCATTGTTCTGTCGTAGAATTGAGACAGACAGTAAAGGTTAAAAAAAAAAAAGATGGAAGTCGTTGTTACCAGACTACATTACAGATTGTTAGTCAATCGTATTGCATTCCCCACTTACCTGAGTCTACTTTTCATTCTATGCTTTTAAAAAGGGGCTGCCGCAAAACAGAGACGAAAATATCAATGCAAAAATCTTTACTAAAACATAGCAAAGAGGCTGCAGCAATGTATCCCAAGAACTCTTCACTATGACCAGATGGGATTTACCTCAGGAAGGCAAGGCTGGTTCAATATTAGGAAAACCATCTGCATAACCGACCACATCAACAAGCAAACCGACAGAAATCCCATGATCATCTCAATAGACGCAGAAAAAGCCTTCGACAAACTATGACGCCCATCCCTACTGAAAACGCTAGAAAGCAGAGGACTAGAAGGGCCCTTCCTCAAAATAGTAGGTAGCACAAATCTGAAACCTTCCCAGTAAGATCAGGAGTGAAGCAAGGCTGCCCACGATCACTGCTATTCTTTACCACAGTACCAGAAACACTAGCTGTAGCCATCAGAGAAGAAAAAGAAACGGAAGGCAATGAGGAGATCAAGTTAGGCTTCTCTGCAGATAACATGACGCTCTACTTAAGGAATCCCAGAGGATCAACCAAAGAGCTAGTGGAAATAGTCGACAACCTCAGCAAAGCGGCAGGGTACAAAATCACCCCACATAAGTCACCAGCAGCCATAAGTCACTCTGTACTTCCAACAAAGTCCAGCAGCAAGAGACAGAACGAGACACTCCATTTAAACTCAATCTTAGCGATATCAAACACTTGGGAATCCATCTGCCGAGACAAACATGGGAATTAGATGAACACAACCACAAAACACTCTCCACACAAATGGAGTTGGGCGGCAAACCAGTAACTGCTCACAGTTAGGCCAAGTGAATAGAGTAAAAGGGACAATTCCACCTAAATGAATTTACCAGCAGTCAAACTGCCCAAAACTGTTATATAGAACTAGAAAAATAACATTCCCCCCCGGAGAACAAAAGATTCAGAATATCAAAGGAATGAATGGGAAAAAAGTGAAGAAGGAAGGTGGCCTCAGCCATCTAGTGTTTGATAAGCCCAAAGAGTCCAGCTTTGGGGAGAAGAACTCACTATTTGATAACAAGTGCTGGGAAAATTGGCCAAGACTATGGCAGAAATTAGACATAGCCCTACCCTCCATCAAGATCAAGGCGGGTCTATGATTTAGAAATAAAGGGTGATACTATAAGGAAACCCGGGGAGCATAGAGTCATTTACCTGTCAGATCTAGGGAGAAGGGAAGAATTTAAGAGTACACAAGAACTAGAAGAGATTCCAAGATGCAAAAAGAATAATTTTGACTAAAATAAGGTAAGAAGCCTCTGGACAAACAAAACCAGTACAATAAAGAGTAGAAGGGAAAATGTTTATAACCAATTTCTCTGATAAAGGTCTCATTTCTCAAGTCTATAGAGAACTAAGTTAAATAGATAGGAACCCAGTCATTCCCCAACTGACAAAGGGTCAAAGGATATAAGCAGTTTTCAGATGAAGAAATCAAAGCTCTCAATACATCCCTCCTGATTAGAGAGATGCAAAGCAGAACAACTCTGAGGTACCACCTGACACACAGCAGACCGGCCGACATGACAGCAAAGGAAAGTGACAAATGCTGGAGGGGATGTGGCCAAGTGGGGACATTAATGCACTGCTGGTGGAGTTGTGAGTGGATCCAACCATTCTGGAGGGCAATTGGGAACTGTGCCCAAGGATTATAAAACTATACATACATACCCTTCTATCCATGATACCACAACTAGGTCTGTATCCCAGAGACATTAAAAAAAAGCCAAAGGACCTATTTGTACAAAAATATTTCTAGCAGCTCTTTGTGGTGCAAAGGGTTGGAAATTGGGGGCGTCCATCAGTTGAGGAATTACTGTGGTTTGTGACGGTGATGGGATACTATTGTGCTCGAAGGAATGAGGAGCAGGAAGATCTCAGGAAGAGCTAGAAGCCCTCCAGGAACTGCTGCAGAGTGAAAGGAGCAGAACCGGGAGAACATGGAATGATCATCTGTGACACACTTAGCTCCTCTCAGCAATGCAGTGATCCTGGACAATTTGGAGGAACTTAGGATGAAGAATGCTCTCAATCCCCAAGGAAAGAACTGTCAGAAGTCAGAATCAGAGCACACGATTTTTCACTTGTTTATTTGGGTTCTTCCTTTGGGCTTTGGGTTTTATAGGGTGCAGGATAATCTAGGTCTAACCCAGACCAAATTGCTTACCATCTCTGGGGGGAGACAGCTGGGATCATGTCAGTTTGGAAACCTCCCATGGAAATTTGTTTGTGGAATCTCTTTATAATCGGAAAGTGCTCCTCGCACTGGTGGCATGGATAGCCAGTCCTCTCCATGTCACCCCCAACTGTGGCTCAATCTTGTGCTCTCCCTCCCATACCTCTCTCTTAGGGAATCGCGAGTCCTGTGACTTTTCCACTGGCCAGATGAGGTGGCAAGCCCAAAGCTGCCTCTTCAATTCCTGCCTATTGCTCTGGCTCTAGCCCTTGCCTGATGGCCCACCTGAGAAGGAGTTTCTTCTCTGGACAGAACATCTGAGTTTGGGGGTTTGGTGGCCTCGGTCTGTAATTTGGGAGCCAGGCACACCAAGAAAAAGGAGAAAGGGCCCACCTGAGGCCCAATCCAATGGCACTGGCTTACTACTCCCCTGACCTCTGGGTGCCTTGAGTTTCTCATCTGTAAAATGGAGACAATACCCCCCAGGTGCTTCATCAGTGTCCAGCTGGGTCTATGGCTTTAAGGTGCTCTGTACGGAGCCGGTCTGGATTTTTGTCTCCTTCCCCAATGGAAGGGCAGCTTAGTTGGGGCCAAGAGGCCCAATTAACGTGCTGAGCTGCATTGGACTCGGGATCCCTGCCCCATCTTCCCTCCCACATCTCCAAGCTTCAGCCTTTGACGGGCTCCTTCGTGCCAAGGCGATGGCCATGCTGAGGGCTCCAGGGAAAGTCAATGCGGGGGTGGGGTGGGGTCCCTAGTCTTGGCATCCAGGTCTGGCGAGCCTGGCAAATCCCCCAGGAAATAGCAGAGAAAAAGGGATCCTGGGGGGGTGGGGCAGCAGGACAAAGGCTGGCCCTGGCGTGGAAGGGGCCACCTGGATGGAGAGCTGCCCGTCGGCCCGCCCACCTGGCCGCCCTGGGCCCTCCAGGTGTCCCTCCGGGGAGTTTTCCAAAGCGCTTTCCTAACGCCGGCCCCCTCCCTTTCAGAGCTGTCTGGGATTCTAGAAATCGCGGAGAAGCCGCCGGGTCGTGCGAACTGGGTTTCCCGTCCTCGTGGGCTCTAGGGAGAGAAAGGGGAGCTCGGGCCAGCAGGGGTCCCCCGCCCCGCCCCCCAGCTCCGAGAAGCCTTGGGTCGATCATCCTGCTGGCCAAGCGGTGCTCCGGTGCTGATCGCGGGGTGCTGACCGCGGGGTGCTGACGGGGCCTGAGGAGCAAAGCAGGGCGGCTCTGATCCCTCTGGCCGTTGTTCCTCTTTTCCGGCACTCAAAAAGGCCTTGAAGGCCGAGCTGCCCGATAGCCTGGTCTCTCTCTCTCCCCTTTCGGCTCACCTGGTTTGGGCGCGCCCCACGTATCCTTCCTCTCCAGAAGCGGTGTGCTCAGGCCCCGCCCGCCGGGGCTTTGTCTGACTCTGTCCCTGCCCGCGCCCTCCTCCCCGCTGCCAGAGAGCTCCGATTCCGCAGAGCCCCCACGAGGCTGCCTCTGCCAGGCAGGCCGGCTGGCCCCGATGGGCGCCCCCCCGAGGCGTCCTCGGAGCGCCAGCCTTTGCCCAGGCCGTCCCTCCTCCCCTCTGAGGTCTTAGTTCGAGTTTCGGAGCTCCCAGCAAGGCGCGGCCCCGACGCCCCCCTCCTACCTGCCACCCTCATGGCTCCGTGGGTGCGGGTCTATGCGCGCACGCGCGCATGCATATGTGTGTATGTGGGGGGGGGTGCGCGCGGCCGGGCGGACACGACGGTGATTCTGATCCCTGGGAGAGGGGGAGAGGGGGAGGGGGTGCCCAGAGGCTCCGGCACCGCCCGCGCGCGCCGGGATCGACCGGCGCAGGGCGGCTCGGGATAAGGACGGTGGCCCACAAGGTACGCTGACTCTGGCGCCCCTCACGCCGGGATGAGAACCGAGACCACCTCGGAACGAGGCTGTCGCGCGCGCTCGCGCGCACGCACTACGTACATCCGAGGCGACTGCGCATGCTCTGCGGTCCAGTCGCTCGGCCACTCCCTGCACCCCTGTAGAGAGAGAGAGAGAGATCCCTGGCGCCCTCGGGACGTCCCCGGGTTCGAGCTGTGCAGCTAGGCTGCCGAGGGGTAAGAGAATGGCCCACTCCGGGGTCTCGAGCTCGAACCCAGCTCCGCGCCGCCTCCTCTCCCCCCTCAGTCACTAGTTGCAGGTAACACCTTCCTCGTACTCCATGGTACCATTTTCTTTGATCCCCTACGCTCCTGGGAGCTCAATGCTTTCCTGATCCCTCTTTGATGGGACACCGAAGGGAAATGCCCTGCCCAGGGACACACGGCCAGAGGTGTCTCTAGCCACTGTGAGGCCCGGCTGCCCGTTGAGAATCAGCTCTCCATCCCCGAGTGGGTACTGTGAGAGTGAGAGTGGTGTGAGAGTGGTGAAGTGCAGGCTCCTGGGGCCGCCCCCCCCTCCAGCGGGTTCACTTGGTTAGGGTTGGGAGGGGGCACCTTTCTTCATTCTCTCCCCACTGGGCAAAAAGGCAGACCCAGCCCCGGCTCAAGCAGGCCATTTCCATGAACTCCAAAGTGAGTTCCTGGGAAGAGAGGCAGCAGCAAGTCAGCTTGGGAGTCCTACCAGCTGGAAGGAAGGAGGATGGGCCAGAGGGAATAATGTAATGGTCCCCAGAAGGAGCCGCGGCCCTGGGGCAGAGGCTTGGAAGAAATGACCCGACTGGCAGGGGAATCCACAAGAGGGCCACAACAATGCTATAAAATTTGGCAGGGCAGTTGAGTGGTTAGAGATGGGAGGGCCTGAGTTCAAACTGGCCCTCAGACACTTCCTAACTGGCTGATCCCGGGCCAGTCATTTAACCCCATTGCATAGGTCTGGAAGTTGAGACTTTGGGAAACTTCCTGGCTAGCCAATTGCGGGGACTCCCCAGCGGGGCCACCAGAGGCCCAGGGCAGGCAGCTTTTCATCAGGATGAGCAGGTCACATATCCAGTACATTGCAGTGAAACAGACCACAAAATAGCTTTTCCAAGGAGAAGTTAAGAGCTCTGATCCGAAGCCCTATCAGACAAAGCTCAGCCCAGCCCAGACCAGATAAGAGATTGGGAGCCTTCCCATACTTGGCTGATAACCTTTGAACTCTCAAGTAAGGTAGGGCAGTATCTGGGCGGGATTCCTGCACTCTGCTGACCATTCCAGGGGCACTGTGGAAAAGGAAGTGCTTCTTTAGTGGAGTCTGGCTTTTAGGGCTTATTTCCTCTGGGTGCTCTGCCTTTGCTGTGAGGCCTTGCTTTCAACATGTCTCAGCCTGATTTTGGTGTGCCCTTGGGACGGCTCTCCCCTGTGGCTCTAAGAAGCTGTAGTGCTCAGTGGGAAATAGTCCCATACTTATTCAGACACATATGCCTCCGCATCCCCGGCTGTTAATGTTCATTTCATAATGTTCAGACTGATTTCTTAGTCCATCATCTTGGCTTTAGCTGTCTATCTCACAAAGTAACCTGTTTCTAGGAAACATTTTTCCTGTGTCCAAGGGGTCTGTCTGACCACTGCTCTCAAATTGCCCAAGACATATACCCTGAATCAGCGCCCCAGTGTCTTTAACTTGCTACCTGGAATGGGCCTTCCTTCCAGTAGATTGCTTAGTAGATTCCAAGTCGATTGTTTCCTAGGTAATGCTGCTTAAACCTACTAGTGATAAGAGAATAATAATTCAGTAGAGCCCTCTGAAATCTAATCAGATTGCTTGGCCTTCTAGAGAATGCTTCCGCTGAGAAAACCCAGTTCCAACCCTTAGAAACATCAGGGCTAGATAGAGGAAGATCTTTTAGGCTACCTTAACTCATCTGAAAGCTTAGAGAGTTTCAGTCTTCCTGCACCCCTTGAAATTTCTATCTTTACCCTGAATAAGATGTGGATTGTGTTATCTATGGGATATGATTGGGATATAGAAAGGCTAGAGGAAGAATCTAAAAAGGAAAAAAAATCCTTGAGAAGTCAACTTTGTAAATAAGTCCTTCTGTCTCTTGAGATCCTTAGCGGGAGGTGGAAGGGAAGGAGAGGGAGGGAGAACACAAATAGAAAAAAAAATCAATCTCCCTTTTAAAAAAAATCTCATAAATAATGGAATACTCTTGTGCTGAAAGGAATAATGAACTGGAGGGATTCCATGTGAACTGGAATGACCTCCGGGAAGTGATGCAGAGCGAAAGGAGCAGAACCAGGAGAACATTGTACACAGAGACGGATACACTGTGGCACAATCGAATGTAATGGACTTCTCTACTAACAGCAATGCAATGATCCAGGACAATTTGGAGGGACTTATGAGAAAATGGAGTTCCATGGAGACTGGAACAACCTCCAGGAAGTGATGCAGAGCGAGAGGAGCAGAACCAGGAGAACATTGTACACAGAGACTAATACACTATGGTATAATCGAATGTAATGGACTTCTCCATTGGTGGTGGTGTAATGTCCCTGAACAATTTGCAGGGATCTAGGAGAAAAAAACACTATTCATAAGCAAAGGATAAACTATGTGAGTAGAAACACTGAGGAAAAGCAACTGCCTGAATACAGCGGTTGAGGGGACATGACAGAGGAGAGACTCTAAATGAACACTCTAATGCAAATATTATCAACATAGCAATGGGTTCAAATCAAGAAAACATGTAATGCCCAGTGGATTTACGCGTCAGCTATGGGGGGGGGGGGGAGGAAAAGAAAATGATCTATGTCCTTAATGAATAATGCTTGGAAATGATCAAATAAAATATATATATATATATAAAAGAATGTTATCCACATCCAGAGGAAGAACTGTGGGAGCAGAAATGCTTTAGAAAAACTTGGCTGTTCTGATCAATCCGATGATCCAAGACAACTCCAAAGGACTCGGGATGATCCACCTCCAGAGAAAGAGCTGATGAACACTGCCCACAAGTTGAAGTATCATTTTCTCACTTTCTTGATTTTTCTTGCTTCTTTTCTTATGGGTAATATGGAAATTATGATTTCACCTGATCTTAATGAGTGGGAGGAGGGAGAGAATTTGGACATCAAAACTCAAAAAGAAGGAAAGAATGCTAAAAATAAACCATTAAGTTATAAGTAAATAACTTACAAATTAAAAAATTAAGACTCCAGAGTTTCTCAGCCCAGCCTTTTGCTTTTTCAATTCCTGAATCAGTGCCCTGTTCTTTGGAGATATTGAGGTGACTACCAGAGTGATTGCTCTCAAATGTGTCATCGGTTATTTAAGCCCAGGAGAGGAACAGTACAGACAAGTACATAGAATGGTAACCTCTTTCTGGGACTTTCTTTGATAGATCAGCTGATTTTTCCTGGCCAAAAATCTCCTTTGGTATATATTCTCTTGTGAGCCTTAGAGGATGACTGTGTTGGCAAACTTCATCTTGATCTGACCTAAGCTGTTTCCTCTGGGATTGTCCATCATTGCATTAGAAATTGTCTGAGAATCTGTTGGTGTGACTGGCTGTGTCAATCCATGACACAGAAAGATGGAGAAAACCAGTTTAGCATGTTCAGAGTGTAGGCATCACTGTATCCAAAAACTCCGTGATCCCCGAGCAACAGTTTTACATACCCTTAAATAGGTTCTGGTTACACAGACAGGATAGATACAGGGGAATTTTACAGAGAGCAGAAGGGGAAGACATTGGGGACAGCTAGGTAGCTCAGTGGATTGAGAGCCAGGCCTAGATACTGGGAGGTCCTGGGTTCAAATCTGGCCTCAGACACTTCCCAGCTGTGTAACCCTGGGCAAGTCACTGAACCCCCATGGCCTAGCCCTTACCGCTCTTCTGCCTTGGAGCCAATACACAGTATTGACTCCAAGAGGGACGGTGAGGGTTTAAAAAAAGAGGGGACCACATTGATTTACACATCTGAGAACAGCTGGCAGATGGGGAAGATCCCTATCAAGAAAAACAGGAGCCTCCTTGATAACCACCAGGGGAATGGCTGATATTTCAAGCTGAACTTAGGTACAGAGCAGAAAGTAACCAGTTAACCCCAGAGTTCTAGTTGCTTATCTCAGCCTGACTTTGTAGACTGGCTAGTCATGGGACCTGCTCATCGTAAGTAAATGATGGTAGTAGCAATAAAGTTGATTCAGAAATTCTCTCATCATCTGAGTAAGAGGAGGAGACCAACAGTAGGGTGCAGTAAAGTGAGGGTCCTTTCCAGAATCTCCACAGACCTCCTTATCTGGGAAGATCAGTAGGCTTCCTAGCCAGAATAGGATATCAGGAAGGCACTTAATGATCCGGAATTGTTTGTGGTTTCTCATGATGATAGGATGGGCCCAGCTTTGGTCTGTGTAGTGCCAGAGGAAGCATTAGATCAGGATGCCAGGGTAATGGCACATTAGTGCTGGAAGAGAGCCCAGAAAGCATTTCATCCAATCCCAACTCCCTCCTTTTCATTGGAAAGAGCACAGTCCACAGGGAGATCCTCTCCTCTCTAAAAGACAAACGACGCAGGAAATCAGTGGCCAGTGTGCATGGGATCAGACTAGGAGCAGATACCTTCTCCTACTTGGCTGCCTCCCAAAAGCTCCCACCAAGGATCATAGAGTTAAAGCTGGAAGGGACCCTCTCAGGTTCCAAATGAGGAAATGAAGACATGAAGTGATGGAAGGTCACATAGAGGAAGGCTTTGAAGCCAGGTCTTCTGACACCAGAACCAGTGCTTTTCCCATTGGACTATGAGAGGGGCTTGCAAATCCGGGCAGGCCATGGACACACATTCAGGGCATGTTTGTTCTCCTTCTCAGAGAAATGCACTTAACCTTAGTGACATACACCTGACTGTATGTGGAAAACCAGCCTGACTCCTTTTGGAGAGGCTTCTCCCAAGGTTGCCCAAGATGCTCTCTCTGGTAAACCATCAAGATAGGCTGCACTTTGCCACGGTATTAGGACTACAAGAAGGATGGGAGGATTTGTTTTTATTGGGAAGACCTGAGTTCAAATATGGCCTCAGACATTTACTGGTCACTGAGCCCTGTTTGCCACCGTTTCCTCAGCTGTAAAATGAGCTGGAGAAGGAAATAGCAAATCACTCCAGCATCTCTGCCAAGAGATCCCCAAAGAGTCACACACGACTGAAAACAGCTGAACAACAAGGAGTCTTCATTGGCAGTTTAGAAATGGAGATGATTTGATAGTTTAATGTCATAACTCACTCATTGACTCTCCCGAATTCTTGGTCTCTGTTGATTTCCTTTTGTTCAGCCCCCATTACTTTGCTCCCGCTGTCCCTCTCTTAGGTAGGAAGTAGAGAGATGCTGTAGGACTTTTTTGCTCTCGAGACTAAAAACATCTGGAGAGCCAGAGAAACGGAGGGAAGGCTGAAATCAGATGGGCTAGAGCAGAAACCTTAGTGCAAGGCATCTCAAACCCAGAGAAGAACCAGTTGGGGCCTAGGATGGAGAGGAGAGTCTGGACTGGGTAGCCCAAACAAGCATATGTGTGGTTCTGTTGGAGACAAGTCCCATGATTGAGGCCACAACCTCTACTCTGGACTGCAGGGTTGGGGTCTAGAGTATAGTGCATCTGGTGGGCCAGTTCCACACTGTGCAGCACTCCCTTGCAGATTAATACAGTGTGAGGGCATTCTTGAGGTCTTGCTGAAGAACTTTAATATTCATCTTGAGACAAGGGAGATGCTGACCCAGTTCTGCCCAGCATGGTGGGCCTACATCAAAGAAGAGGCTGGGTGGCTGGGCCTCCATGAGCAAAGCAGAATCACAGAAATGTTCTCATGGACAAATGCACCCAAGTTGGGGTCGAACCTTCCGAGCTTGCTTGGGTCTGATCGGCCACAGTGGACCCCGCTGCATACTGGCCTCGACATTGTTATTGCTCCTCTTTCAGAAGCCTTGTCTCCCACACCAGAAGGCAACCTCTTTGGCAGCAAGATCTCTCTTGCTTTTGCTTCTGCTCTCTTGACGCTTTGTACAACACAGGGCCCATCCGTCACCTCACATGCACTTAGTAAATGCTTGTCAATGTATGGAATCCTTTACGTTTTCAAGAGGCATTGTTGGGTGAAAAAACCCACACAGAGACTACTCTGATAGAACTCAATATCCCTTTACTTGTCTTTTCAAGAAATTATTAGTATTAAAACCTTTACCTTCTTTTGCCTTAGATTTATACTAGCAGATCCACATTGGTAGAGCAGAAAAATTGGGGTTAAGTGACTTGCCCAGGGTCACAAAGCCAGGAAGTGTCTGAGGTCAGATTGGAACTCAGGTCTTCTGGACTCTAGGCCCAGCCACCCTTAGGTTTAGTCTTTTTTTTTTTAAATTTATTTTTAAATTTTTATTTGGTCATTTCCAAACATTATTCATTGGAAACAAAGATCATTTTCTTTTCTTCCCTCCCCTCCCTCCCACCACCTCTCCCATAGCCCACGCGCAATTCCACTGGGTATCACATGTGTTCTTGACTCAAACCCATTTCCCTGTTGTTGGTATTTGCATTAGAGTGTTCATTTAGAGTCTCTCCTCAGTCATATTCCCTCCACCCCTGTAAGTCAAGCAGTTGCTTTTCATCGGTGTTTTTACTCCCACAGTTTATCTTCTGTTTGTGGATAGTGTTTTTTAGATCCCTGCAGATTGTTCAGGATCCCGGCATTGCCACTAATGGAGGAGTCCATTACCTTCGATTGTACCACAGTGTATCAGTCTCTGTGTACAATGTTTTCCTGGTTCTGCTCCTCTCACTCTGCATCACTTCCTGGAGGTTGTTCCAGTCTCCGTGGAATTCTGCCACTTATTATTCCTTTTAGCACAATAGTATTCCATCACCAACATATACCACAATGTGTTCAGCCATTCCCCAATTGATGGGCATCCCCTCGTTTTCCAATTTTTGGCCACCACAAAGAGCGCAGCTATGGATATTCTTGTACAAGTCTTTTTGTCCATTATCTCTTTGGGGTACAGACCCAGCAGTGCTATGACTGGATCAAAGGGCAGACAGTCTTTTATCGCCCTTTGGGCATAGTTCCAAATTGCCCTCCAGAATGGCTGGATCAATTCACAACTCCACCAGCAATGAATTAATGTCCCTACTTTGCCACATCCCCTCCACCATTCATTACTTTCCTTTGCTGTCATGTTAGCCAATCTGCTGGGTGTGAGGTGATACCTCAGAGTTGTTTTGATTTGCATCTCTCTGATTATAAGAGATTTAGAGCACTTCTTCATGTGCTTATTAATAGTTTTGATTTCTTTATCTGAGAAGTGCCTATCCGTGTCCCTTGCCCATTTATCAATTGGAGAATGGCTTGACTTTTTGTTCAATTGATTTAGCTCTTTATAAATTTGAGTAATTAAACCTTTGTCAGAGGTTTCTATGAAGATTTTTCCCAATTTGTTGTTTCCCTTCTGATTTTAGTTACATTGGTTTTGTTTGTACAAAACCTTTTTAATTTGATGTAGTCAAAATTATTTATTTTACATTTTGTGGCTCTTTCTAAATCTTGCTTGGTTTTAAAATCTTTCCCTTCCCAAAGATCTGACATGTATACTATTCTGTGTTCACCTAATTTACTTATAGTCTCCTTCTTTATGTTCAAGTCATTCACCCATTCTGAGTTTATCTTGGTGTAGGGTGTGAGATGTTGATCCAAACCTAATCTCTCCCACACTGTCTGGGGTCTTTGGGTTTGTCAGAGACTGTCTTATTGAGGTCATTTACCCCAAGTCTATTCCACTGATCCTCCTTTCTGTCTCTTAGCCAGTACCAAATTGTTTTGATGACTGCTGCTTTATAGTATAGTTTGAGATCTGGGACTGCAAGTCCTCCTTCCTTTGCATTTTTTTCATGATTTCCCTGGATATCCTTGATCTTTTGTTCTTCCAAATGAACTTAGTTATGGTTTTTTCTAATTCAGTAAAGAAGTTTTTTGGTAGTTCAATGGGTATCCCTAGGTTTAGTCTTGATAATTTTTTCTAGTTCGATAGGACCAGGCTCTGATGAGATAATAAAGGAGGACTTTCTTTAGTGGCGACTTTTCATTATCTTTTTGTTACTGTTATTTTGCTTATGTCTTTCTTCTTTGACTAAGTTGCTGGTCCAAAGATTGCTTTGTAATCTTCATGTGTATTTGCATCTTTAAATCAAGACGATTTTATGAAGAATTGGATTCCACCGTCATTTGAAATGATTGTGTGGAGAATTTCAAATTTTCCTGGGGTTGCTTTGTTTCGTGGTCCTTCCTCCCCCAGGGATGGCGGCAGGGTCTACCTGATGTCCCAAGTGTGTGCTTTTCTGGTGCTATGGTATCAGGGCCTGGCACAGAGTAGATGCCTGAGAGAAGCCAGCACCCTAGATGCACTGGCATCCCTTCTATCTTTGCATCCAAGGGAGCAAGGGCAGAAGCTGGACTCTGATCCCTGCTCCACCTTGCATCTTCTTCCCCCTGGTTTCAGCTGCACTGGGTCCCCTCCTCCCATGCCATTTGGCTTCCTTTTATGCCCTCTCCCCCTTTAGAATGTAAGCTCCTTGAGCAGCAGGGCACAGGCTAGCTTTCTTTTGTATTCATTGTATCCCTAGCCCTTAACACAGTGCTTGGTCTGGGTGGGTACTTACTAAACATTCACTGGAGTGAATTGGAAACCTCGATTAGGTTTCCTTCTAGGATCATGTGTGTGAGTCCTGCCTTGTCCAAATAGACCGAGGACTTTAGAGGTCAGTCATTTTGTGCTCTCTGTCAATCATGCCTACCCCAGGCTTAGGGACCCCTACATTTTTGTGGGAAGGTTATAGGAAACTTTGCCCACGCTGGAAGCCATTCGCACAGGTGCTGCCTGAAGGGGGTGTCTACATGGCAAGCAAAGGCTCTAGTAAGACTGGAATCTGTGAATGTATCTGAAAAGCTATTTGGAGGAGTGCACTTGATATACTTGGTTTCCTTTGTAATCTTATATATTTTCTTTTTTGTTTGTTTAGTAAAAAAGTCCCTTCCCTCCAGTCTTAGAATGGATACTGGGTATTGGTTCCAAGGGGGAAGAGTGATAAGGGCTAGACAATGGGGGTGAAGGGACTTATCCAGGGTCAAACAACTAAGAGGTGTGTCTGAGGCTAGATTTGAACCCAGGACATCCAGTTTCTGGGCCTGAGCCACCCAGCTGCCCCCCCAATCCCATGTATTTTCATTTTATATATATTTAAAACATGGTTCCAAGGAGGGGTTGGGAGCTTCAGTCCACAATGCAACAGAGATTATGTCTAGGTTAGCTAGAGTGAGAGTGAAAAAGGAACTTCCCTCCATCATGACTCCATCCCTCCAAGCTGGTGGCGATAAACGAGAGTTCACTTGCTGCTTGAACGTTTTTATTGGGTGAACACTATCGGTCCTTCTCAGAAGACTCTTAGACTGCGCTCTCTCTCTGCTTCAGGATCCCCGGCTCTGGTCCTGAGGAAATGATGGGGAAATCCTCGGGCTTGGTCTGCTCCCTGGTGGTAGCACTCCCCTCACCTTCACCTAAGGCTAGATTTTGCCCGATGCTCACCATTGCCTTCCCTACTTGCTTCCATGACATCCTCATCAGTCAGCAAAAAGAGGAAGGGCAGGAGGGAGACAGAGAAATCACAGTTAAGTGAGCCGAATCTGCATCCCTCCAGTCCCATCCATTCTCCACCACCACCAAGAAAATGAGTGGGGAGAGTTGGAAATGGAAAACCAAAGTTATCTGAGACCAGACCACGTGGTGAAATCTAGGGAACCTTGCCCAGAAGAAGGTGGGGTGGTGGAGGGGAAAGATGGCTTAATGGTTAATGATGCCCCACTGCTAACCCCCTCTCACAGTGTTAATTGTCTAGTCCCAGCCCCAGAACAAGCCTTGGGAGATGGCTTCTTGGTGTCCACAGAAAGCAGGTCTGTTGAATTAGATTGGGCTAAAGTATAAACCAGCCAGGCAGGGCCTGCGGAAAAAAGAACTGGTAGCCCTCTTTCCTAAGGCCACCATGGATGCAGGAGGGAGGGCAGTGGTTGTGGTGAGCTCCACTCACCACAGCTGAATCTCTCGGATTTCAGAGATGGTCTGGCTGGCCTTCCGTAGGGTCTAGGGAAGAAAAGGAAATCCTCCAGCCACAAACATGTCACCAGCCACCCCAGATGATCCCTAAGGATGGGTGGGGGTGGGAGGCTGAGGAGGGCTCCAACTGTAGCATTGGTTACCTCCAGCATGGAAGCTGCCTCATTTCGCTGCTGGGCCATGTCTTCTGACTCAGTGAGCAGCCCCTCCAGTAGCTGTGTCTTGTACAGCTGTCTCACCAGCTCACTCTGCAGATGGTCTTTGACATAGTTCACCAGGAAGTGCATGACTGTTTTGGGAACACTGAGTGGAGGAAAGAGACCAGACAAGCTTTGGCTGGGAGTAGGTCCTCCAGGGATGGGGGACATTCTCCAAAAGCAGGCAGCAATGGCCCATGGGGACCCTTTGAAGAATTTCCCCACCTGGGTTTTTTCTAATTGAAAAGTCAGGTAACCTGGATTCCAGGCCTGGCTCCCTAGGGGACAGCTGGTCTTATCTGAGCCTCTGTTTCTCCTTTCATAAAGTGGCAGAAGGGCAAGCTTTTCCCTGTTCCCCCCCCCCCCCCCCCGCCCCAGAGGATGTCATGACACTAAATGAGATTTTTAGGTAGAACATGCTTTCTTAAGAAAAAAGATCATTAGAGACCTGAGAATGTCATGAGCCTTGATTCCTTCCCATGGTTGGGTTGTTAGATCAGGGGAGCAGCTGTGATATAGAAGCCCCTACACTCTTTGTCTCTGTCTCTCTCTCTCTCTGACCTCCCTCCCCTGTCTGTCTGTCTGTCTGTCTGTCTGTGCCTTTCTCCCTTTCTCTCTATCTCTGTTTCTCTCTCCCTCTGTCTCTTTCCCCCCTCCCTCCCTTTCTCCCTCCACCTCCTCCCTCCATCTCTCTCTCTCTCTCTCTCTCTCTCTCTCTCTCTCTCTCTCTCTCTCTCTCTCTCTCTCTCTCTTTCTCTCTCTCTCTCTCTTTCTCTCTCTGCCTTCCTCTGGCTCTCTCTCCCTACTTTCCTTTCATTCTTTCCCCCTCCCTTCTCCTCTCCCTCCCTCTTTTTTCTCTCTGTCTTTTTCTTTCTCTCCCTTTCTTCTCATTCTCTCTCCCACTCACACCTACCTGTCTTGGATGTTCTTCCGTACAATAAGGAAATAGGACTGGATCAGTCTGCAGATCACCTCACAGTCACGCTGCTCTCTTTGACTCAGTTTCCTGGCAATTGGCATGGGCTACAGGAAGATATAGAGGCAAAGAGGAAAAGGGGCTGCCAGGGAGAGGACATGTGTCCTCAGGCCACAATGAAGTCAGTGTGTCTGTGCCCCAGTCCCTTCAGTCTGAGTCGCCACCATGTCCTTGTATCTAGGCAGTACCAGCACCAGCTCCGCTCTGATGACTTTTCCATACTTGAGGTTATTTCCCTTTCACTATTTTCAGAAGCCAGGAAATATGGCAGAAAACAACAAAGTCTAAGAAAATGTGCCTTGCTCTGCCCTTTCAGGCCACAGGCTCTCTGGAGGTGGGCAGTGGAAACATCCTGGGCCCTCTGGATGACTGTTTGAATGTTGGCCTTCATACAGTAGACTGCTGTTAGTGTATGAATAGATCTCCTCGTTCTGCTCACTTCACTTCGCATCAGTTCAGAGAAGTCATCTAAGCACCCCCTCACCATTCTTTATAGTACACAAGTACTATATCATAGCTGTGTATAACAACGTGTTTGGCCATTCCCCAAGCAATGGGTGCCCCCTTTGCTACCACAGAGCTGCCCGCAATATTTTTTATATGTGGGACCTTTACCTTCTCTCTCTTTGGATAGTGCTACACCTGGATCAAAGGGAATAATGGCGGCCCCCTATCATCCCTAAAGAAACTCTACCGCAAACCCCCTGCACCCCAAAACCTGGGGCGGAACACGAGATGGTACATATGATTAGTTTGCATTTTAAATTTGAGATTTGAAGTTGGGATTTGAAATTCACTTCACAAAGAGAGAAGCTTTTGCTTCTCGGTGGTTGGATCTCAATCCGATCCAATCGTGCCCAATCCCATTTAGGCGGAGGCCAAGGTTTCTGGATCTGTACTCTCCAACACCATACATGAGAGTGCATTTGTGAAAAGCATTTCTTAAGTCTATTATTATGCTTAATATGTACTTAGCATCCTCCTCAGCTCTGGAGTGGCTTTTGTCCCTGTTCTAAAGGAATTTATGTCCCAGTAGGAGACAACACAGAGACTTGAACAGTGGCCAGAGCAGGACGTTTACAGAAAGTGATCTTAAGAATGGAAAGAGAGGCGGTAGCTATATGGCTCAGTGAATAGAAAGCCAGACCTCAAGAACGTTGGGTTCAAATATGGCCTCAGACACTTCCTAGTACAAGTCACTTAAGCCCTGGTTGCCTAGCCCCTGCCCTTCTGTCTTAGAATTGTTACTAAATTATAAGGATTTTTTTAATGGACACATTCAGATTATATTAATAATATAAGATGAACTGAGGCCTCTTGGCTTCATAGGATCTTTATGAAGTTTCTCTCTCCTATAAAAATATCTTCCTAGAATCTAGGCTAGCATTCACATACAGAATCTCCCAGGAAAGCCATGCCCTCCCGTATTAGCCATTCGCTCTAGCCTGTCACTGCCCCAGAATTCCTGGGGATCAGAAAATAGAAATCCTGCAAGTTCTCTTTGGTGCTGTGACCTCCAGGAACCAGCCAGAGACCAGCCAGCCTCCTAAGTCCCTTCCACCTGCTGCTTGGGGGAAACTTTACTGGAGAGCTCTGTGAGTGGACTCTTTCTTTTCTCCCTGGGTGCAGGGGTTACCATAAAATCACTTGTTTAAAGGGCAGCTGGTGGTAAAGGTGGGACACATGGACAGGAGAATGAATGTGAGTAGTTCCCACTCTCCTGCGGACTCCCAAATAGCCTCATTTGCCCTTCCTCTTTAGCTTTTCACGTAAAAAGCTCATTTGGAAAATGTTCCGTGCCCCAGAATTGTTTGCACCAGCCAAGAGAGCAAGGTGGTGGGTATATGCTTGGACACACATAGTGCTGGCTACAGAACTGGGTGCAGTCCCAAGGCCAGCTGGGAATCCCGAATCCCTTCTCACAAATGATCAGTCTAGGACCATGGGCCAGAATGAAACTGAGTGGCTGATGGAGAAATGGAAGGCTATGACCTGGGTCTCCTCAGTCCCATAGTTGAAGAGCCTGAGCTATTTAGCCACAGATGGCAGAAATGAATTTCCAATCTAGACGTCAGCTGTTATCCGCCCCCCACCCCGAGAATGAACTTGGAGCTGCCGTCCTAAGTCCCAGGTGCTACTTACCACATCTAACAGGTTGATGGCATGTGTCTGGCTGGTGCTAGGGTAAGCACCTAACTGAAAAGATGCTCTGGGACTCTCCTTTTCCTCGGCAGCAGTGTCATCTCTCCCCTTCTCATTCTTCCAGCACCTAGGATCATTTGCTTGGCAGGTGTCATTCTGTCCAGGGTGGAGGGGACAGAAAGGACAGGATGACACCATTCAAGAGGCAGCATATCACAGCGTGAGTGAGGCACGTGAAGCTCTAAAATGCCGCGTGGAGCACAGGGACCTGAACAATGCCTACCTCATGTCTCTGGAAGGAAAACCAACAGGCAACAACTCTCTCCATTTTCTCCTGGCTCACAAGCCAGTCTTTTCTATAGCTGCGCAGGTTAGAGTAATCTGCCAATCCTTCCCACACTTGAGGGACTCCCCCTTGACACCAATGTGGACAGATCCAGCCATTCTGGAGGGCAATTTGGGGTTCTGCCCACAGGACTATAAGACGATGCAGTCATGCCACTACTGGTTCTGGATCCCAGAGAGGTAAAAAACGGGAAAGTGCCTGCTTGTCCCAAAGTATTTCTAGCTGCTTTTTGTGTGGTGGCCAAGCGTGGGAAATTAAAGGGACGTCCCTCCGTCGGGAATGGCTAGATAACTGTGGTCTGATGGTGATGGGATACTATCATGCTCAAAGGAACCTCCAGGAACTGATGCAGAGTGAAAGGAGCAGAACTGGGAGGACAGAATGCTGTCCATGGTAACGGCAATACTGTATGAGGATCGCCAGTGACACACTCATGAGCCAGGACAATGCTGGGGGACTTGGGACCAAGGATGCTCGCCACCTCCAGGGAAACAGCTGCTGGACTTGGATGCAGATCAAAGCAGACTACCTTCCATGTTCGTTTGTTGCGAGTTTGAGTTTGACACGAGCATTCTCTTGTGACAGTAACCAATATGGAAGCCAGTACGCTTTGCCTGGTAATACATGTCTAACTCAGATCAAATTGTTTACTAATCCGTGGGAGAGGGCAGGATCTCATCATTCCAGAAAACATATGTTGAAATCTGCCATTACATGTGTGTAACTTAGCTGGGAAAAGCAAATACCACTGAATGAAAACAAATGGGTTTGGGGGGAGTTAGGGAAATGGAGAGCTGAGGGACTGTGGATGTAGAATGTTGGCCTGAACGTGCACCCCACATGGCTACTTGGTTGGGCCCTCTCTCTGTTCCCAGGGGAGATGGGGGTTGCCACTGGAGTGTGTGTAGGGACATCATCAGAAATGAATGGGAAGGAGGGAAAACCCAACAGATTAATAAAAAGACAGGTCTAAGTGCTTAGGCGTTCACAATAAGTGTCTTTGAGGCCCCATCCCAAACCGGCCTCTACTCTGGCTCTGACATCCAGTTTGCTGAGTGAATGTGAGCTTGCCCTTTTGGCCACACTTTCCCATCAGGCACCACAACCCACTCCCCCACCCTACCCCCTGCCCCAGGATGGTGGAGCGGTCACTAAGCTCTTTAGCTCACTTCTAAGGGAAAGCATCATGCAATGATAAGGGTAATTCCACATACAAAGCACTTTCCACTGAGGTCAGAGGGGAGATCCAGGAAGGGATTATAGAGGTATGGTGACCCCAGAGCCCACCGAAAACTAAGCAGCTGCCCCCCACATAGGTTCACAGATTCCCAAATCCTCCGAGGTTATCAGGTCCAGCCTCCCTCCCTTCAAACAGGGCCAGAGTCCAAATTTGGCCCTCTGTCTGGCATACCACAAGGCTACCGATTTCACCTGGATGCCAGGGAGAGGAATGAATCACTGTGTGATTCGACTTGGGGACTAGATGGGCTGCTTTTATTCCAGTACCTTGTTGCTATTGAAGGAAGCTGAGACAAGAATCATATCGACAAAATCTGGGTGCTTGGTGTTGATGTAGGCTAGTTCAATGGCTACAAGGTTGTGAACCTGTAAGGGAAGGCAGTGAGGTCACCCTACCTGTCCTGTTTTCCTCCTTCCTCCCTTCCCTGTTTTCATTTATTTGTGGAGTTGGAAAAACAGAAATGGGAGACATTGTGAACAGTTGGGTGGGGGGGATGGGAATCAAGATGGTGGCCTAGATCTCCTTGCCACCCTTCTCTCCATCAGTCTCTGATTTCCTTATTCTTAAGTTTGCAAATGATTGATCAATCGATGCCACATTCAAGTCATGCTTGGCCTCTGTCTGGGACTTGCCTAGCTGCCTCCTGACCCTCCTGGTTTTGGCCCGCCATGAAAAATTCAGCTTCCTGGCCACTGCTTCTTCAATTTATTACTTGCTGAGTATTAGTGAATCTGAACCTGGAAACTAGCTTGGGTGAGACTCGGGTGTTTTTTTCCCCTTACTACCCAGCTCAGTGCCTATATGAGAGTAACCCATGGGAGATCCTGCCCTTCCCCATCCTTGCTTTCTCCTTTCCCATTTCATCCTCTAAACTGGCTACTGGTAGCGGCCAAAGGACGGCTTGCCCAGGGGTACTGGCAGATTGTGCAGGCTGGGTGCTGCCCTTTGGCAAGTCCTTGGTCATTACCATCTCATTCGTTATTGGGAGCCTCTTCCTCAGGACACCAGTGACGACCTCTATGATGGCCTCATGTAGCTTGGGAAAGCGCAGCAGCTCCTGAGAAGGGTAGAGCTTGTCAGGCCCAGGCTAGTCACTTCTGCCCTGCACCCCACCTTGTCCAAGGGCCTCAATTCCCCCTGTTGGCTTTTACACTTACTGCTGGCCTGGATCTTGGGGAAGATGTGCCAGCAGGCACCCAGGTCCCTCCCACCTCACCTGGGTGCTGTAAGTGGAGCACTGCTGGATGATCCTCTGAAGCTCCTCGTGCACCAGCTCCACACAACGAAGGCTTGGCTCCTCCAGCCTCTTAATCTGCCTCTTCACCAGAAGCTCGAAGGAGCCCTCAGGAATGAAGAGTGTTGGGCGAGGGCCCTGGGGAGGGAACGGAGACAGGATGCCATGGCTTGGCCAGAGATCACAGTTGACCCTGGCCCTCCAGGCAAGGCAAGCAGAGAGAACAGGCAGGGAATTGGCCCTTCAGATTGTGGCTCCAGTTCGCTTCGTTGTCTGTGGGAGTTGGACAGAACCATGTAGGGCTCCACTTGGTTCCTCCTCTTTCCTGCTCCAATATGCAAAGGCTTTAAGATTAGAGTGCCAGTGGTGGCAGTATCTTTGGGATGGGGGGGATTTACTGCCAGACCTCCAACTCTAGACGATCCAGTCATCAAGTCGCCGCCAAGTCTCCAGATGAAAGCTCTTGTCTCCTGGGAGTCAGCCTCCCCATCCTCTCCATTAAAGCTTAACTTTTTTCTTTCAAACCTTGTTCAAGAGCCACCCCCTGCCTCCCACAGGGGAAATGCATTGCAAACCTTATAGTATTGTAGAAATATGAGCTCCTTCATGAAGATAATTCCTGCTAGGGGCAGCAAGATGGCTCTGTATATTGAGAGCTAGAGCTAGAGCAAGAGTCTGGAGGACCTTGGTTCAAATTTGACTTCATATACTTCCTAGCAGAGTGACCTTGAGTAAGTCACTTAACCCCCATTGCCACACTCTTACTGCTCTTCTACCCTGGAACCAGTACTTGGTATTAAGATAGAAGGTAAGCCGTGTTTTTTAAAAGATTATTTCTGCCTAGTCATACAGAATTAGGGTAATGGTGATGGACATGACTCAAAGATGAATGGAATTTGTGACTTCTATCAGGGAGCCTCCATGCTGACCTTGGCTTGACTCAGTGGCTGATCCCTCTTTTGGAGCTTCTTTCAAGCCATTCAGTTTCTTTCTGGGGTCCTTGAAAGTAGGCCTAGTTTCATTCTTCATCTTTTAAATTCCAGGACCAAGCATAGAGCCTAGTTTGGAACGCCATGAGGGTTCTTAATCCCCAGCGTGTGTGACACTCCCCTCCTTCCTGTTTCCAAAAATTCAGTGACTCTTCCCTCTTCCCGGAGGGCCAAGGTCGGCTTCTCATCACCAAAAAGCCACTCATCACCAGAATTCTATGTGAGCACTCAAGGCTATTCTCAAAGAAGAGTCATTAGAGGGTTTGACCAGAGTAACAAGGCAGCTACATAGTGGGGAAAATTAAGATTTGGAATCATAGGCCTTGAGTTCAAGTCCCCACTTAGCCACTTTTCTAGCAGTGTGACCTTGGACCACCCTATGTCTTGGTTTCTTTTCCCCAAATAGCAACATTAGCAGAAGCAGGGGCCAACTCTAGGCACCAAGTTAGGGAAGGCAAGATGGGAATAGGAAAAGTGGCTGTGGTGATGGCCATAGTGAAAAAATCTCTTGACTCTGACCCACTGTGTTCCCATTCCTGATGGTCAGTCAGTGTTGGGGGCACGTATTGGTCTGTCCCGTAGGCATTTCAGAGGTCTCACCTATGTGCAAAGTGTCACATAAATGGGGAGGAACTGAGCTGCGAGGGTTCGTTCTTTTGCTTTGGGAATCTATTGAAATTGGTCTCTCTCATCACGAAAGTTTTACCATCAAAAGCTGGCCCACCCACCCTGAAATCTGGGATCAGGCTGTCCATGTGTTGTTACCTTGACATATTTTAATCATTTGAATTTTCTTGGCCCTGAGGTTGGCCTTATTAATTAGGGTAAAAGCCCCAAAGGAAAGAAAGATGTGCTACCGTGGCATTTCGGATGGCCGTCAGGATGTCCCGTGTACTCAGTCCAGCTAGAGGATCAATGGATTCCAGAGTCTGGCCAAAGGTCTCATAGAAGATGTAGCACATCCGAGCACCACCGCAGCTGGGGGAGTAGAGGTGAGGCATCAGGGAAGTGCTTGATCCTTGCCCCTGTGA
The DNA here is from genome assembly GCF_027887165.1 of Monodelphis domestica. Lineage (NCBI taxonomy): Eukaryota > Metazoa > Chordata > Mammalia > Didelphimorphia > Didelphidae > Monodelphis > Monodelphis domestica. The sequence continues at coordinate 86,700,248 of NC_077235.1, forward strand.
ATCTTAAAAACTGCTCAGACTCTACTTCAGAAGATCTGATTAAGCTATTTCCCATTTTAAACAATGGAGGTACTTGATCAGGAATGTATTGGGAATTTTAACATTACTCCACTCATACTTAGGCATACTTTAGGGGAAGATAAAGTTGTGAAATTCCTTACTGAACAATGAAAAGTCCCCAACTCATAGTAAAGCTAGAACCTTAAGCTAGGTCTGTTTTTAGATCTAATACAAAAGGGTGCTAAGTACCTATAAAGGTCAAATTAATCACTAAAAGGTCAAGCAACTTATAAAGGGCAAGCTTAGCAAAGAGATGTGAAGTTTTCGTCTACTCAGAGAAGGTGATAAAAAAAGATGTGAACTAAGAATGGTCAATGGGGGAAATGTCTACTGTGATTGGTAGATGTGAAAATTTAGGGGAGGTGACATAAGAGAAATTTCTCTTTAAAAGGAGTGGCTCTCTCTGAACTTGGTTGGAGTTCAGTTTGGAAGCTGAATTGGAAGGTCTTTCTGAACACTAGAGCTTGCTTGGGACAAATCTTGTGGTGAGTGGATAAAAGACTGACTAGTCTCTCTTAAAGCTCAGGCCTAGGCCATTTGGCCTAGGCCCTTTCCTACTATTTCCTCTTATTCTGTCTCTCTCCCTTCCCTTAATTCCTTCATTTGTATTAATTAAAATCTCCAGCTGACTTGGGTATTTCATATTTGGGAATTTTTCCCATGGCGACCACTTATTTTTGATTTAATTCAAGACACTAAAATTATCTTTACAGTTTGGGCAATTCACAGTCTTGAAACTCACATTTTCGCGGTCACACCCCTTCTCAAACCTAGCCTCCCCATCACCCTTGCCTCAGACCAAAGACAGATATAGGAGGCTCAAAAGAGAAGAAACACCAAAGAATTGGTGGTTTTCTGCCTTTTGGGTTCCTTCCTTTGTTTACTGAGAACTTAATACAGGGCCTGGCACAGAGGAAACCCGTAATAAAGTGCTTCTTGACCCACTAACCACTGTTTGGACTTTTTAAAGAATGGCACTGAACATTAGACCTTATACATGAGCGTGGCCCAAGCAATTTTCTAAGGCTTTCTTTTGTTGTCATTCAGTCATTTTTCAGACATGTCTGACTCTTTGTGACCCCATTTGGGCTTTTCTTGGCAGATATACTGGAGTGGTTTGCCATTTTCTTCTCTATCTCATTTGACAGGTGAGGAAACTGAGGCCAACAGGCTTAAGTGACTTTCCCAGGGTCACACAACTAGTAAATGTCTGAGGCCAGATTTGAACTCAGAAAGGTAAGTCTTCCTGACTCTAGACTTGGCACTCTATGCGCTGTGCCACTTGGCTTCCCTTTCCTGAGACTAGAAGTTTTTGAGTAGGTGCCAGCCACTACTGGGAGAGAGTAGTTTGCCAGACCAAGACAGAAACAACCCCCTCCACCAACCCCCCCCCCCACTTCGAAGTACAAAGGAACTAGTTTGCTAGATAGATTATCAAGGTTTTACCCTGCCCAGGGCCACTGGCCAGCTTCCAAGTAACTGGCCCTTTCTAAATGCCATGATGCTGGGCCTAAGGAACTTCCAGCCTCAATGAACCTTTTCTATCTGTATCTTCCATGCCTTCCCTCCCGCCACCCCTGAGCTCACAGTTCTGAGGTCTCAATGTTTTTTGCTGTGCCTTCGATGGTGTTGCAGTATTCAGTGGCAAATTTGGTGATGATCTGAAGCAGAGTGGCATTTGGGTCTTGAACAGGCTGCCCAAAGCTCTCTAGCACTGACTGGTACTGGGCTGTCAGTATATTCACATGTGTCTTGAGCTCTGGTAGGCAGCCTCGGATGTGGTGCATGAGAAGCCTGAGTGAGGGAAGGAGGGAACATAAGGCCCAAGCCCATGTGACTCCCTCATCCCTCCTCTCCAGCCTGCCCCAACCATCCCTAGCGGGCGGCACCTGTTGAGTGTCTTGGCAAGAAAGCGGGTGCCACTTCGGTTGGCCAGGGATGGGAATTTCTTCTGCAGGAAGATTTGCTCATCCTGTACAGTCTCACTGATGGTCTTGTGTGCGTCGATATCATTTTGGCTTCTGTGGAGGGGGTCAAGGTTCAGACTCCGGGACCAAGAAGGCAAGGATGCTTCAGTGCCAGGAAACAATTACATATCATAGAGACAACCCAAACCACCCGATCATACCAAAAGCACGAACATGCTCAGAAGCACTGGCTCCAAAGGGTCCTTTTGTGAAACAACAAAATGTGGCTAGCCCAAACTCAAAGCTGGCAATGTTCACAACTGAGATCTACTAGAAGCCTTTCCAAAAAAGGCCAGAGCAAAGTAAGCCTGGATCCTTTTCCCTGATACTCTTGAAAGTATTCTAGAAATGTCAATGGCAGCAAGAGAAGAAAGACAATTGAGGTTTGCTCATCTGCAGGAAGGAAGCAAGGTTTCCTCTACTTATAGAGCCATACTCTGTCACTTAGAATACTTCTAAGATTGCCTCCAGACCCAAACTGAAGATCTCTCAATATTTATGTTGGTCCCAGTGCAGTACTGTGGCTCTGTGACATTGGGCATCATCCATGCTCGAACTACCTTTTCTGGTTGCATGCTTTGTAGGTGGAAACTTTCCCACCACTTCCTGTCTGCAACATTCCACTGTCTATTGGCAGCCACTCTATTTTTTGCCCTTTGGAGGATCTGCAGCCACATAGAATCACCAGAACGATGCTGGGAGTTGGTGACTGGCTACTGAAACAAAGTGATCACTCTTTTGTAGATGATATGATGGTATACTTAGAGAACCCTAGAGAAGCAACTAAAAACTAGTTAAACAATGAACCGCTTTGGCAAAGTTGTAGGACATGAAGTGAACTCTTGTAAATCAACAGCATTTCTATCCATTCCCAACAGAACCTGCAGGAAGAGCTGGAAAGAGAAATTTCATTTAAAAAGAACAATAGACAGTTTAAAATAATCGGCCACCATACCCAGGGACGATGTGAACCCAATTACGGAAGGCAGCGGGAGTCATAGCAGTAATCATCCAAGCAATCTGGTTCAGGCTAGGTAACAGAAGTAGTAGACCAGTGGAATTAGGTACATAATAGGCAGAAGTAAATGAGCACCGCCACCTAGTGTTTGATAAACTCAAAGATCCCAGTTATTGGGGCAAAAACTCACTATGAGAAAAAATTCAAGAACTAGAAAGCAGTCAGGGAGAAACTGGGTGTAGCCCAACATCACACTCCGTATATACCAAGAGAAACTAAAAATAGGGATGCAGTTTAGACATTAAAGGGTAATATAAGTGAAGCAGGAAAGCATGGGAAAAAATTACCTGTCAGAGCTATGGGTAAGGGAGGAGTTTATGACCAATAAGAGAAAGAGAGGATCATGGGAGGCAAAACAGATCATTTAAATTGTATGAAATTAAAAAGAGTTTGCACAAACAAAACCAATGCAACCAAAATTATAAGAAAATCTGGAAATGGGGGGAAATTGTACAGCAAGTTTCTCTGACGAAGGCCTCATTTCTCAAATATAGTAACCAGAGGTAAATTAATAAAAAATGAAGAGCCATTTCTCAATTGAGTTAAAGGTGGTTGAAAAAATATGAATAGGCAGTTTTGGAAGAAATAAGTGATCGATAACCATATGGGAAAATCACTATTGATTAGAGGAACCCAAATTACAACAACTCTGACATGCCACCCCACACCTGTCAGATTGGCTAACATGACAGAAAAGGAAAATGGCAAATCCCAGAGGAGATATGGAAAAATAGGGACCCTAATGTACTACTGGTAGAGTTGTGAACTGTTCTAATCATTCTGGAGAATAATTTGGGACTCCTCTGTCCAAAGGCCTATCAAACTGTGCATACATACCCTTTCACCCAGCAAGACCACTACTAGGTCTGAATTGCAAAGAGATTTTATAAAAAGCAAAGGAAAATGACCTATTTGAATAAAAATATTTATGGCAGCCATTTTTGGAGTGGCAAAGGATTGGAAAGTGAGAGGCTACCCATCATCCACTGGGGAATGGCTCTACAAGTTGTGGTATATGATTGTGGTGGAATACTAAAGTACCCTATGCAATGATAGGTGGGATAGTTTCAGCAAAACCTAGGAAGAATTATATGAACACATGCAAAGTGAAGGAAACAAAACTGGGAGAACATTGTAAACAGTAACCACCATATTTTCAAGGGTCATCAACCGTAGAAGCGTTAGCTACTCTGATTACAATGATCCAAGACAGTTCTAAGAGACTCATGAAGAAAAATGCTGTCTACTTCCAGAGAGAGAACTGATGAACTCAGTGCAGCCCGAAGCATAGTTTTTCTACAACACAGATAATACAGAAATGTTTTCTTCATGACTTCACTTTTGTTTGCCTTCTCAAAGAGTGGAAGAGGAGCCAGACAGAGGGAGAGAATCTGAACTCAGAACAACAACAACAAAAATTGAAATGCTTCTTGATTGACTCTTGAATGAAGACTCTTTAGGGTCAAACCCTCAGAGTTCATTTGATCCTTTATTCTCTTCTTACCTCCCACTTTCAATCAGCTATGAAGATTCTGGAGGCATGACATCTTTTGTGTCCACCCCCTTTCCTTCATTCATGTTCCATGCCAGGCCAGGCCCTCAGTCATTTCCTCCTGACCCCTGGAATCCTGCTATCAATTGCGAGTCTTCCTACTCCAAGCTATTCTTGGAGCTGCCAAAGGGATTTTCTTTCACTTAATAAACTCCAGTGGTTTCCATTACCTTTCCTATTCAATACAAATTCCTGTTTGTTCTTCAAATCATGCTGCAACTTCAATTTCCCAGCCTACTGCAGGCTTCTTATTCTCCTTCATACATTCTCCACTCTGACCAAAATGGCTGAAGCTTGCTTGCTGCTCAGCAAACTTCCCACAATAGCTTGGATCCCTGTGCCTTTTCGGTGGCTAGTCCCTTATCAGTCCTGTGTTTTTAGGACTCGGCTCAAATCCCAGCTTCTTTAGGAGGCTTTCCCTGGTTCTCCTAAGCAGCGCTACTCCTCACCCTGCCCTCTACTAATGGTGCCTGAGATCTACCCTGTCTGCATAGATAGATCTTGTACATACCCAGTTATTTACATGTTGTCATCTCCATCAGACGGAGAACTCCTTGAGGATGGAGCCTGTTTTTGCCTTTATTCTTTCTCTTCGCCTTCACCTCCCATGATGCCTAAGTAGCTTTAAGGTTCAATTCAAATATCACTTTCTACATGGGGCCTTTCCTGGACTGCTCAGTTAGCAATCAGTGCCTTCTCCTCGCTCCAAGGTTACCTTTCCTCTAGTGCTGGAAGGAACCTTGGGAGAATGTCTAGTCTAACCATTTCTCAGATGAGGAAACAAGCTCAAAAAGACAAATGACTTTCCCCAATATCAAACCAAACCAGTAGTAAGCAGTAGAACTAGGAACTGAACTCAAGACATTGGAAGAACAGTGTTCTTCCTTTGCTTCCCATTGCCTCCTCTATATATATAAAAAAAACCCTAAAAGAAAAAAAGTGAAGATGGAAGCATTTGCAACTACCCACCCAAGGGCAGGCCACTGTCTTGGGTGGACCTCCAGGTTTTGGGATACCTGAAATAGTAGATAAGGGGGCAGTACTGTATATGTACACACACCTACCACCCACTAGAATATCAACTTTTTGAGGGTAAAAACTATTAGTCTGTTCATCCCCAGTATTTAGTGCAGCACCTTACAACAGTGAGGACTCCATAAATATTTTTCACTCAATCGATGTGGATTATGAAGGGTGGAAGTATTGAAGATACTTTCTTGAAGATGGGAAATGGAGTGAATAGTGATGCCACCAACAGAAATAGTGATACCAGAAAAAGGAGAGGTTTTGGAGAAATTTGGGATGTGAGGCAACAGTGGGACATCCAGAGAGAGATGTCTTACAGGCATGTCTGGAACTTGGGACACATCTAAGGGGCCAAGGTCAAGATCTGAGGGTCAGATGTGTTGAGGGAATCCTGGAAGTAATGGCAGACAAGGAATTGAGTGTCAAATGACAGAGTAGAGGGGAAAGATTTTGCATAGCTTCATATGTCTACTGAACACATGCCTAGTTAGGAAGATGCCTTCTCTGGGAGCTTTGAATGAATTTGTAAAATAATTAGGGTTTGCTGATGTCTTTTGTTGTTCGATGATTTATAGATTTATAGATATTACCACCCCTATCAATGAATGAATCTTCCTTTGAAACAAAGAAAAAGCAAGCTATGAAATCAGACAATAAAGGCATCATTCTTCACCTCTTTGAGAAGAGGAAGGAAGTACATTGCCTCATCTATTCTCTGGGCCAATTTTACCTCACATAACCACTAAGGATTCTCTTGAGTCTAAGGGTGGGGTTGCCCAGAAGGGCCCTTTTGGTCTATTCACTGATGGTAAAAATGTTGGGAAACCCTCTAAGGACAAGGCTATGTGCTCACTTACCTGGGCAGGGAAACTGGGTAGGTGCCTGGAGACTGTACACCACTCCTGAGTAAGGAAGGAAGAGAACATCTGGCCAGTCAGAGACAACAGCTGATGGTAGCCAAAAGAGAAGTAGCTAGGCTAGTATATGCAAGAAGAGGAAGAGCTATGTGGGGCCTAAGAGTTGTTCTTTGGGAGTTATAACAGCAAGAAGCCTATGACCCTCCTTCTGGGGTGAAAGCAACCATTGCCAACCACCATGGCAAAGATGGCTCAAAATGGCCAAGAAAAGTGCAAGTTAGAACGACTCTGAGGTTTCACTTTATGCCAAACACATTGTTAAAGATGGAAAAAGGAAAAAAAAGTTGAAGCTGGCAGGGCTGTGGGAAGGCAGGCACAGTGGCAGTGAGCTGTAAATTGGTTCAACCCTTCTGGAATGCAATGTAGAAAATAGGTGAAAAGTTACCAAACCATCCAGAAGCCATGACATCATTCCCAGTTCCTGGAGATGTGCCCCATAGAAGTCCAAAAGTCACAATCTAGTTCGAACATCTCCCCTACCCTTTTTACAGCAACAAAATGCCAGAAACAAAGTATGTGCTCACAGATTGGGGAACAGCCATATTAATTGACAAATCTGAGGAATCTAGAGAACTTGGGAAGACATACAAGAAATGGGAAGCAAGAAGCACTAGGAGCCTCAAACTGACTCTAATCATCTAAAGCAGGGGTCTCCAAACTACGGCCCGTGGGCCACAGGCAGCCCCCTGAGACCATTTATCCAGCCCCCACCACACTTCCAGTGATGTAATCCTTTGCATGGTGCTTTGTTCTGAGAGAGTAACTGAACAAGAATGAGGCGCCACGTAAAGGATTATGTGGCTGCACCATGGAAGATGTCAGCATGGTGAGTGGCGATCTGGGGGAGGGGATTCTGTACTGTGTATGCTACTGCCCGGTATAGTGGTGGCGGTGATGATGGGCCTGTGCAAGGTGTGACAGGCCCATCCCAGCCAGCGCTGCAGCCTCTGCTGTCCCAGAAAGCAGTGCACAAATCTGTTCATAGTTTTTTTTTTTAATAGTCCAGCCCTTCTACGGTCTGAGGGACAGTGAACTGGCCCCCTGGGTAAAAAGTTTGGGGACCCCTGATCTAAAGGAAGGAGGAGTAACTGGAATGATCATTCTTGACCCCAGAGAAGAGAAGGCAATGAGCAGAAGACACAGAATAGTGGATATGTTTGTTTTTGTTTGACTGTTTCTTGTGTCAAAGAAGGGTCCATTGGAATTTGAAAAGTACTCGGATGCAAAAACCAAAGCTACCAATGAAATGTTTTTAAAGAGGGACTCTGTGTACCTCCTCCAACCCTACCTTTGTGATTTGATAGGCATTGCTCCCATTGCTTCGAATTTTAGAGACTGCTCCTGCTGCTTTTGACTTTGTAGAAGGAAATGATTTCTCCTCATCAAATATTGGCCCCAGGCTTTTATACCAGTAATCCTCTCTCTCGCCCCATTCCTTCATCCTGTTTTCAATTTCGACGCCCATCCAACATACTGCTGTGTGGTGCCTCCTAGGCAGGTGGACTGCAAGAGCCCTACTCACCTATTCACCACTCCAATGATGCCCAGCTTCACAGGGATGACTCGACCCATCAGCATATCGATTGCATCCATCCTAACCTCCATTAGGTCCAGCTTAGTGATCACAGCCAAGGTCCTGCAGCCTAAGGAGAGGGGAAACGACAAGAACAGCTTGAGGCCTCTGGGCCCAACTTCCAGAGACTGGGTGGGGA